>NW_004567118.1:31206065-31209415 GCF_000260355.1 Condylura cristata | reverse complement strand
CCATCCATCCATCCATCCATCCACCCACCTATCTACCCACCTATACACCCATCATCCATCCATTCTTCCATCCACCTACCCACCCATCATCCATCCATTCACCCATCCATCTTTCCCTCCATCTATCCATCCATCCACCCACCCACCCACCCACCCATCATCCATCCATCCATTGATTTACCCATGCATCTATTCATGTCATCCCTCCACCTACCCACCCAGGAATAGAAGGCAACATGTAGACTTGGCTATCTTATGGCTGTATCCTGGCTATCTTATGGCTGTATTCTCTTGGCATCTAGACTGTATCCTGGCGCCTAGTGAGTACATGGCTATTTTGGATGATCAAAAGCATCCATCTAGTCACCTCTCCCTTCAGTAATCTAGTCATGTGCCCATCTATTTATCTCACTACTGTTCATTCATTTATTCATCAAACATTCCTATCTTATCTGTCTCAGGACAGGCACGAAGGTTAAAGAGGAGATGGAGATACAGTCCCTATTCTTGAAGAGGTCAAAGTCTAGAGAGGGAAGCACATCTGGAAGGCCATTTCAGTTAGAAGTGACACATGAGTGAAGGAGTCAGCCTATGATGTCCTGCTGAGGAAAAGTAGAAGATGGGGCTACTGAGGCTGGCAGAAGCCACTTCACTGAGGGTCTTGAATCTAAGATAGCCCATGAACAGCTATGGATGTTGAAGTCAGAGAGTGACTTGTTTGAATCTGTACTTGAGGACAACCACTCTAACATCTGGAGTGGAGGTCTGGACTGGGGAGGGGTGGGAAAGGCCCAGTAGACACTCTGTGTTCTTCATCTAACTCAGTCTCAGAGCACTGAAGCCCCTGGGGCCTCTTCTCCTTCTTAAACTCCTTTGTTGGCCCTCAGGTGCCATCTTCTATTTTCCTTCGAACTCTTGATTGTTCCTGCTCTGCCATCTTTGCTGAAATTGCTTCTGTTGTCCCTTAAATTTGAGTGTTTTTCAAGGTTCTGTCCTTGGCCTTTTCTCTGTTCGCTTTTCATTTTTTCCCTGGTGACCCAATGATGGGCTGGGTATAAGGAATGAAGGGAGCAGAGACCCTTAAGGTGACCCCCAAGCTTCTAGGCTGGAAGGTAGTTGAGTGGTAAGTCCATTCACCAAGTTGGGGAGCCCAGGGGCAGAGGATAAATTCAGGTTGGAACATGTAGAATCTGACATACTCATAGAACATCTGGGTGGAAATCCAAATTTTACGGTTGGAAGCACAGATTTGCGAGACAGTATTTGAGAGTGGAGATTGATATTGTGGGCACGTTTGAGGTCTCCTATGGAACATATGCAGAGATAGAATCAGAAATCAGGTGGTGTAGGTTGAACTCCTGGAGAAAGATGAGGGTGCCTTTTGGCTCTGGCAGAACTGTAAACCTGCAGCCTTGCAGTGACTCCCCTCCCTGTGCTCCCCAGGCCTCGGGGCTGTCGGAGTGGATGGGGAAGCAGATGGAGCCTCTGCGCACCATGTCGCCAGCAGCCATCACCTTGATCTTGTCCTTGCTCATTGCTGTGTTCACAGAGTGCACCAGCAACGTGGCCACCACCACCCTGTTCCTGCCTATCTTTGCTTCCATGGTAAGTAACCCTGCTGGACTGAGTGGCTGACCCTCAATCATTATTTCATAGAATGCTGTGAACTATAACCATGGCCTGGGTCCATGGCTGTGAAATCAAGGGCCAGAGTCTGACCAGCTTTGGAGACCCGATTCTGCCCTGGTTCTGCCACAGACTCATGTGTCCTTGAAGATCCTGGGCCTGTTCTCAAAGCATTCCTCGTTCTTCTTTGTCTAGGCTGACCAAGTGCTCAGCTACAACCAGGTGCTTAGAATGCACTTACAAATGTAACTGGTCATTTCTCCAGCTGGGGAGACAGATGCACTGGGAAGAGTGGGCCAGTGCCCGGGTAGAGTGCCAGCCGCTCTCTGATTATGTAGCATAGGGTACAGGAGGGTGGATGGGACCCCCTGGTAGGGGTGTTGGAGAAGGTAGGACTTGGGAGTGGTGGGAGGGGAGAAGATGGTGGCCCGAGTAAAGGAAGTGGGGGCATAATCGAAGACTCCCAGAAACCTTATTTGCAAGCTCAGAGACCAGGTATCTGTGGGAACTGAGCCCAGAGACATAGTGAGTGGTGGTGGAGGGTGCTGCAGACTGCTGTGCTGTAGGCAAGCACGTTTTGGAGTTGGGGTTGAGAAGAAAGTGGAGCTACTAAGAAAACTGGCCATCATCTTTCCTTTTCTTGCATTTTCTTGTTACTCCACATGGCAATACCAACTTCAGGCTGGGTCAGAAAGAGTCTGGGCTTGGAGGTAAAAGACCTGAGCTCACATTGTGGGATCCTCCACCATGTCACTTAAATTCTTTCTCCCTGTATTTGGGCTGAGGGGCCAGTAAGATGAGAGCTGTGACAGCAAAATGAGCCTAAGAGAGGCCAGCATGGTCATTCTGGAGTTGGGAGATAGACTTGCCAAGGTCTGAACACAGGATTACAGTTGGCACACTTCCATTTGCTGCCTGGGTGTCCATGTGGATACAAGCAAAGTGGATTTTTCCTGCAGGCTAAGAAAAGATGACAGTGTTAAATATAGCGAGATGGGCCCATCTTCTCTCCTCCAAGCAGTCTGCCCACTCAGAGGCCAAGGAGAAGCTTTTGATGCCGGGCATGCGGAGGTGGCCTCCACTTCCCTAGTAGGAAGCTTCAAGGGCCCCAAGCAGACAAATGGAGAACTTCACCTCAGCCGGTCATCAGGTCCTTTGAAAACATTTCTAGAACCAGAAGCCCCAGGTAGGATTGCCTGTAGTACGTCCAAGGTCCCTCACTAGCAGGAAAGGAAAAGGAGTGATCTTCCAGCCAGTTCACAGAAACACCTTGGTACCTGCATCACGAGTACCCAAGGCCAGGACTAGTGAGGGAGCTGCAGATAAACGGGGCCCCTGCCTGAGACCTCTCAGGTGGAAGGAGGGATGTAACTTGTGAATCTTTATTTAGATCACTTTTTCAAGAGGAGCCATAACTTGAAACCTGAAACTCTTTCACTCAGCAATTTTACATACAGGAATATATTGCAGGACAACAGTTAGAGATGCCTACAAGCATAGATTATAAAGATGCACACCACGGAATTAGTTATAAAATTATTTCCATACTAGTAGGGCAAAATAAGCTACATAGTACCTGCACAATGCAATGCTGTCAAGCCATTTAAAAATTAGTATTAAAGGATATTTAACACAGTGGAAATACGTGTAACTTTATTTTTTTTTATTTTTTAAAGATTTATTTATTTGTACATACAGAACTGGGGTACAGGCCAGAGGCTCAG
>NW_004567118.1:31159711-31205490 GCF_000260355.1 Condylura cristata | reverse complement strand
ATGGGCCTTATCCCTCTAGGCTTTTCCTAAGACAACTTTGATAGGAATTTCTTAATTGTTCTATATCTTTAAACAAATGGTCTCATTCTACAGTCCTGTTCTGCATCTTAATTTTTTCTTTATCTAACCATAAATCTTGGAGAGCTTTCCATGTCAGCACTTGAAACCTACCCACTTCTCTACTGCTATGAACAGTCCATTGTTTATATAAACATAATTAATTGAACCCTTCTGCTGCTGATGGCCATTGAGTCTGTTTCCTGTTTTATTTTTTTTGCTGGTGTAATGTGGCATTGAGCTTCCTGAGGGTAGGAACCTGCCTTCATGCATATGCACAGCTGCATGAGAGCTGATTTAATTTTGACGGTATTATGAACTACATTATGCTGTTATTCATTCAAGAAATATGTAATGAGAGTTGTCTACTCTGTACTCCACATTATTTTTTGTGGCTGAATTTTGACACGCGGAGTGATAAAGGTGGATGCCATTTCATATGCAGAATGCTCCCACCTGTGTATGGAAACAGACACATGTAGATGCATGCCCGGGCCAGAGGGTGTCCTGGTCCTGTTCTGGTGTGTGCAGGATAGACAGACACCTGCACACAGGGGCTGCGGAACACCTCAGGACCCATTGCAGCCTTAGTGCCTTGCCTGGTCTCTGGCACATGGTAGGTGCCCAAGAAATTAATGTTCAGTGAATGGAAGGGGCTTGGGAAGGCCTCTGAGGGCCTGAGTCCAGCCTCCTGCTGAACCCAACAGATCACCTTCCAGGGTGAGGGAGTCGGGGAGCGGACCTGGCAGGCAAGGGCGCAGAGTGGGGATGTACACGCATTAGGCCAGAATTATGGTCCCCGGAGTTGTTGTTTCCTGCTTCTGTGACATTGCTACGCTGTGTTTTGCCCAGTCTCGTTCCATCGGCCTCAACCCGCTGTACGTCATGCTCCCCTGCACGCTGAGTGCGTCCTTTGCCTTCATGTTGCCTGTGGCCACCCCACCTAACTCCATCGTGTTTGCCTACGGACACCTCAAGGTTTCTGACATGGTAATGCCGTCACTTTTATTCATTTATCAGCCACTCACTGTTGTCAGGAGAGAGGCCCCATTTAATAGTGACACCTGATGTCATGCAATTGGGACTATCACCCGCCCAATGTCTAGATCACACTCATTTTGCATTTACACGATCACAAAGTTTATAGACAATCCTGTCTCCCAGAGGGGAGAGGCAGGTTATGACCTGTCTCCTACCTGCGGAAGCCAGAGCCATCCCCAGGAGAGCTCTTGGGTGGGGTGGGGGCACGGGTTCCACGTGCCAAGAGAGCCTTGGAAGCAAGAACCAGTGAGGACCGGCAGGAGGGGTCAGGCTGAGATGGGCAAGATGTGTGCATGACAGCCAGAGGTGTGTGGAGCTTTGGAGGGTCAGGGAAAGAGGGCGAAGGGGCTTTGGCCTGCTCTGGCCTTGTCACCTCTGAGAAGAAAGGGAGGGTGTGAGGCACGGAGGCCAGAAACGAGGCTCCCTACCTCAGCCCAGGCAGGTGTCAGTCCTCCTGGGCACCCCAGGGACTCCATGGAGCACTCGGAGAGAGAGTGGGTCCCTGAAGCCAGGGTGCAAGTGCAATGCCAGTCTGCAAGGGAAAGTACCTACACCAGGATTTAAGGCAGTGGCTGATGGCATTCGGGGAACGCAGAGCAGGTGTCAGACAGGGCAGCAGGTAGCCCTGAGGAAGCCGAGAGCACTTGTGGGACCAGTCAGAACCCCGCTCCCCAGTGGCTGCCCGGGGGGCCTGGGTTGTGGCCTCACATCACCTCGCCAAGGCTCAGCGCTGCTGAGGCCCAGTTTTCCAAATGCTCAGGTGGACAGAGACCCTTGTCCTGCCTGTGTCACAGGGGTGCCATGGCACTGTTGACACTTTCTGGACAGGAAGTTGTTTTAGTCTGGGGTAGAGGTGGGGGCACAGAGCGTGGGCCAGGGTGGGAGGCCCCAGCCCACCAGCTGGGGTCCTTTCTCCCCCAGCACAAGGACCCAGTCGCTGTTCGCCTTTGTTCTGACTCCAGCGAGCTCCAGGGGACTGACTGACTCTGCTGTTTTCCTCCCCCAGGTGAAAACAGGACTAATGATGAACATAATTGGAGTCTTCTGTGTGTTTCTGGCGGTCAACACCTGGGGACGGGTCATATTTGACTTGGATCATTTCCCTGACTGGGCAAATATGACGCATGTTGAGACTTAAGAAGAGCCCCCGGACCAACCATACAACCCCTGCCCTCCCGAGAACCCCTGAACCTCTGGCACACCCTACAGCACAGCTTTGGGCTTCACACCTCAAAGTGATCCAGTGACACCCACACTCCATCGAGACCCAAATGGGCCTCGATGCATAAGTGGGGATGGGCCCGGAGGCAAAGGGCCTCCATCTTTCCTGGGTCCCTGCCATCTTCGTCGGGATGGCCAGGCTCCCACAGCCTTGTGCTGGCCCCACACTGGGCTCTGCTGTCCACCTGTGTAGCTCCAGGATCCTCTGGGCAGGACTCAGGGCCCAGCTCTGGAGGCGAGAAAACACCCTCCAGAATCTATGCCTCTTTCAACTTCCCTGGGGCTGCCTGGGATCACACCAGTCGACCATCCAGGACAGGTGCAGCCCTGGGACTTCCCACTGCAAGAGTCGGAGCAGGAAGCAGAGCCTCTCAGGACAGCTGGGGAGTGTGGCTGGGATGCGGCTCCGCCCCAGAGGGCCAGGACCAGCAGTTCTGACTTCTGGAGGACGCCCCCACAGCACACCATTCACTCCCTGGCCCCCTCCTTCCCTCGCTCCATTCTAGTGACAGTCTGGCCCCTCCCCTCGTGCCTCCTTCAACCCCTCAGTCCCTTTGTTGTCTGGCCAGCATTGCTGGAATCCCCTGGCTGGAGTATCCAGCACCCCTCTTTTCCTGGAGTTCAGGTGGCCCTTCTGGGAGCCACCCCTACATGACTGGGTTGGCATTCTAGTATGAGCAGGGATGGCTCCTCGGGGGTCCAGTGGGGTGTCGAGAGCCTTCCTCTCCTACAGGCTCAGTGGACACAGCTCGGTCACTTCAGAGTCTGTCAGCCTCCCCCTTGCTGGCTGGCCTTCACAGCAATGCTGGGGGTGACCAGGCATCACTGAGCATAGCCCCTGCCCCTGAGCCCAGCTACCTGAAGTTACTGGGCAAAGTCCAGCATGAGCGTGGAGCCCTCAGAACCCCTATGGAGGACACATGAGGGACACTCACCCCTTCCCCTTTGATCCCATTTTGTTTCCTTGTGCTGTCCTGGAAAAGAGGCCGTGGTAGGTGCATGCGGTCCATGGGGGACACTTCTCAGGGCAGGAGAAAGCATGGGAACCCCAGGAAACCATTCAAGATCAACCAGAACCTGGTCCTTGGTGGGATGACTCCTGGCCAAGCCGCTGCCCTGGGAAGGCAAGCCGTACTCTCCGTGGTGGTAGGGGGGCAGGGGGTGGGGAGGAGGGCGATTGCTCGCCACCCGCCTCCTGTGTGTGGGCCTCCCGGTGTGGTGCACCCACTAGCTCCTCCTCCAGCTCTGCAGCAGCCCTGCGAGAAGGCAGGTGTGAATCTCTCACTGGGGCTCAGAGAGGTCAAGACACATGTCCAAAGTCACACTTCAGGTTGGTGCAGTGAAGTGTCCAGGTCTTCCACCTCCATGGCCACTTCTCCTTAGGGTCTTGTTTCCATGGAACCCGGAGTGAAAGATGAGTGACCAAGAACAAATCCACCCAAGACCCTGATGCTCAGGGCAGGTCAGAGAAGCAGAGGCCCCTTCTGCTGCCTCCTTGGAGGGCACAGGACTGTGAGCTTTTGGTTGGAGAGAGCAATATGCCCCCACTGAGATAAAAGCCACCCTTCCACTGCTGCTCCCAAGCTGCTGTCCTTGACAGTCTGCCCCGGCCCTGCGGGCTCCCACAGCACTTCCCACTTGGTCCGGTGCAGGTCACCATCAGTGTGATTGGTAAATAAACCATTGATGCGCAGTCAATTAGATGTACACTTGGTGGTAGTAGGCAAGGTCACCCAAGGGGGCCTTGAAGGATGCGTGGAACCAGTGAGACTAACAGCAGAGGATATTGGGTGGAGTCCTCGCCCACATTCCACTTGGCTGAGCTCCGACGAGATGGCTGGGTGTGGCTTCTGGAGAGTGAATCCCAAGGCAGGTCAAAGCTGGCAGTAAACTTCAAATTGGCGGGAGCGGCACTACCAGGGCTGGTGCCCATCAGGAATGCTTTCGGTGCAAATAAGAGACGCCCAGCTAACAGTGGCTTGAACCATAAGGCTATTTACGGTAACCTGAGCGGGAAGTCTGGGCGGAGATAAGTCGTGGACACTGACGCCACATACACATTTGCATTGAGAGCAGGGATAAAGGAGTATCAGGGGTTGCGAAGGTGCCAACTGTATGTTCCCCTGTTAGGAAAGAAGTCCACCTCAGAAGCCCCTAGAGGTTCCACTTTATGTCTCACTAGGCAGAATTAGGTTACATGCTCGCTCACTCCAATCACCGATAAAGGGAAACTGGAGTCCATGAGACCAATCATGACCCATCTCTTGGACTTGGGGAACTGGCCTGTTTCCTGAAAGCAAGAGGTTACCACCCATTGCAAAATCTAGCTTCAAAAAAAAAAAAAAAAAGAAAAAAGAAATAGGTGTGTGGGGGGAGGATGTTGGGCAGGTGCTGAGTAGGGCCTGGAATTACTTCCCTTTGAGAGGGCTGCCCTCCCTCCAGGGTACTTGAGTGGCTCCCTTTCCATAGAACTCAATAGAAACACACTCCTAGGTAGGAGGAGGGTGGTTTGGTCAAAGACTTAGCTCTGCCTCCATTCCCAAAGGCCTGGGCTCCTCCAGACCCACCGCACTGGAGGCTACCAGCTGAGCAGGTCCTCATCAGTCCACTCTTTGGGCCCTGGTTTCTATCAGGAAGGGGCTGGACTAGAGGAGCCAAGGCCATTGCCCCAGAGTCATGGGTTTTCTACTCTCCCTGACCTCCTATCTGTTTGGACTAAATGAAGTCCCCACAAGTCCGTATGTTTGCAGCTCAGAGTATATCACACAGCTCACTCCTGCTCCATCTGGCCCTTAGCCACTTGCCAAAGTCCTCTCAGACCTCTCCACCACCTAAATCTTCCTCTACATGTTGGAAAGAGAATCTACCCCAAACCTTTCAGTTTTTCCTCCTTGGCATCTGAAACAGAGATTTGGGCCCAAGGTTTGCTGCACACATATTTGTGCTGACGCTTCCTCAGGACCCACATGTCCACTAGGCTTCTAAAGGCCAAGCCCCCTACCCGCTAGTCTCAGAACTAGGGGCCCGGGTGGATGAGCTGCGGGTCTCCCTCCCTGTCCCCCTCAGTCGGGCATTTCCCTAGGGAGAGGCCTGGCGGGTCCAGTGAACAGGGATGTCGGCCCCTGGCAGAGGCCGCTTTTCAAAATGAGCAGACGTTTCGCGGAAGACCATTGGTGGCCTGTTCTTACTTCTGGAAATAAGCACTGAAGTCTGATTCTCTGGTTAAAAACTGCAGCCAGCAGTCCTATTCCTACTCAGAACTCCTTCCAGGTCCGCTCCATCTCCCAAACAAACAGGGTAGCACATTAAAAAAAAAGTTCCATCAAATTTTCCACGCCGTGGAATGGGCTTCACATTCTTCAACACAGGGTAAACAGGATTCTTATCATTTCAGGCCGAAAGTCTTGACATCAGATATTTTGTTGATTTCACGTGACTCCTAGGCCAGGACTCGGGTTCTCACCTCCCTGCCCCGGGCGTGTCTTCCAGACTTTTTTACAAGTCCGGACGCCCATTTCTATCCTCAGAGATACAGATGCCGACCCCCCCACCCCGCCCTCGCCCCCCCCCGGCAGTTTCAGAGCAATTTTGATCGATCTCCTTGCTTTTGCTATGGAGGCTTGAAGAATATTAGAGTTCAACCTCAGAACGCCCTCTTAGCTAATCAAGAAATTTTAGCTATATTTTATGTTAAAATTTATTATGTACACAGTGGAAGAATTTCCTACAGTACAACCCTTGAGGGCTCCTATCCGCTATCTGCCCCCCAGAAAGGCAACCAATAAATGTTTCCTACCTGCCCTCCCAGAAATACTACATACACCCAGGCTTCCTCTTTTCACAGATGGGGGATGACCCCTCCGTCCTCCTTCACACTCTCTAGCCTCCACTTAGCAATCTATTTGGAGGTCATTCCACATCAGAACATAGCAAGTCTGACCAGTTTTCTTTCCTACCCATTAAAACTTTATTTTTAAAGATTAAATTTGGTGAAAGTCACAGATCCTTAGCGCACAATTTCAGATACTCATATAGAATGTGAGTAACCCCCATATCCCTCTTTTTCTCTCTCTGCCCAGAAAGGTCTCCACCCCCCTCCGTAACTGCATCTTTCCTGGGTAACCACTGTTTGATTTCTGTCACATTGGGTTTGTTTTGCCTGTTGAATTTCAATTAATGGAATCATACAGCACATATTCTTTTGTGTCTGATACAGTTTGCGTAACAAAATACTTTTGAAGTTCATTCCTGTTGTGTGTATCCAATCATTTATTATTGTTGCAAAGTAGTGTTCCATGATATGAATCTGCAGAAATTTGTTTATTCTCTTTTGATGGACACTTGGGTTGTTCCCATTGGGGGCTTTGATGAATAAAGCTGATATGAAATTCTCTGTACAAGTCTTTTTTTTTTTTTTTGGACATATGTTTTCATTTCTACTAGATGTGTGCCTAGGAATAAATCTCAGCCCTTTAAAAAGCTGCATCAGCTCTATGTAAATATGCACCAAAGAGTAAACAAGTTCCCTCTTTTTTTTTTTTTAGTGCCTCTCTTTCTTTTTTAAAGATTTGTTTATTGATGCATACAGAGCTGGGGTAGAGGCAAGAGGTTCAGGGACAGTAAGAGGATCACCAGAGACAGAGTGGGGAGCAGAACAGGCAGATTGATTGATGTATACTGCTGAGGGGAGCAGTGGGCAGGAGAGGTCTGCTGCGCCATGTGGGTCACCTCCTGGGCCGGGGATCAAACTCTCACTGAAGCGGCTGCAGCTAACTTGCAGTGCTGCTTTTCTAACCAGCTGTGCCACCAGGGAGGGCTCACAGATTCTCTCCTAATGGACACTTGGGTCATTTCAGCCTGATGCGAATATTGTGACAAACATACTTCTGCTTACATCTTTGAGAACACATGCCTGGAATGATGTGTGCTGGATGAAGGGGTATGTATACTTAAGTCTGGAACAGGTATTTCCAAACTGTTTTTCAAAGAGGCTGTGTCAATATATAATCTCAAGAACTGAACATGAGAATTTTACTCTCACACACTCTTGGCAACTCTCTGTATCATCAGATCTCAGTCTCCATTAATCTAACGATTGAAAAATGCTATTTCATGATTTTCATTTTATTTTCTTTTAATTGCAAGCAATGTGGAGCTTTCCTCCACATATTTATAATACATTTGTGTATCTTTTTGTGGTAGATTCTATTTTTCCCATTTGCAAGAATTTTTAAAAACATTCTTTTATTTGTAAGGACTCTTTATATAGGAAGGAAATTATTTGTTTTTCATAGGAATATTTATAATATATAAATAGTAAATAAACATTTAATTAAATATTATTTAAAAGGCTGAAGCTAGTTACTCTATTTAATCTTCTTTAAAATTTTCCCTCCTAGCTATTCACACTTTTTTTTTTTTAAGATTTATTTGTGCATACAGAACTGGGGTACAGGCCAGAGGCTCAGGGGCAGTGAGAGGCTTCACCAGAGACAGAGTGGGGAACAGAACAGGCAGATCGACAAAGTACACTGCTGAGGGGAGCAGCGGGCGGGTCAGGAGAGGTCTGTTGCGCCATGTGGTCACCTCTGGGGCAGGCGGGGATCGAACTCATGCAGAAGCGGCTTTAGATTCTCAGTGCTGTGCTTTAACCCTGCTGTGCCACCAGGGAGGGCCTATTCACACTTTTTTTTTACAAGAATTTCTGAATCAGGCCCTCCCTGGTGGTGCAACGGGTTGGGATGCAGCACTTGCTTCAGTGCAAGTTCCATCCCTGGCCCCGGAGCTGACTCACCTGGCACAGCAGACCTCTCCTGTCTTGCCCACTGCTCCCCTCAGCTGTGTATTCAATCACTGTGCCTTTTCTGCTCCCCACTCTGCCTCTGGTTAATCCTCTCACTGCTCCTGCACCTCTGGCCTGTACCCCAGTTCTGTATGCATAAATAAATCTTTTTTAAAAAAGAATTTTGGAATCAGCTTCTTTTGTTCCAAAGAAAACCCTGATTTTACTGGCTTTTTCTCCTGCTGCTCTCCCTCCCTCTCCAGGGTTCATTGACCTCAGCACTCAAGGCATTTGGGAACGAGTAATTTTTTGTTGTAGGGAGCTGTTTGTGCACGGTGGAATATTCTATTCAGCAGCATC
Source organism: Condylura cristata (assembly GCF_000260355.1). Lineage (NCBI taxonomy): Eukaryota > Metazoa > Chordata > Mammalia > Eulipotyphla > Talpidae > Condylura > Condylura cristata. The sequence continues at coordinate 31,197,029 of NW_004567118.1, read as the reverse complement.
TTGGTTGCTATTCACCAGCTGCCAAAGACACACTCCCCTACCCCTCAATGTCCTGCCAAATGTTAGGAGTCACTGATCACTCTGGCCCCTGTACGGGTCTCCTTCAAGCTCCTAGGGCACACAAAGGGTCGTCCTGCTCCCTCACCTTCAAATCTCTGCTCAAAGACTACTTGTCCCCTATTTCAAAGCATAATGTCCCACCTGCTCCCACTCTCTGTCCTGTCTGTGGCTTTCTCCATTGCATCTGCCATCTTCCAATACACTATATTTACCTCTTCAGTGCTGTATTTTGCTCCTCTCTCCCACATCTTGGAGAATGCAAGACACACAGGGTGGGGCCTTGTGGGGATTTTGTTCACTCCTGTTTCTGTTATGCCTGGAACACACCTGGTACATGAAGCTCAACAAGGAGTGGATGAATGAATGAATCAGAGTAGATTTGTAGATTAGGCTGGTGAGAGATGACATTGCTATAACACCGATTTAGCCTATATAGCACAATGGCTTTTCCATACAGTGAAAGTTTCCTTTTATGTCTTCCTGGAAATCTAGAAGTTTCTTACAGATGAGAATTCTAAATGCTGTTTGTAGAGAACATTTGCCCTTCTTTGCTTGAGAAGCTCAACTGCCTGACCGGCTTTGGGGGCAGGTCCTGCGTGAACAGAGTGACCCTGGTCTTCGGTGACATGTGGAGGTCCTCGCTGTCCCTCTTCAGGTTCACCCAGGCAGAGCTCTCCCTCAGCCTCTCCGGAGAGCCTCAACTGGGGGTGCTTCCTGGCCATCTGGGGGCTCCAGCCAAGACACGGAAGGGCTCAGGAGGGCTCATGTCCCAGCACTGAGGGCTTGTTTGTGGGTTCCCTTGACAGCAGGTGCTAGACAGGCTGAGGGGCACCTCACCTCTCCCAGCCAGTTCCCTAGCCTCCCAGGAGAGACCTGTGCCTGGGACCCCATGCCCCCAACAATTCCCATGGTGTTCTGTGGAACAAGGGTGTTGGAGAAGAGCCCTAACTGGGACGCCTCTGTGAGGACAGAGGAAGAGGGCTCTTTCTTCCCCTTCTCTGTATCCCCAGCTCCTTCTAGGCCAGCCTCTGCTTCCCACCTCACATGACACCCTGCCCAGGCCTGTGGTGTGAAAGTGGTGGGGAGACCTGAGGCCCAATAGAACTCTGGCCCTTCCTCTCGGGTGTGGTCCCGCACCTGTGAAATGGGTGCAGTAACCCTTCCAAGGTTCCGAGACCTCTGAACTGGCACACGGGGACAGTGACTGAAGGGGTTGGCTCTCCCCAGGACCTCCTTTTTTGCAGGGCCTAAAGCCTATCAGGACCACGTAGCCTCAGGCCCCCTCAAGGTCACCCTGGCTGAGCCTGAGGCAGGCTCCAGATGGGTCTGAAGTGGGATCTTGTGCCCTCACTGGAAGGCATTAAGACCTTCAGAGGCAGTGTGCTACTAACAGCCTATGAGGTTCTCCAACATAAAACAAGGTGGTATATAAGGTACTGTGTGGTCTTGCCTGTCCTGGCCCCACCTGGCCGTGCACTGGGCCTGGGCATCCCTGGCCCGAGGGGCCCTGCTCAGAACGCAGAGCTGGGAGACTTGCTGTCTCGGAGGCTTGGTGGGCGGCCCTGCAGCTGGTCGGGAGGCCAGGGCCAGGCGCCTGCCCGCTGTGGGGCTGTGGCAGTGTCCTGCGGTTCGCCACTTCACATTTATAGCTACAGGGCTTCTCAGCTTACTGTCCCTGCGGTGGGAGGCCTGGCCCTCTGGAAACCGCAGCTGTGGTTAGTTGGGTGCCTGCCCGAGTGCTGAGCTTGAAGGAGGCTCAGAGGCTCCCCAGGACACGGGGCCCAGCACTCTTGTGAGCCTTCCCTGGTCCTAGAACAAAGTTCAGGGCTAGAGGGACCCGCCAGTTTATTGACGAGCCCTTGGGACCCATCTCCTCAGTCCCCTGTGAGGGACAGAAATCTTGCTGGAGACTGGGTGCTCCATCAGCCCCAGCGGTCTCTGAGATAAGGAGTCAGATGGAGGCGGGTAGAGAGAGACTTGAGGCTAGAGAAGGGCAAGAGCCGGGTGATAGAGGACCGCATGGTCACCAGGTAGCATGGTCAGTGCTGTTTTTACAGCCAGTGAGATAAAACCAGCTCTTCTTCCACTGCCCGGGGCCCAGGTGGGCCCAGGTGGCTGCTCCAGGACCAGGGCTGGGTTGCCTGGCGCTTGTACCCTAATAAGCGCTCAGGGTGCACAGAGCTGCTGCTTTCCAGTTAGAATGTCTTTCCCTGCTGGATGGCACAGGCAATCTCAGTGCGGGAGGGTCAGCCCTGTGCTTTCCCTGGCCTAGCTAGTGACTCCAGCTGGCCAGTGAGGGTGGGGGCAGGCTGAAGGTAGGCCAGCTCCAGATGGAGTCCTGCCGTGACTCTGCCTTGCTCTGCCTCAGTTAAGGGGCCACCCAGTCTCAGCCTGACTCCCTGCCCTGGCCCTCCTCACCCCAGGCCTGGTGCCCTGACACTGGTCTGCTGCTCCCCCAGCTCTGGGATTTGAAGGGCAGGTCAGGGAGGGAGGGAGAGAGTCTGGGACCAGGCTTGAGACAGGCTCCTGGGGCGTCTAGAAGCTCACACCCTGCAATCGAGGGAAACCCCACAGAGCAAACAGGGGAGTGGAGTGGCAGGTAGGGCCATGATTACCAGGGGGGTGTGGAGAGACCCATGGGAGGGCCAACCCACCTTGGAGAGGGGAGCAGGAAGGCAGCTGCCTAAAAATGGATCTGAGTTTCCTATAAATAGAACACCTATTGGGTGTGCTTCTTTTTTAAAGTTATTTTACTCCAGCGTTCCTTTCCTTAGCAAACATCGTTGGCATGCCAGGCCATGGTGGTTTCAGCCTGGAGACACGGGTAGCTGCCTGGCTCAGGTCACCGTGCCTTTAATCTGGGTCTCTGAAACACAGACTAATTCAGTCCAACCTTTGCTGACCCCTGCTAGATGCCAACTGAGCTGAGAGATGGGGTCACAGAGAAGAATAAGTTTTTGTCCCAGCTTGGCGGTGGTTTCTAAGTGACAACCACCACACAGATAATATAAAAAGGAGAGGGTTCACTTATCTGGGATTCAGCACTGGGGTCTATTCTAAGGATGAGTGGGAAGCCTTCAGGCCCTTCTTGTGTCTTGCAACAGACAGTTACTAAGCACCTCCTGTGGGCCAGGGATCAGACTGTGACAGCCGGGACACAGTCTTCCCTGAGTTTAGTAGGAGACTGTTCTGTGAGGGGTGAGGACACAGCGTCTTAAGTGTTAAGACAGATGTGTGTGCGAGATGCCATGGAGGCTAGAACCTCTTAGAAGCTCTAAGAGCAGACAGGAGAGCTGAAGTCGTGTGGGAATCGGCAGACTGGTCCCGCAGCTTGGCGGAGGCAGCAGGGAGGCTGAGCTAAGAGGTTGGGATTGTGCTTCCTTCGGCCCAAGTGCTCAGCAAGGTGCCCACGGGTGTGTGCCCACTGACGCGTGCCAGGAGCAGGCCTGGTGGTGTCAGTCAGTTGCCTGGGGATGAGCTGTGTGGTGAGAGGGTATTTGCAAACAACCTTCATGTGTGAGCTGGATGGCCTCAAGGCCCTTGCTTCACCTCTCTGAGCTCCATTTCCTCCTACATCAAGTGGAAACTATGATAATGTTAGTCACGCCTACTTGGTAGGGTGATGAGCGTAACTGACACACCTGAAGGGCCTAAGACAGAGCCCAGCCCTGCAGGTCATCAACAGGTGAGCGCTGGTCTGTCTCCTGCACCCGCTGCTGGAGACAGGCCTGGAGGGGAGGGGGGTGTTACTGGGAGGGTAGGACAGTGGCGCACCAGGTCTGAGAATGGGGCCTAGTCCCACCCTTACTGTCAGGGCATGAGTCTTAGTGGGGCTGACAAGTGGATGGATCCCAGGATGGAGAGGAGCTATATTCCACTGGATGGGAGTGCCAGGGTGCTGATTAGCTCCGGGGCCCCTGAGTGTGAGCCTGGCTCTTTTCTCTTCTTCTTCTTTGAATCAGACCCCATTGCGCTATGCCAACCTGTGACAACTGTGCCCCAAAGCCAGGGCTTAGCCCATCGAGGTCCATAGCCCAATCAGGGTCAGGAAGAGAGCAGGAATTGGGACCCTTCTGGCATGTAAAGTCTCTGAGGCTGGCCTGCTCGAGGGTGGCGCTCTCCTCTGCTCTCCAGGCCCCCTGCTCGGGCCTGAGGCTCAGGCTGGCCAAAGTGAAGCACCCCGGTGGCCCATAGCATCAGTGGTCTTGTCCAAAGCCCGGTGCTGACTTGGCCTTTGTGCAGTCTGCCCGGGGAGAGACTCCAACAAGACGGGCCTTGTGAGAGACCCGTTACCTGCCAGTGCTTGGCATCCAAAATAGAATCTTGAGGAGCAGCAAAGCCTTTAATTCAATGTGTCCCAACAGCGGGTCGGTGTGGGGATAACTATGATCTGACTGGCTGTGAGCTATAATTATGGCGTCAGAATAAAAAATTACAGGCATTGTGTGGGCTTGTTTTAAATATAACGTAATCCATACCGTCCTCTCTCTTATTTGCTGGATTTGAGGTGGAGTCTTTGGCTGTTGGCACAGGTTTTGCCTGACGTGTTGCAGATAAAAATGGCTCTCGCCCAGTGAAAGGGCACAGTGGGAGGCCTCTGAGACCCCTAATGTTCTCGACTGCCCTGAGCCCACAGCCAGGGGTGCTGGTGTCTGCGTAGCCCTCCTGTGGGCCCCGTCATCCCCACATTGCGTCCACCCAGCGCGCTCCTGCCTCCAGCCTCCCCCAGCCAGTCCACCAGAAGCTGCTCTGTGAAACAGTCCTGATGCACAAGAACCCAGGAATGGCACCCCTCCGTCTAGGGAGTAACTCCAAACTCCAAGTTTTTTCATATCTTGGCCCCAAGTCCCTGCTTAGTGACACGCTGGGAACAGCAGCTTCAGGAGAGTGGTGCCTTCAAGGGCCCTGGGGTGCGACTGTGTGGGCTTCCTCGTGGGGTCCACCCCTCTGGGCTGACTGTGAGTCTGCAGAGGCTCCTTAATCCCTGGGCTTTAGCTTCTCCACTGTTGTTGAGGGTGGTTGTGAACGTGGGGTGAGGTTATATTCTGACTCACCTGCGCCTTGTTTCTCATCAAGCTTCGGTTTATCTATTAAGAAGGCAACAGACTGTCTCTCAACCTGTTTTTTTTTTAAATGCTGCTTTTTATTTATTTAAATACATATTTTACATCATTTTTCCTTTATGTACAATGCATGCTTTCTCTTCTCAGGTGTAGTCTCCATAAGATTCCCACCACCCATCTACCTGTGCACCATCACCACAGTCCCTTGTGTGAGAACACGCTATTTCCTGGGATAGCTAACTGTGTGTGGTGACTGCATGGGTTAGTTTTGCTTTCCAGAAAGCAAAAGAGAAATACATGTGCAGAATCTTAAAACACATTTCTTCCCTGTGAGTAGGATCTAACCTGTGGGGAAAATCTGTGAATGAAGATGTTTTACTTTAGTGTGCTATGGTACACTCTGGAAAAGCTGAAAACATAAATGCCCAACATCTGGGTAACAGAAGTGTTTGTAGTGTTTCCAATCAAAAGTCCCATAAGCAGTCATTAAAAGTGTTCACGAAGAATATTTCATTACGTTGAAAATGTTTGCAATCTACTTTGAAGTGAACAAAACAGATACAAAATTGAATATATGATCTCAGAGATAAAAATATATAATAAAAAGTCAAGATAGAAATATAACAGCAGTTGTCTTTGATCAACTTATAGGACTGCTGTTTTCTCATTTATTATGTTCTGTATATCAAATATTTTAGAATGGACAGGCATTACTTATGTAAAAACAAGTTTAAAAAGAGTTCAGTTAAAATGTTAAATAAGGGCCCTCCCTGGTAGCTCAGCAGGTTAAAGCACAGCACTGGAAAACTAAAGCCATTTCAGCACGAGTTCGATCCCTCCTGTCCCGGTGGTGACCACATGGCGTGGCAGACCTCTCCTGACCCGCGCGCTGCTCCCCTCAGCAGTGTGCTTCATCAATCAGCCTGTTCTGCTCCCCACTCTGTCTCTGGTGAATCCTCTCACCACCCCTGCACCTCTGGCTTGTACCCCAGTTCTGTATGCATGAATAAATAAATCTTTAAAAAAATGTTAAATAAAACAAGAGGGTAGAAATTAAGTCTGAATTCCCTTCTGGCTTTTAAGGCTCTCTGGTTCTAGTGCACTGGGACCAGCACAGGGCCCGAGCAGGGCTGCAGACAGGGAGGCACTGGGCGCACCCTCCTCAGCACCAAGCAGGGTCAAGGGAGGTCTGGCGTCCGTGTCAGCAAGTGGCCAACCTGAGGCTCACAGGCTCACGTGTGCCCTTGCTCTGGCTCCCCTGAAGCCAGTTGCCTTTCTGAATTCTCTCTGAAAAATGCCCCAGAACCTTCCCGCCCTGCTCTGGAGTGCCGGCGGTCCCTGTCTGCCAGTGGGTTTCCCACCCCAGAGGTGAACTCTCTCTGCTGCTTTAGCCAAGGTACCTGCCGGAGCAGGAAGGCAAGCAGGGAGCTGCTCTCCGTGCTGTGGGAGCCTCTGCTGCACACATTTGGACCCATGTGTCAGACCACACATCCCCCACTGCCAGGACATGGAGTCCTGCCTGGTGAGCTGTCCTGAGGGTGGAGAGCCCTGGCTGAGCCCTAGCAGAAGGAAGGGTCCTGAGCTCAGAAGCTCGGAGGCCTTCGAGGCCAAAGGCGTGAGTCTGGGTCTAGCCGGAAGCTCATCAGTACTTGTCCACCTTCAGAGATGGCCGTGCTCCTGCCCAGCTAGAGACCAGAGGAAGGCAGAGGACTCAGGAGCTGAAGTGCTGAGGCCGACAGACTTGGGGACAGTAAAGAGAACACAGCGAGAGGCAGAGGTGGAGGCTGACAGCTGGAGGTGGTGCCCGCAAGGGGCAGGGAGGAGGTGCCCGCAAGGGGCAGCAGCATCTACAACACGAGTCCTCAAGGCAATCAGAGAAATGTAGATTACAGTAGCCTACTGTGTCATTTTACACCTACTAAATTAGCAAATGTTAATGAAATTATAATGTCTCACGCTGTTGAGACTGTGGTAAAACCAGCCTAAACACACTGCTGGGGTTGTGTACATTAGCACAGCCTTTTAGCGAAGAAGTTGGACAATATAGTTCCAGAGTTATTAAAATCCTCACCCCTTTTCACGTGATGATTCCACTCCTGGGAATGTGCGGCCAGGAAATAATTCAACAGAGAAGGAGAAGGCTTGCAGGTAAATGGTGAAGGCAGTGTTGTGATGTTCAACACGCTGTGCACGCTTCTTACGGCGGAGAATGTGAAGACAGGGACAGCTTGGGACCCTCAGGGCAGGTGCATACAGGCAAAGATAAAACCACCTGTAATGGAGATTAATAATTACACGAAATAGCTGCAGGGGTGCGGGGCGCGCCCACCTTTGCTGGCCTTGACTCCTGGCTGGCCAGACATTCCTGTCTTCCCACCAGGCGACCTGCCCAGCCGCTCCCTGTCTGGGCTTCTCCTAACCGTGAAGCCTGATCCGCAGACCTCAGATTAGTGGGGAGACCGTCTCAGCCAAGACTGCCCACCTGTCAGCTTACTCCAGCAGCCTGCAGAGTCCAGGCGGTACCACTGAGTCACTCCCATGTCACACCTCAAGAACCCAAATCAGAACAGAAGTAGGAGAGCTGGGTCCTCCCTTAAGAAAAGGGATGAGGGCCCTCCCTGGTGGCGCAGCGGGTTAAAGCACAGCACTGAGAAGCTTAAGCCACTTCTGCATGAGTTTGATCCCCGCCTGCCCCGGAGGTGACCACATGGCACAGCAGACCTCTCCTGACCCGCCCACTGCTCCCCTCAGCAGTGTACTTCGTCGATCTGCCTGTTCTGCTCCCCTCTCTGTCTCTGGTGAATCCTCTCACCCTCTGTATCTCTGGCCTGTACCCCAGTTCTGTACGAATAAATAAATAAATCTTAAAAAAAGAAAAGGAATGAGGTGATCACACAGGTTCTGAAGCGTGTTGCTACTGGCAAATGCAGCAACCCATTTAAGCCAGCTGAACTCTGGCCTCCAGCTGGAGTACCAGGGGGTGAGAGCAATTTATTGTACCAGACTGATGCAAAGGGAGAAGGAATTGTGGGGTTACCCCTCTTGACCTGCCCCTACAGTAGGCACTAATGGTTCTGAGCTTGAATCATCCAGTCCTATGTGTTCCCTCAGCCCGTTGGGGCCACGGCAGAAGTGGGCACTGCGTGGGGACTCTGTAAATTTGGTGAGTTAACAGCAGAAGTAGAAAACCACGGAGTATATGAAGGAGCATGTGTCATAAAGAGTTCTGGTTTTTCTTTTTTTTTAGTTTCCCCCATAATATGGATCTTACTTTTTTTTTTTTTAAAGATTTACTTACTCATTCAAGAGTTGGGGTACAGGCCAGAGGTGCAGGGGGTGAGAGGATTCCTCAAAGACAGAGTGGGAAGCAGAACAGGCAGATCTACTGAAGTACACTGCTGAGGGGAGTATACTGCTGAGTGGGCAGGTCAAGAGAGGTCTGCTGCGCCCATGTGGGTCACCTCTCTGGTGGGAGATCGAACTCATGCTGCAGTGGCTGAGGATTGCTTCACAGTGCTGTGCTTTAAACTGTTGCGTCACCAGGGAGGGCCCCCTTGCTTTTTTTTTTTTAAATATTTATTTATTTATGCATACAGAGCTGGGGTACAGGTCAGAGGTGCAGTGAGAGGCTTCACCAGAGACAGAGTGGGGAGTAGAACAGGCAGATCAATGAAGTACACTGCTGAGGGGAGCAGTAGGCGGGTCAGGAGAGATCTGTGGGTCACCTCCGGGGCAGGGATCAAACCCACACTGAAGCGGCTTTACCTTCTTAGTGCTGTGCTTTAACCCGCTGCACCACCAGGGAGGGCCTGAGTTCTGGTTTTATTCAAGGCCTGTCCGGCCTTCCGAGTGTGGCCTTAACTGCGCTCTGGAGAAGCCATGCCCCCACACTTGCCCTGCTTAGTGCCAGGGAATGCCCTGCCTCACGAGGACCAAGAAGAGTGGCCACACCTGTGTCACACAGCCAGACCTTGCTCACCTGGCAAGGTGGGGCATCAGGGGCAGGAGACAGATGGCCAGCTTTGGACACTGTAAATAGAAGCTGAATCTAGGCCATCGGCAGGTGTCTGGGCTATGCAGGTCTGGTGCTCAGGAGAGACACTTGGATGGAAGAGACATCAGCATTCGGGAAGCGGCTGGCCTGGTGTAGGTGTGCAAAGTGAGAAAGAAGGCTAAGGAAATAATTCTGGGGACATGACACTGGGGGGTTGGACTGGAAGGAGGGGGCAAAGAACATGGAAACCAATGGAGGAGAAACTTTTGAGGGGGGCATGTTCCCTTGGGTCAAATGCTGCACTAGGGAGAATGGGGACAGAGAGAGGCCCCTGGGTTAGGCACTGGGATTTCAAAGCCCCGAGAGAGAGAAGAGCAAGCCGGCGGTGGGAAATGCAGAGTGACTGCAGCAATGCCCTTGGAGAACACCTGGACCTCCCTGCAGGACCAAGGCACTTGTGGAGTCTCTCAAAGAAGCTGTCACCCCCAAGCCAAATGGGATAGATTTTTCCGCCTACCACTGTTCCCCCAGCTCGGGTCCTGTTTGGCAATCCTCACAGTGCTGTTTGTTCCAGGCTCCGCCTTGCCACAGGGCAGGGATCGTCTGACCTCTGCTGTCCGCTGTCTGTCATGGCATAGACTTAAAAATGGCCCCGGACTGGGGGGCCTCAGGGATGCACTTTTCTTCGAATTTTTGATTAAATAATGAAAATTGCAAATGAATTAATTTAAAAATTCTAATTGGCTTTAATACGCAATTTATGAAGCAGGGACCATTCCATCTAACAAGTAGAAGAGAGTTCTGAAAAGCTGTACGAAATGTAAGTTTTTATAGGCAGGAAGAGAACAAAAGAAGAGAAGAGGGAATTGCTTCAGCTAACCTACCTATGGGGACAGAAAAGGCTCAATGGCACATTATCATCCTTTCCTTTGAGGAATGGAAAAAACTTCTTCCTGAGTGCTGGCCAGAAAATCATACTGCACAGGTAAGACTCTCTCCCTGAGGGAGATGGAAACTGCAGTGAGGTTAGGTATTCGGTGTTTGTGGGCTTAGCATAAGTGATCCATTTGGCAACTGGCAATTTCTTTTTAACAAGGGCAACTCCCCAAATTAACATATTTCATACTCAGTGGAACCTAGGAGTTTCACTAAGTAACCTTTGCCTTTAATGTTTAAGCACCCCAATTATTTTCTTATTTTGTTTCATTAATGAGAAAAATGCTGACTGTAACCTACTGATTTAGTGTCAAGAGTCCTGGCCTTTTTCTTGGAGTTCAAAAAACCATGTTGTTTCCCAAAAGTGTACCATATCACTTTCAAACCTTTGGCCATATCCAATTGCTTATGGAATTTTTTTCCTTTAAATAAATTTACTTAAATATACTCAAATGCCCACTATAGTTAGATATTTGTAATTTTAATTTGTAACTATAATTTTGAGGACTTGTATTTTTTTTCCTGGAGACATACTAAAATAGGTACATTTATTAAATTAAAATGTGCTTCCAGGGCCTGGTGGTGGAATGGGTTAAAGCACTTCAGCATGAGTTTGATCCCCACCCCAGAGCTGACCTCTCCTGACCCTCCCACTGCTTCCCCTCAGCAGTGTATTTCAGCCAATCTGTCTCTTCAGCTCCCTACTCTCTCTGATGAATCCTCTCACTGCCCCTGCACCTCTGGCCTGTACCCCAGCTCTGTGTGCATAAATAAATAAATCTTTATAAATAATGAGCTTCCACACTTCCTAAATCACCTCACATATCAGGGGTCTGTCTCCATTTTGTAAATCACGAAGCTAGAGATTAGTCCAAACATCACATTGTATAGTAGAGACAGTGAGCTGAATTCATTAACCTGAGGTTGAGGTTTCATTGGGGGAAAAAATGTGTTGTTTGGTCACAGGAGGGGAAAAAAGAAAAGGAAGGAAATTTATTTCTAGCTGGCCCCAAAAATGCCACCACAGCCATGCTCTGTGTTGTCTATTTTTACTGCTTTTGGAGACAGGATCCTACCAATCATCTCCTCAGAGTCCTGATGGCTGTCTATAATTTCCCCAGCAGCCTTTTAAAGACCTCTACAGGTCTTAGACAGCTTTATTTATGGAGATCCTGATCTATATCATATCATGCATATTGAAATGTACCCATATTTTCTTAATAATTTCAAATTCTCTTTGTTAAGTCAATTTTAGAGTCGATTAATTTTCCCACACTTCAGCCATTTTTGCAGACCCCTATAAAGTTCTCAGGCCTGAAGCTGTGCGTGGAGGCAGTGGCCCTGGAACCGATAGAAAGGAACCTAATCAGTGAAGACACACTACCGGCAACCTCACTCCTATTGCAGGTGGGCCAAGCGCTGTGTGACCAGCAAGGTGCTCTCGCCCTGGGTCTCACTTGCTTCATTAAGATGAAGGAACTAAACTGATGACTAGGAAACCAAGTAAGATAATCAGAAAGTGCTTATTTTGGTGAATATTTGGCTTATAACAAGAGTTGAGTAACTCTCTTTTGAAAGTTTAAAAAATAATATTATCAGTGTATTAAAAGCCACAAACTTTGAGGATATGTCTGTGACATGAGTGAGAATTTGTTGCAAACACTTAAAGGGCTCATAAAACCCAGGAAGAAAAACATAAGAAGAGGGCATCCCTGGTAGCCTACGGGTGAAGTCTCAGCTCTGTCACCCCTGTGGCTGGATCCAACACCAGCCAGGGAGTCACCGGACATGGCCTGGCAGACCTCTCCTGGCCTGCCCACTGCTCTCCTCAGCATTGTATTTCAGCCAGTCTGCCTCTTCTGCTCCCCATTCTGTCTCTGGTGAATCCTCTCACACCCTGCATCTTTGGCCTACACTCCAGTCCTACTAAATAAATAGTAAAATTTAACAAATAGTTTAGAAGTAATCAAGAATATGAACAGTCAGATCTCAGAAAAGGAAACCAACCTGCATAGATAACATAAGGATAAATTTTGTTAGAGGCCCTCCCTGGTGGCGCAGTGGGTTAAAGCGCTGCACTAAGAAGCTTAAGCCACTTCCGCATGAGTTCGATCCCTGCCTGCCCCAATGTCATCCACATGGCACAGCAGACCTCTCCTGGCCCGCCCGCTGCTCCCCTCAGCAGTGTACTTCATAGATCTGCCTGTTCTGCTCCCACTCTGTCCCTGGTGAATCCTCTCACCCTCCGCATCTCTGGCCTGTACCCCAGTTCTGTATGAATAAATAAATAAATCTTAAAAAAAAATTGTCAAAGAAGAAAATAATATTCAAATTTTAAAAGGTTCAGCTCAGCACCCCTGAGCTGAAAGGGTGCTGAGTAAGGGTGTTGAGTGACTGCTGGTGGTGGTGATGTTCTGAAGTGGGGTGCAATGAAGCTGATTCTTCAAATATTGGAACATTGCAGAGTGGAATCAGTTTCTGCTGAGAAGACCCTGCTGTTGCCGGGAAGGGAGGCAGGGAGGGAAATGCATTGCTGGTGTTATGTGCATAGGAACCACAAGGAGGCAGGATACCCAGAGAGAGTGGAATGGGAGAAGTCTGGTTGCAGGTGGCAGGCCTTGAAGGCTTCCCCTAGTGTCCCTTACTGATTAAGTTCAACATGCAGCCGGCTGGCAAAACAGAAATGTGATTTATGAAGTCATAAGCTCAGCTACAATGTGGAAAATGGAAGAGGTTTTTGGAGCCAAGAGATGAAAACTTAATTGCCATTGCCCACTATATTGGTTAATAAACTTCCAGCAAAAGAACAACAAATTGTTTCTACACAATGCAACTAGTCTTTATAGAATAAAGATGCTATTACCTTCTCACCCAAAAGGGGACATAAAGTTTCCATAGTCACTGTCTCCATCTTTGGGGGCAGCCAGACTAGCTCTTCACTAGGATAATAAGTCCCACCTGAATATTCTGTCACTTAAAGACTCAACTGTAAAGTTAATCTCCTGCAAAACTTGTATTAAATAAGGATACTTCCTGCAAAGGTGGAGTCAGAGGGATTGGATTTAGATTTACCCTCCTGCCTAAAATGCCTAAATAAAGCAAAACAAATAACACATGAGCACTGTAGCTGTTACTAATGCCTGGAGAAAGCTTTGAGACAGCAGCGTAGGGAGGACAACTGTGCAGAGGACTTCGGTCTTCCTGAGTTGCAAAGATGGAGCTGGTGGCCTGGAGAGCTCAAGGCAGCCAGAATATTATTTGCAGGGCAACATCCTGGAAACGAGGGCGCTGCACACAGAGAACAGCCATGGTTGGCCCAGAGCGTTCAGCTGAGGGGCCATCACCACAAGCCTGTGAGAGCAGGAAGATAAATTCCCGATGTAGAGGGGATCAGTCTCAAAGTTCAAAGTTCATGTAATGCCAGGAATCACCTCTGTTCCTGTCAGCATGGTGGAAAACTTCATAATCTGGGGTTGGAGGTATGAAACAGAGAAATCAAGAACATTTTGCTCACTGGTGGGAAAAAATTAGCTCTTGATTTAACACTACTCTGACCCATTGAACAAAGTTTTAAAAGCAAGACCTGAAAAGACTAAAACTATTTCCAAGTAAGTTTTAAAGGGGTTCTAGGACAAAGTTCAAGATATATTTTTTTTAAGATTTATTTCTTCATTCATACAGAACTGGGGTACAAGCCAGAGGTTCAGGGGCAGTGAGAGGATTACCAGAGACAGAGTGGGGAGCAGCACAGGCAGATCGACGAAGTATACTGCTGAGGGGAGCAGCAGGTGGGCCAGGAAAGGTCTGCTGTGCCATGTGGGTCACCTCTGGGGCTGGGGATCAAAGTTGCACTGAAGCAGTTGCCGCTAGCTCGCAGTGCTGTGTTCAAACCTGTTGCGCCACCAGGGAGGGCCAAAAGTTCAAGATATTTTTAAGAATACAAAGATATCCAACACTCAATAAGGTAAACTCCACAATGTCTGGGGTGCAAATAAAAATGATCAGGAATGCAAAATCATGTAAGTACACCCCCTAATGAGGAAAAAATTCAATCAATGAAAGCCAGAAATGATGTAGATGACGTATTGTAACAGATACAGGTTTCATGGACTCCACCCCCATCCCAGATACTGGAACTACTAATCCCATCACTACCAATAAGAAGCACCCTGGGGCCTGAGGGTGGAGCTGAGCAGCCAGGCTGGGGTAAAACCCGACAGGTGGGCTCTGGGGGTCTCGGCCTGTGGTTCGCTGCTGGCCTCTCTCTCCCTTGGCCTTGTGGACAGTGGCTAGTCGCTTGGCTCTTGATCAGCTTTCAGTGTGCTTTTGGGGCTCCAAGTCAGCAGAACCGGTAGGATGCTCTAGTTAACTTGTATCTCTCTTTGTCTTTCCCTGGGTTGTACATTTCCCTTTCCCCTTGTAAATAAACCCATTATTGACCCTTTGTGTGTGTGTCTGCAGTACAATTGAATCCTAAGCGTATGGGTGAGGACCCACAGACAGGCAACTTAGTTCATATTGGGGTGCCCTGTAACAGTATCTAGAGGCAAAGACATTAAGATGGTTACCAGAAACCACTGGATTTATGACAGATTAAACATTGTAAATAAAAATTTGAGAACTTGAAGACATAGCAATAGAAACTACCCAATGCAATATGGAGGAAAAAGACAAAGATAAATGAACAATCATTTTCCCATGTTGTGTGTAAACAAGCAGTCTAATGTAACTGAAATCCATGAGAGTGTATCAGAAAAAATATTTGAAAGAATAAAACAAAAGAAGTCCAAACTTGATGAAAACTATAAAACTACAGATTCAAAAAATAAACTCAGGTACAAAAAAACATTGACGAAAATGCAAGAAAACCAAGTAAAAAAAACCAGAATTACAATTCAATTGCTTACAACTAGTGATAAAGTGAGTAGGGTAAAGGAAGGCTGGTCAGGTGTTTATGTGGCCGGCCTCCATGGTTATCACCTGCGGCCTTGATTGTACTAACACAGGAGGCAATTGGGAGTGTGGATGTTGGGCACGTAGGCCAGATCGATGGTGTATGGTGTGGGCATACGTGAGTGGGCACACCTGAGGGTAGGAGGGTGGCATCACACAGGGTAGGGGATTGCTAAGAGGCCGAGACCACAAGAGAAGGCCGGAGTGAACAGAGAAAGAGTAAAGATCCCTGGGGCCTGGGGGCCCCCAGTTTCCCTGCCTGCTGGACCTTCACCTGGCTGCTACTACAGAGAGATAAAAAATGATAGATAATAAAGAAGTCTTAGAGAAGCCTTTATACAGAGGAACAAAGATAGGAGAGAGCGGATCTCCTGCTGGAAAAAGTGCTAGTCAGAAGGCAGTAAAAAAAAAAAATTTTTTTAAAGATTTATTTATTTACGCATACAGAACTGGGGCACAGGCCAGAGGTGCAGGGGGTGGTGAGAGGACTCACCAGAGACAGAATGGGGAGCAGAACAGGTAGATGGATGAAAGCACACTGCTGAGGGGAGCAGCGGGCGGGTGAGGAGAGGTCTGCTGCACCATGTGGGTCACCTCCGGGGCAGGGATCGAGCTTATGCTGAAGTAGCTTTAGCTTCTTAGTGCTGTGCTTTAACCTGCTGCGCCACCAGGGAGGGCCCAAACAACAACAACAACAACAACAACACTTTTAAATACTGGGAAAGAAAATAAAAATTTTTACCTAGCAAAAACATATTTAAAAAATGAGGGCCATTGTTGCTATCCCACTGACCGCTACATTCCCCCAAATGTAGGAGACTCAGGGCTGCAAGAAGGTGAAGCAGGAGTCTGGAGTCTGGAGTGCGGAATCTGTTTATTCGGACTACCCATGGACCTATATAGGATCTGATATGCCTTTGGCGGGGGGCGGACAGGAAATATACCCAATGCAGGGGTGGGGTGCATGTTTGTACCGGGCCTGGGGCTTCTTGCAGTTTCTGCTAAAAACAAGGTAGTAGGCTGCAGCTGTTTGCAGGACGGTGTGCACTGTGCTCTGCTGGCTTGTTTGCTGGCATACTGGGGAGTGTGCTCACCCATGCACAACATCAGCCAGGGCAGACAGTTGCATCTGAGGTCCCGTCCAGGCAGCCACAGAGGGCAAAATATTCTACTGGACATACAAGAAGGGACAGAATATATCACCAGCAAACCTGTACAAGAAGAAATGATGAAGCAAGTCCACTCTAAGCAGAAGGGAAATGCTACCAGTGGATCCATACAAACGAAGGGCAACCAGCCAAAGCGGAAACCACGTGAGTGAATACAGAGGGCTGTTAAACACCATTCAAGTTTGTTTAAAAGATAATCAGCTATTTAAAACAAATATGCTAACAATGTACTCTAGCATTTATATGCATAATTAAAGTGTATGGCCATGGTAAAAAAAAAAAAGGTGGGGAAATAAGGAAGTAAACTCTGTAAGGTTCTTATAGTACAAGTATAGAGTAGGATAACATGTAAAGGTATAATAAGTTAAAAATATTTGCTATAAACCCTAATGAAACTACTAAAATAAAAAAAAAGCAATAAGCTAAGTAAGGAGGGAAAGTGGAATAGTTAGAAATAATTAATCCAGAACAAAAAAGGGAGACATGGAACAAAGACCAGAACAAGCAAACAGAAACAAGAGCTACATGGCAGATTTAAACCCAAGCATATAATTACAGAAAATATAAAGTGACTAAAAGGCAGGAAGTATTAGGTTGGATTAAATACAAAACCCAATATAATACAACAAGCCACTTTATTTTGACTTTTTGTGACTAGTTTGTCACTGAGTATAATGTCTTCAAGACTCATCCATGTGGTAACTGATACACATCAAAATGCCCTCTTTGTTCAAGGCTGAATACTACTTCTTTGTATGTATAGATCACATTTTGTTTATCTTTTAATTCATTGATGGCCTCGAGTCACTCCCACCTTTTGGCTATTGTGAATAATGCTGCTATGGACAAGGACATACAGATATCCAACTCTGCTGTCAACTCTCTGAGGTATGTATCTAGAAGTAGAATTATTGGGACAAATCCACTTTAAATATGCCATAAATAGGTTGAAAGTAAAACAGACAAATGCACCCCTCTAATAATAATCAAAAGAAAGCTTGAGAAGCTATGTTCTGTGAAATAAAATAGATTTCAGAGCAAAGAATATTACCAGGGATAAGTGATGAATGGGTCAATTTACCAAGAACATTTAACAAGATGAGGTAATGTTTATGTGGCTAATATCAGGGTTTCAAACAGGAAGGAGGTGTTCTTAGAATCTCATAGGAATGAGTGCTATGTAGAATTCCATATAAATGTTACCTCTTTCTTTCTTAGTATTACTCACTATGCTCAATGTAAATTAAAATGTAAATTAAAATTAAGGACATCAGACCTACCTTTATTTGGCTACTTAATGAAACCATCCTGGGGGGCAGTGAACAGTGACTATAAGAAGCTCTGCTTTTGGCAGGTTACTTTTGGCTTCTCTGGGCTTTAGTTTTTCCATCGGTACCATAAAAATTGACTGTTTTGGGGAAAAAAAGCTTTTAAACACAGAACTCCAAATGAACAGCATCTAACTTATAACAGGGGAAACCTTGGAGAGGCTGGATCAAGTATCCTGGGCTCGGACACCTGTTCTAGCCACACTGGGGTGGTAGTAACAGCAAGAATGAGGGACAGGAGTCTTGGGAAAGCTAGAGGCCAAGTTGAGCCAAATATCTCACTGGCTGGGCTCTTGATTCTTCCCATGGCTTGTGAGATCTGGGGAAAGAGTATTTTAGTAATGACGTTCTTTCATTTCAAATATTTTCGACACAACTTGATTGCAAATAAGTATGCTGAATTTTGGCAAATGCCCTCAACCTACATATAATTAGTGGATTAGGGGATCATAGCTGGCACCCACTTTTCCTCAGTATGATTTGTCCCTATTTATTTATTTTCAACTAGCCTGGTTAGCAATGACTGAAGGCAAGCCATAACTATGGAGTAGCAAGACACCTCTAAAGGGTTAGTGGACAGAGACACTATGGACTTCCTTTGCTGGGGATGGAGGGCCAGCGTTGCTCTTGGCTTTTTATTATATACACACTGGGCTCAGTATTATATACCACGCCACAGATAAAGCACCACACCTACCTCCATCTCCTTCAGAGCTTCCGAGGAAGGACAAGGTAGGGCGGATGGGCAGCACACACTTACAATATGCAGCAAGTACATTAAAAGTCTTGACAGACAGAGCTTCTTTAACATACTGGATCATTTTAAAGCTGTGTAATCTGATGCGTAAAATGGTGCGTGTGGTAAATACCTTACATATCCATTTCCTTCTTGTCTCGTCTTTTTTGGGATACTAACTTGCTCTGCGTATATCTTTGGATTTCAGCTTTGAAACATAGATGAATGAAATTTATCTTACCTAGAAATAAACCTATGAAACAAGGGTAACAAAAAGGAAGATGCTATCGGGATCCTATATACTCCTAAGAGAATCGTCATCTAGAAACCCAGTCTTTGTTTTTTTCCACAGTGACCTTTCGAACAGTCTCCTAGGTACTACTAAGAATGGGACAGAAGCAGTTAATGCAGCAAGGTTTGGAAGGATGTATACAGGTAACTGACATTGCTTCCAGAGGATGGAAATGGAAGATGACAAATTACTGCAATTTTCTTTACACATTTTAAAATTACTACATGAGTTACATTAAGCATATATCACTTTGTAGTAAAAATGTTAAGAAGGAACATTGTTAGAGAAAAGCAACTACCCGTTCATTTAAAAAACACTGATGAAGAGTGTTTGTATAAAAAAGCATTGCCTGTCACATTTAAAAGAACTAGTAAGCTCACCAAAGACTAAAATTCTGAAGTCCAGTTATTAGTTTAGAACTGACTTTTATGAGGCAGAAGCCTGACAGTAGTCTTTGGGGTGTTATACATTGGCTTGGCCTGACCTCCTCTTCAGCTGGGCAGTACAGTACACACCCCTGTAATTCAACAAAGTATTGTGGGTATGATTTAGAACCACATGTGGCAATAGCAAGCACCCATACCTCACAATGAAGTCCCACAGAATCAAGGTCATTTACATCCTGCTAGATTTTCTTCTGGGTAAATGTCACATAAATTATGGAAAACAAAGGTATAAGAATCCCCCTCAAACAACAATATCCCTCTCCTCTGAGAGCTCTTGCTCTCACAGTAGACAGAGGTGCTAAACTCGAATCCTCTTGCATAATATAATGCTGCTGTAAAGTGGGGTGCTCTAAACTTATAAGCTGCTAGAATCTTCCAAGTTTCTCAACCGTGGCACTACTTACATTTTGGGCAGAATGATTCTTTGTTGTCAGGCAGTTGGGAGATGAGCTGTGCATGATGGTTTAGCAGCAACACTGACCTCCACTCAGTGGATGTCAGTTGCAACCAACACCCACAGTGTGACACAAATATCTCCCGACATTATCACCTGTTCCCCATGGGGAAAACCTGCCTCCAGTGGAGAATCACCGTAGAGATCAATTCAGTCGCTCTTCAATCACCCCACGAAAACCTGGGGCTAGGACTACATATTAATATAGTTGCAATACTCTCCCTTCCCCCACCTCAAAAACAAAGAACAACCTGGACTTCTGAACCTTTGTTCTAATACCTTCTTCCTAGGAGTAGTGTAAAAGTCAATTTTTCAGAAGCATTTTTCTTGTAGGTTAGTGCAAACTTTCCCTCTTATTTGTGGCTGCCAAAGGACTTAGGCAAGGAAAAATTAGGCAGGTCAAACCAGGCCCTAAGGGGATGAGCCAAAACTGAACTGATTTTCTCTTCTAAGCCTGATCTTCCCCCTAATATTTCTCATCACAGAGAATGGTTCCACCAAATCATGCATCAAACCGCTCAAGTCAAAATTTAGAAAATCATTCTGGAGTCTTCTATTTCTCTTTCTTTCACTTTCCACACACACTAGCAAAATCAGATCTGTCTCCAAAACATTCCTGATCTCCAGAGCCACATTACTTTTCTCCAGAGCCACCGGCCTGCTGCCTTAGCTTCCTGACACTCATTTGTTCTCTTATCCTCTGCATCAGTGCCTCCCAAGCTCACACTTGACATTTTGGGCCAATCCTTTAATAATGGGGGGAGGGGAGAAGGAGGCAGTAGTGCTGTCTTGTTCACTGTAGGAAGCTGGGCAGCATCTCTCCCTGGTTTCCACCAGCAATCCCAGTAGCACTCTCCAATTGTGACAAACAAAAATGTCCCTAGACATTGCCAAACATACTCTGGGAGGAAAAATCATCACTGATAGGGAACCTACACCCTACACAAAGACAGGTTTCACCATGCTGAAAGTCCTCTAAAATCTTCCCCTTAACTTTAGAATAAAACCCAAGCTCCTTACCGTGGCATACTGTGAGATCTCTATGCAGTGGCCGCTCATATTTCTCCAACACCTCTCTTCCCTACTGCCCTCATCCTCCAGCCACACTGGTCCTTCTGTTGCTTTTGCAAGCTTGCTCCCATCCACCCTTTATATCTGCTGTCCCTTCTGCCTACAATGTTTGCCCCCAGATCTCGGCAGTCCACAGCTCAGCTGCTGCACACTCAGCCTTCCCTAACCATCCTTCCATTCTCTCCCACGTTTCCCTGCTATGTTCTTTATAGTGCTGATCATGGTCTTGCTTTGTCATTTGTCTGCTTCTTCACAGAATGCAAGCTCCTCTCTAGGGCTGCCCTGTTTACTGCCTCTTGAACAAGCACCAGAATAATGTCTGTGCAGAGGAGGTAATCAATAGGTATTTCTTCCCTCCAACTGCAGGTCAAGTTGGTAAGCCCTTCTCTTACTTTCTCTTCTAAGATTATTCCTGACTGTCAACAATGATATCTGCCTTCACAGTTCATCTTTTAACATTTGCCCTATGTTAAAAAGTGTATGGGTGGGGATAAACCATGTACAAAGGTTCAGCATAACCACTTATTCTGAAGCATAAGGAAAAGTCAATGAATGAATGACTGCAAATCTGTTTCTCGCCCCTCAGATTTTCTGCCAGTATTGACAGCCATTCCACTGGTCACGACTTCAGTTTGGCTCCTATCCCCTAAGTTCGATGCACTGAAGGTCTTTCAGGGTTATCAACCCCAAACTCACCTGCTCAGAGCCTCTTTGTAAACCCAATGTATACAGTAGCATGGATCTCAAAGCTTTTTGTGCTGGCTTCAAGCTAAAACAGTTCAGTGTGTCAAAGGCAGATGGCTCAGGGTAAAGCATGGTCAATAAATGTTGGCTGAGTCCCCAAAATGCAGCTTGGTTATTTCCTATATTGATTTACGGGCTGTTTCCACGAAACCGGAGATAATTGGTCCACCGGGCTGCTGGCTGGCAGCAAACTGGAGGCATTTCTGTCCTGGCTGACGGCCCGTGGCCCTGTCGTGGCCTTTGGGAAGCAATTCACCGGGTTGTTTTTACGTTCTGGCGGGCTGCCGGCTTGTCCCGCCGGGGCGGGCTCTCCATGCGGTGCACAGCAGTCTCCACCCTCAGGGACGAGGCCTTGAAATGGCGGGATGACGTTTCTGTGCGCTGTGAGGTTGTTTCCACGTGCTGGGAGGACATCTCGAGGACCTGAGGGAGCCGTTTTCCAGAAGGGGAGAAGATGGATCCCTCACTGCGGCGTTGGGAAGTCTCCACTTGTTGGAAAGATGATTGCACCTGCCGGGAGGATGTCTCCACGCGGTGGGACGAAGTCTCCACGCGAACCGTCGACGTCTCTTTGTAGCGGATGGTGTCCACCCGGGGCGAAGAGGGCTTGCCCCGAAAAGGGGAGGCCATTCTACACAGTAATGATGTGCCTGGGGCCTCAGGAGGCCCCCACCCAGATGTCCCGAAAGTCTCTCGCCTAAGGCTGACGTCACAAGCTAAAGAATGACATCAGAGCAGCATGTTGCGTCACCGCAGGCACAAGGATAGACGAGTGCCACGGCACGGTGACGTAGAGGTCGGGTGGGGACTGCAACAACCCTTCAAATACTACGCTCTGCCCGTCACTGCTCCGCGGGCCCCCGCACATCTCCCTACCCTTTTCGGAGCCGGTGAGGGCGGAGCCCGGGCTGGGCGGGGGCTATGCTGGGCGGGGCGGGCCTCGGATGGGCGTGGCCTCCCGCCTCCGCGCGAGGCTGTGCCCGCCCCTGCTTCCCATACTGCCCCGCGACAGGAAGAGGGAGCTGTGGCTTCCGGAACTTTCCGCGCTCCTCCGGGAGGCTGCTCTCTCCCGGCTGCTGGAGACTCAACGTCGTTGCTTGTGATGGCCGCGGCTGTCGCTATGGAGACAGGTGAGTAGTCCGGAGTCTTAGCAAATAGAAGTGTCCTCGAACCAGACACTTCCTCCTGCTTCTCCGGGGACTCCTTCCCGGCCCCATCCCGCAGGCTTCCAGTTCGGACCTCCAGGGGCGAGGGCTCTTGTAGCGTCTGGAAAGGCGAAGGTAGTTTGGCCTTTTTAGAGTTTGGTTTGTTCTCAGACCCTTTTCCTTCACTGTCTGTTCACACACCGGCTCCACCGGCATCCCAGCATGGGGTGAGACTGAGAGAACTTGGAACGGTCTCCTCCATAGGCTTTCTGCGTCTCAGATGAGCTTGAGTAAGTTTGAAGTATCTACGACCTACTTGGGTATCGTTCTGCCGCCACGGTTTTCACGTGCGCTCTGTCTTTGATCTTGCACACTTGGTCGTGTGTTCTCGACTCTTTAGTTTGCATTCGAAACCTTTTTTGAGTGTCTTATCATCTACTTAGTATTAACTTAATCACTCAACAGTTGTTGCAGGGAATGAATACCGTAGAGGAAGACACAGATGTTACAGTTATAAAATCCCTATAAAGTGGCTCTCTGGTAGTAAATATCCTGTCCCGTGCCTATTCCAGCTTTTTTTTTTGTTGAGGTGGATGATTCTCTTAACTTTAGAGAAACTTCTAACTTACTCTTTTTAATCAGGCTCTCCTTATACTTTTCAGAAAAGCCTATCTCTGCTCACTCTCAATTTAGGAAAACTGTCCTGTACTCTGTATGCAGAAATGTAGCTCAACATTAAGTTGGACTTTACTTTTGTTTTCTTTCTACAAATTACACGGTGATGTTTATTTTGGATGATTTTACTATCTTCTCTCCTAGATGATGCTGGAAATCGACTTCGGTTTCAGTTGGAGTTGGAATTTGTGCAGTGTTTAGCCAACCCAAATTACCTTAATTGTAAGTTGGTGAGCACCTCATTGAATTTAGTAATTTCTAATGATTTCTGGTAGCAGTTGCAATTCATAATAGTTTCTGCTTTTATACATACACAATTGAATAGAATTACTGCTAATTTATATAGGATAGTAGAGATTTGTGTTTTGAATTTAGTGTATGTTGGTGGTGGGTATGTTATGTAAGTAACTTAGGGGTTCACATGTCCGTAGTCCAGGGATTGGTTTGCTCTACAGATGTATGTTTTTTTTTTATGCCTTTCAGTTCTTGCCCAGAGAGGTTACTTCAAAGACAAAGCTTTTGTTAATTATCTTAAGTACTTGCTTTACTGGAAAGAACCAGAATATGCCAAGTATCTAAAGTAAGTTTAATTTTTATAGTCTTAAATTTGTATATTCTTTATTATATACTCTAAACTGATACTTAACGGACTTTTTAGTTTTTATGTTGGAAAAAATATATTATGAATCTTCATTGTGTTTTGTTGCCACCACCTAAATATCAGACATCTCCATCTTTGATTCAGATTACTGCAGTAATTTACTCACTGGTTAGCTCAGGTTCTACTCTTTCTTTTCTTTTGCCATCTCCCCACCCCAAAGTCAAACAGTTTTTACACAGACACCAACATGAGCTCTAAAAATGTAAACCACATTATATCATTTCTCCCTTTGAGCCTTTCAGTGGCTTCCCATTAACACTCACAATAAATACCATTCTTTTTTCTTGAGGTTAAAGCCCTTTATATTCTGGCTTTATCTTGTCTGACCTTATTTATCTTGTCTAAACCATCTTACTGAGTTTCTGTCCCCATGGAACCCACAGTCTCTATATGTAACAACAGATCCTTAGACAGAAAAGTAATGGGTAATTGTAAAGAAGGTTTTCTGGTGTAGGTAACTTTACTGAAGTCTTTTTAGTTGCTATCTTTTTCTTTTAGAGTCTCCTGTATGTTGAACATTTGCTCAGTTTAAACACACACACACACAAATACAAATCCTTGAATAGTATTGTCATAATGATTGTAAGAAAAAAAAATAGTCCCCACTGATGAAGTATTTTTGAAGGGCCTGCTTTCTTAAACATTGCTTCACATAAAGTAGCAGTTTTCAAGAATCTATCTATTGCATTCTTAGTGTATATCATTCAAGTTGCACAAAAGATGCTTTAAGGTTTACTAGATTGCAAGAAGCATGCTATAATCACAAGATGATTCCTTTTAATAGTAAAAAAATAAACTTTGAACTTATATTTCTGCCTTGTCTTATCTAGGTAGTCAAACAATAGTGAAACTTCTTCAATTTTTTTCTCTAAACAATACACGTTTGAGAGAAAATGTTAAAACTTGTACTTCACCCAAGTCACTGACTCATGAAGTCTCCAACCTCCTGCTCTTTACGTGACCCTTTGCACCTTTACTGGCCCTTTATAAACAACCACTTACTCATAGTATAATCTAGAGAAAATGTTTTATTATTAGATTGAAACACACATATATAGAGACCCTCAGACTTAGTGTTGGATACTAAATCTTAGGCGCCGTCAAATTCAGGCTTATCCACAACTTTTGCTAAGATGGTCATCTACACCCTGGCTAGAGGACATTTCTAGAGAGCATAATGCTTTATGTTCAGGGACAGCCAGTTCCAGTGTTAGCTATATGTAAAGTTTTTCCTTCTATCATGATATATTTCTGTGTTATATACCTGCACAAGTGGGTGACTTTAACTTGAACTCAAAGTTTTGTCCCTGAATTAATGCAGAACCAGTTGCTTTTGAGGCAAGAGCATTTGAAATACTGAACTTCATTAGAGGTTGTAAATTAATGCCATTTCATGCAATCTGCACAAGGTTTTCATTTTTTTTTTTTAAATAGTTGCCGACATTTAATGATTGTAAAGTTTCACATAATCCAGATTTCCAGCTATAATTTGAAACCTGGAAGATACAGTTATTCCACATCAGTCATTCTCCAAGTCAGAGCTGGGTAGAGCTGAGGACTAGCTGTTGTTTCTAGGTAGTATCTACGATTTGACCTGCTTCACTAATAGCCAGTACTTGCAACTACAGTGTCTCTTACCTGTTTTTCTCAACTGCATTCAGCCATGCCTTCCTTTGGATATTTTGCATTTGAGCCACATGCTGTTCACCAAGAACTAAACATAGGCTTTCAGATGTAGTTGGGTATGGTGGACCAGACCGCATTCCTTTCTTTATCATAGACACTACAGCTCTGTTAGTTCAACCTAAGTTTACATATATTACCTATTTTGAGGGGCTAGGATTCACATTGTTGACCTTCTGGGAGCTTTATGTCAACTAAAAACTTTCAGTTATTTTTATCAGTGCTATGATTGAGTTCTTTATTTCTTGTTTACTGTTTAAAAATCTAGATGCAGACTTCCCTTTTGTACTTCTGTTTCATCTTGTCTAATGCTATAATTGTAGCTCTTAGGATATTTTTAACTCCTTATTCTTTTCTAGTGTATCTTTTATTTAGTGTATT
Organism: Condylura cristata; assembly: GCF_000260355.1. Taxonomy (NCBI): domain Eukaryota; kingdom Metazoa; phylum Chordata; class Mammalia; order Eulipotyphla; family Talpidae; genus Condylura; species Condylura cristata. The sequence goes on along the minus strand of NW_004567118.1, from coordinate 31,171,238 downwards.
CTGAGTAGTGTCTTCTACAAGTTCGATAAATATCACTGTTATGTCTAAATTCCAGTTGTTAACTAAATGTTACTTGAGATTATACTCTTGGTTGTCACATTATTTTATAGGTGGAAAAACTAAACCTTAGAGGGGTTAAGTATCTTGTTCAAGGCCACTGGCTGGTGGGTGACAGAGCTGGCATTCAAAGTCAGTCCTTAATTACCATTGTCTGTGAAAGTCAAGGTCAGGGTAGGTGTGAGTAGGCATCCCAGGTTTAGTTCCCAACAACTATTAAAATAAGCAACTGTGTCTTTGGAGTGTAGAAAACAAATCTCTTAGTATCTTTAAAGGGCAGTGTGGTATTGGACACATTGATATCACTTGGAAGCTTGTTAGAAATACAGAGCTCAGGCCCCACTCCAGACCTACTAAACCAGAATCTGCATTTTAAGAGGTGATAACGTGCACATTAAAATTTGAGGTTGCCTACATGTACTGTTCCCAAACTTTAGTCATTTGTATACCACTTAATGCCATTTTGGTTCTGTGTATAAGATCTTGCCTTTGTTAATAGTCTCATTTAAGTTGTATGTTTTCTATTTGAAATAATTTCACTTACAGGGTAGCTGGAAAAAATAAAGAAAATTCCTGTATATTATTCACAAGGTATTTTAAATGTTAGCATCTTTTATAACTACAGTATTATCAAAACCACAACATTACTGTATTATCTAATCAGCAGACCTCATTTCGCCAGCTGTCTCACCAGTGCCCTTTGACTGGCACAGTATCTAGTCTGGGTTCATGGCTGCATTTTGTTGTCATGTTTTCTTTAGTCTCCTTTAATCTTGAGTTCCTTGTTTGTTTTCCCCCCCTACATGTCTGTGACACAGAGGTGATGTCTCCTTGGTTTATCATAACAGGAGTCACAGGAAGTCAGTCTGTCCCAATACTGTTGATGTTTAGGCGTGACTGCCAGGTTTCTACATATTGACTTACCATTTCATTTAATGGTTTACTATTCCTTTTTTATTTAATGCGTATCTTACAAAGAAATAGTTTGAGACTATATGATGATTTGTTTCACGTCATAGTTTTACCCACTCATTTTAGCTTCTGTTGAAAATATTGGAAGTTCTTACTGAAGTGAATTTTTTAGTTCTATCATTCTTTCTATATTTATTAGTTGGAATTTAGTTGTAAGGAAGGATCTACTTAGTCATTAAAAAATTAGATCAGTATGGACTCATGGACTCTTAATCTTGTGGATTATAATTATATATATACTTTTGCTCTAATGATCCATGTGTGGTCATTGGGGGCCCTTCCAAATTAGTTCTAGGGCACTTTTGACATGTCCTTATAATTTGTTGAGCACTTTTTTTTCTAGCATTAGAGAAAACTACTGTTGCAAGCCATCTTGTAATTTCCTGGTCTTAGCTTTGGAATCAGGAAACCTGACTCCTTAGCCGAAGGAACCCTGGAAAATGTGACTTAAAATCCATGTTTAGGTTGTTGAATGTGTTCCTTGCTATTAATGTCGTTGCTTCCAGGCCCCTCGGCACAGCTAGGAAGTGTGTGTGGATGTGTTTATGTCTATTTCTGAATCCATGTTTATATATATAAAAAACCGTGAGTCCATAATGATGTTTTCAGTTCCAGCTCAGTAACACCGGGCTCAATAGCCTTCCTCTTTTCTTACCTGTGACTCCTTTTCTGATAGCCAGAAATTTGGCTCCTTTATATTTATGTGCAGAATTGCTGTATATGTGAAAAGCTAGAGTATAATAATTGTGCATATTTCTTTCTGAATTTCACTTTGAAATAAAAATCATAGCAATAACCTACAGTTATCAATTAAAACACACAATTCCTAAAATAAAAGGATTTCATATTCCTCACCGTGGAACCATTAGACTAGAATATCATGATTTGCCCCTAAACATGGGCTTTACCAGTTACTGTGTGGTCTTGGGCAAGTTATTTGATCTTTCTGAACTTAAGTTTTCTCATTTTTGAAAATTTTGCTTAGTAGTGACTTTTTGATAACTAAGATTCTCTGCGTAAGTACTGCTGAAGTGTACTAAGTTAATGTGATAGAATTTGTAGGCTACAAGATCATTTATAAGTAACTGGATTAGAGCTTGACTTTTTTATGACCTAAATTATGTCAATCATTAAACTTAAACCCAGGTACCCTCAGTGTTTACACATGTTAGAACTGCTCCAATATGAACACTTCCGCAAGGAGCTGGTGAATGCTCAGTGTGCGAAATTTATTGATGAGCAGCAAATTCTACACTGGCAGCACTATTCCCGGAAGCGGATGCGCCTTCAGCAAGCCCTGGCAGAGCAGCAACAGCAAAATAACACATCAGGAAAATGAAAAGCTGGATCCAGATCAGGCTCTTAAGACATGTATATATTGCTTTTGTACAGTGAAGATAAAACAAAAAATCTACCAATCATTATTGTGGTAGCACCTAGAACCTCTAGTGTGCTATTTAATTCAATGGACCTTTATTGTTAATAGATTATTTCTGTTAAATTAGAATTGTTCTACTTTTGATTTTCCTTTGGATTTGTTAACTTTCATTAGTATTTAACATAATCGGCTGGTTAAGCATAGGAGTGTTAGGTGCCTTAGACCAATTTAAGGTGTCATTGCGGCACGGGTAAGGGGAAGTCCACTATATATCCCCCACTCTAAGCCAGGCACTGTTCTTGATGTACATGGGGCCTCAGCAAATCTTTCTCTTAGAACCTTGGTATCCCTAAGATCAGCTTCTCCATCTCTCATTTGTAGATTGAGAGGATGGAGTCAGGGATCTCTTTAGAGAGCAAGCAAGAACTGCAAAGAAGTTCTGCAGGAGAGGAAGACATACCTATAATACCACTTGTTGGATGAATCACTGGTATGTCACTGACCTGGTAATGCAGGGAGAAGATCATGGTTAACTACTAATTGGATTTCTGACCCTAGGCTAGGACAAAGTTGAGGAATCTCAACTACATGTGCTCATTCAGGAAAGCTAACATTTATTTACTGTACCAATTCCATTGTTAGGTGCTTCATTGCACTTTAATTTTTATTGTAACAATCCTGTTCATAAAGGAGGAAACTGAAGTTTATACAGGTTAAGTATTAAGTAACCTTACAGTTTGGCTATTAAATGGTAATCAGTGTGACTGACTCATGGGTTGGAGTTTTTCCTACTGCTAGATTTATCTAGCCTCTGACCTCTGCAGCTCGCCTCATTCCAGGTAGTCAAGCATATTCACATAACTATAAAAACTGCAGTAAGCAGTGTGGGTTAGATTTGCTGTGCTTTCCTTAAGTGGGTAGGTTAAGTTCTAAAGCCAAAGAAGATACTTTGGGAGAATCAGTTCTTTGTAAATTTATGAAATTTAAGATAAAAAAGCCTAACTCCTTTAGCAATTTGGAAGGTAACTACTGCACTACTAGGGATTTGCAGATATTTCTGTTACTACCAGTGGCACAGTACTCTGTGCCATTATTGCTGCTCCTGGAAGACATATTTTACATATAAAAAATACTCATGTTACAAGCAAAGTGAGGGTTCATGAGCATTTTAATAGCACTCTATTATTTAAGCATGTGGCAGGGTTTTTTTTTTAACATATTTATTTGTTAACATGAATTCCAATCATATATGCAGTTTCTTTTATACTAGAGTAAATCAGGAGATCAAGACATAATTGCCATCATTAAATCTTAATCGTCAGAGAACAACATCTCCACAAGGTTGGCCTGAAGACACTCAGATTCTACCAGTTTGTGGGGCTGTAACAGAAAAAAGTAAAATTTTAATCCATAAGAAAAAAAAAATTTAACCCATAATTACAAAAAACAGTTACTATAGGAGCCAGATGAATGACACAAATCTTGGAACAGAAATTATGGTTTTCAGATAATGTCAACTAGTTTTAACAAGTTTTATGAAACAGTTAAATATCTGCCTTAAGATGAATCATTAAAATATTTGGCTCTGTAGATTAAAACAGGAGACAGCAAGCCCAGTGCATCCCCATAATTCTTTAACATAGAATCCCAGGCTTAGGACTAGAGAAATGCCCTTTCTTTTCAGCCAGAATTATGGATTAAATAGAAAATAACCATTGATGCCAGTCTTTCTCACCAGTGCTTGTAGAATTTAGAGTAGTTTAAAAATATAAAAAAATATATATTTTAGGTATTTTCATAACTAATAGCTTATTGGGACTGACCACAGAGGTGGATGTTTTTAATGAATTCTGAATAGCAGTGTTTGGGATGAAATCTCAAGATCTTTTCAAATTTTAATGTAGCAGAAGTCAAAAGACAGGGTGAATTGTAGCCACAAGGAAATTAAAGGATGATACTCACTGTTCCATATTTAAGTAGGGTAGGCACTGCAGTTATTTTCAGGTTTTTTCTGAACTCATTATTTGGATCTTTCCAGCTATTTTAAAAAGAAAAGGTGGCCGTAAAAATTTCTTTCTTGCAATTTGCTTAATATCTGACATATTCCTACATTTTGGCTTAATTGTTTTTGTTGTAAAAAGTTTGAGGACCTGAGCTATCACCCTGTGCAAAAATTTCATTTAAAGTGTGACTAAAATACAAAATGTAAATGTAAAATGTAAAGATAGTTATGAATACCAGGCCAAATTCATTGAACTACCAAACTTACAGAATACAAGTAGTTGAACATTAGAATTTCATACTTAATAGCTTCTAATTGTTTGACTCAAACAGCAGTACCAAGAACACAGAACTTGAATCCCCTAGAACCAAAGTCAACAACAGTTCTGGTGCATGTCTGGGAAACCATATACATGTACACTTACTAAGGTTTTTCTCCTACTTGGCAGTAGATGAACACACATCCTTCTTCCTTAATGTGTTTCAGCCCCTCACGTACCACTGGTTCCGCTTAAAAAAAAAAAAAAAAGGTTGATATAAAATGATCCCATAGCAACCTGCAAACAGATATCAACTGTTTTATCACGTGGGTAATGATAAACAGTGTCCCTCTTCCACCCCAATCACAGAAGTACTCAAACTTTAACCTGCAGTTAACTAAGGAGGTTAACATAAGTCGTTGATTGGAGGGCACTTTAACAGTGAGGATCAAGTTCGAGTCCCGATCTATCCCTATGCCAAATCGCCCAGAAAACAACTAAAAGCATACATATTTGCCTGCTTACGGAGCAACTTTCGTCAGCAAGACGCTGTTTATATGGAGAAGTGAAAAGTTTTGAAAGGACTAGCTTCCAGGAGCAGGAGAATAGTAGAAAGTGGAATGGTAGGGCGGAGAAAGACGGCATAAGAGAAGGAAAGGCAGAAAGGGCTGGGGAAAGATGACAGACCGCTCGGAGGGTCTCCTCTGCTGCCTAAGCTCACGCTGTCCGTCTGCGATAGGCCCTTCTGCCACTTCCGCTGGGCAGCAGCCTCCGAATCCCGGCCTCACCCAGAACACAGTCGGGGCACCAGCTGCGTCCGGCGGCATCCTTAGACCCGGTGAAGTAGGCAAAAATGGCCTTGTCTTTGTGCTGTTTCACAGCCTGGTTAAACGCCTCGAAGCCGGACACGTTTATCTCTTCGTACCGGGCCATGGGGAGAAAGCGCGGCAGTGCGCGGGAGGTGTGCTAAAACCAGATTGCTGGGGGCGGAGCCCCAGGTGGGGCGGGGCGGAGCCACTCCCGGGTTGGCTGGGCGGGACCTAGAGGGGCCGCCGTAGCCCTGGGCTGCTACGGGAGCCTCTGATGGCCAGACTTCCTCGACGTCGACTTTCTGCCTACTTCTCTACTCTTATGATGCTGACTCTACTCCGAAACCTAGACTTCTGCCTTAGTGTGGCCTAGGCCCTGCCCCCATGTTCAGAGGCTGCAAAACTTGCCGCTGTCAGTCCCTTAAATAGCTCTGGAACCTTAACGACTCCCAAGCCGCTCTGCGCCAGTTGCTATGGCGACTGAGCTAGCGACCGGAAGCGAGGCCTAGTTGCCCCCCCCCCCCTTGCCCGCTTCCCGGTAGCCGCGCCTCGCCCCAGGCCAGGTGGGCTCGGGCCGGGGCTAGGGGGATTCTGGGAAGCTGCGTTAGGAATCTTGGATCTCGGGAAGCGGAGACCCTGAGCTGGGGCACAGCCTGTCGCTCCGTCGCCCATAATCATCGTTTTTTCAACCTAGCCTTTAAGGGCCCGGGACTGGGGTGGGGGGCGGCCTTCGGGGCTGGGGGCCGGGCGGCCGAGGTCGGGGCTGGAGTCCAGAGTGTGAGTGTTTGTGTGGAGCCGCCTTGGGAGTCTCGGGCTGAGAAAGACAGGCCCTGGGACTGAGTTAGGGAAGCCGGGAATTTTCCTGGAGCTATGAGCGGAGGAACTGGCCGTGGGGCCTGGCGGCGAGGGGGCGAGCCAGCCTCAGACATGCCTGGTCGCTGTGTGGGACCTAGCAGGTCAGGGCGGGGAGTTCGGCGGCCATGGGGGAAGAGATGGGATGCAGGGACATCCCAAGGCGGTGGAACTAGGCGTCGGGCTAGGTCGTCCGTTTGGGGGGCGCGCTGTGTGCGTGCAGAAAGGCTGCAGGACTGTCGGCGACCATGGGGGAGAAGACTAGCGGCAGAGATAGGCGACGACGCCCGGGTGAATGAGGTGTTGGAGTCACTTGGCACTGAAGGTTCCGTCGAGGCAGGAAGGAACCTTGGGACTGTGTGGGTGAATGGGACTGTGGGGGAACCCCAGATAGTGGGGCCTGCTGGGTCCGTGTGGGTGACGGGTACTGGGAAGGAGGAGGAAGAGACAATTTACAAGAGTCCCCGGAGTTGTGAGAAAAAAGGTCGTCCGGGATCTATGGGGCATGAAAGCATTCTGGAACTGTGGTTGAAGGTGCAGGCCATGAGGGCAGCTTCAGGCTGTGAGGAAGGAACCAAAGTGGAACTCTATCCTTTGCCTGAAGGAGATGGGCCACTTGAAAGGGGTGTTCCTGGACGGGCATCATGGGTAGAGACTAGTCGTGGGGGAGTCACAGGACCATGGGTGAAAGGCCAGTGTACCGCAGTTCCCCAAGCCACAGGAGTGACTTCAGCTATGAGGCTCAGGGCGGTTTGTGAGAGGGTCTCAGCCTTGTGTGGGCAAAGATCTGCTGTGAGGGCGTCTCCTTCTGGTGTGCCTGAGACTGTGGAGATAAGTGCTGGAATTGTCCCACATCAGTCAGGGAGAGTACAAGCTCCAAGGATGCCTGGGACAGTGGAGGAAATCGGCTATGGAGTTGCCTCAGGCCCTTGGGGAACTTCGAGGGTGCCTGACACTGAGGAGTTCCCTGAAGCTGCAGAGGTACCTAGAGCTGTGGAGGAAGACTATGCAGATGCTCCAGATCTGAGGGAGAGAGGGCAGTATGTGCAGGTGCCAGGGACTCTGGCGCGTGGAACAGCCTGTTCTGGGGATACCGCTGGCCTATGGGGAAGTAGACAGGGTGTGAAGTTGCCTGATACCACAGGGGTACCCAGAGCTGTGGAGGAGGAAACTACCTCTGTGGGTGTGCCAAGTATGTGGCAGAGACAGGCTGCGGAGGAGACGGACTCTGGAGGTAACCCCAGCCTGTGGGCAGCAGGACAGCCTGTAGAGGTACCTTGTGCAACTGAGGAATCGAGATTTGGAGGTGACCCAGGATTCAGGGAGAGGGGACAGGCTGTGTGGGTAGAAACAGGCTCTGGAGATGAACTGGCGTCTTGGGAGGAAACTGCACAGGCTACAGAGGTGTCTGGTCCTGAGGAACAGGAGGCAGGTCTTGGGGGTGCCCCAGGCCTGTGGGGTATAGAACAGGCTGTGGAAGTACCTCAGGCTTTGGGCAAGGAAGCAGGCCCTGGAGATGTCCCCAATCTGTGGGGAACAGAACAGCCTGTGGAGGTGTCTCAGGCTGTGGTAGAATCTGGAGGCCTGGGCGAACAGACAGAGCGTGGTGGCATCCTCGGCCTGTGGGATCGGCAGCGAGCCCCGGCGGTGCCTGTGGCTGAGGCGGTGCCAGGGGTAGTTGGGGATGAGGTGTGCCATGGGAATGAGCTGAGCCTGTGGGACAGGAGACAGGCTGTGGCGGAGCAGATGGCTCTGGTGCCTCCAGCTTTAGGGGTGCCTGGACCTGCGGACCAGGAGACTGGCTGTGGAGATGCTTCCTGTCTGTGCGGGAGGAGACAGGCTGTGAGGCTGTCTGAGACAGGGGGCAGGCCTGCGGCAACAGATGTGCCCAAGCCCAGGTGTGCCCTGGCAGGGGCACCCGCAGCTGTGGGTGTGCCCAGGGCTGGCAGTGTACCTACCAGGGTGCCTGCCGCTGTGTGGGTGTCCGGCCCTGTGGATAGGGAAAGCGCCTCGAGAGGTATCTTGAACCTGTGGGAAAGGGCTGGTTCTGTCAGAATAACCACAGCTCCTGAGGAGCTGTGGTCTGTGGGCGAGGATGATGGTTCTGTGGCTTTCCCGGGATCATGGGGAAGGAGACAGGCTATTGGGGTTCCAATGACTGCCAGAATTTCCATGGCTTCTGAGGTACCTGGACTTATGGGGGAGGATGCTGACTTTGGAGGTCTGCCGAGATCTTCAGGAAGGAGACAGAGTACCTGGGTTCCTTTGGCTGCTGAAACGCCTGAGGCTCCTAGGGTGTCTGGTCCTCGGGAGGTAGATAATGCCTCTGGGGGTTTCTCAGGTGTGCTGGGAAGGAGACAGAATGTAGGAGTACCTGTGACTACAGGAGGATCTACCAGTGGTGGGGTGCCCGTGGCTGCCAGGGCATCTAGGCCTGTACAGGAGGAGACTGGCTCTGGAGGTGTCTTAGGCTTGTGTGGAGCCAGAGAAGCAGTGAGAGGACCTGCAGATGCCGTAGGTCCCACAAGGATGGGGGCACTCACAGCTGCCAGGATGCCTGGGCCCCTGAGGGAAAGGACAGGCCCTGGGGACATCTCAGACTTGTCGGGAAGGAGACAGACTGCAGGAATATCCATGGCTGGGGAACTGTGCACAGCCCCCAGGGAACCTGGGCCTTTAGGGGAGGAGACACCCTCTGGGGGTCTCTCGAGCTTCTCAGGCAGAAGACAGACTGCTGAGGTGGCTCAGGCTGCTGGCGTTTCCATGATGGTGGGGGTGCCCGCAGCCCAGGTCCCTGGGCTGATGGTGGTGAATAGCTCTGGGGACCTCTCGGGTGTGTGGGGAAGGAGAAGAGCCACAGAGGTGCCTGTTGCTGCCAGGGCCTCTGGATCTGTAGAGGGGGAAACTGGCTCTGACAGGGTCTCAGTTCCATGGAGAAGGAGACCTAGTGGACCAGTCCCCGAAGCTGCGAGGATCCCTCTGTCTTTGGGAGTGCTTGCAGCGGCCGGAGGTCCTGCGGCCGGCCGTGTGCCTGCTGCAGTGTGGGTAACTGGGTCTGCAAGAGAAGACACGAGCACGCCTGTGTCAGGCCTCACAGAGGCAAGGAGACAATCCACAGAGGGTCCTGGGGTTTCAGAGGGGATGGGAAGTAGAAATGTCCTGGGCTTGGACAGAAGGAGCCAGGCAGCAGGGGCTTCTTCCACCTGTGGGCGAGGAGCCAGGTTATGGAGCTCCCCAAGACCTGTGAGGGAAGAAATAGGCTGTGAGAATGTACCAGCAGCAGCAGGGACCAGAATGATGCTAGGGATGCCAGAAGTTGTGGAAGTGCCCCCCGTTGTGAGGGAGGAACCAGGCTTCAGTGGTTTCAGAGCTAACTCACTGCAGAGTGGGAGAAGACCAGTTAGAGGGGTGTGTGGAGTCAGAGTGGGGGAGAACAACCTGAGAGATAATTATACAGGGGAGGACAGATTTAGGGGACCATTCCAGTAGTAGGTATAGGGAACAAGTTGGGGGGATTCTGGGGGCACTTTGGGAGGGAACAGGTTTGGGGGGGGATGGTTTATCCTGGGTTGTGGTTAAAAGCATAGAAGATAAAGGGGTGTCTCTCAGGATGAGAGATGTTCCAGGCTATATTGGTTAACAAATTGGGAGGTTTTCTGGAGCAGCAGAGAAGGACAAGTTGCAAGGAGAGTTGTGCCTCAGAGATGTGTACAGGGGGACATTTTGGGGGTGGACTTTATGTGTGTGGATGTATGTTTATGTGTGTGTAGCATCACTTGAGGAATCCTGGAGCTGTGAAGATCACCATTTTTTTTCCCCAGTGGAGACTGGATTATTAGCATCAAACAGGAAAAGTGCTGACCACATAAAAGTTGCAGGTGCCCTCGCCCCAATTCTGCAGGCTTCCTTCTGGGCTCTGGTCCCTGAACAGTGGGGTGTCGAGCCAATTGGGATTTGCCTCGCTCACGAGCCTCCTCCCAGCTACATTTTTGATCATATTTTTACAGCCTTAGAAAGGAGTCTTGGACAGCTGACTTTATATTCCTGCAGATGTTTCTGTTTTTAAGCAAATCCAGTTCTACAAACCTTGGGTTTATACTAAAACTTAGAGTTTTTTAAAACCTAAATTTCCCAATTGATTTACTGTAGGGTTCTGAGAGAACAAAACCCCAGTACATTTAAAAATCAGTTTTATGGAAAATCAGCTTTAATTCAACAAATGTTGAGTTAAATTGTCTGCTATGCTCAAAGCACTGTATTATGGGAAATACCAGAGAAGAGCAAGACAAGGCCCTTATCCTCAAGGAACCTTGCCTAGCGAGGAAGATGAGACATATACCTGGGAAATAGGTAAATAACATGAGAGAAGTATGTAGTAAACACATTCTTTGCAGAGTTCAGGACTAATAGAGTACCTATAAAGAGGCAGTCAGAAAAGGGTGTGGCAATGATATAAGTAGCCCACGACAGCTTACAAAATGCTTTCATGTGTTTTATCTCACTGTGTGAGATTTAAGGGGAACTGGAAAGAGGGAAATTGAGGGTTGGAGAGGGCTGGTTAGTGGCAGGTCCTGAGAAATCTAAGTGTTCTGACCCTGCAGGTTTACTTTGAATCATTCAGAGTTGCAACCTTTTAAGCTACTCAGAAGAGTAAAGCATACTGTGTTTTGACAATGGTTAGGATTTAGTCAAACTGCCCTCCTGGGAAGTATCTGCCATAGCAGATGTCTGTTTTCTGAATCATGTCTTAACTGGAGACCCTTGAGATTAGAAATTTGGCAAAGAGATTGTCATTAAAATAGTGTGGCTGCCTCTTCTCTTGGAAAGTCAAATTTCAAATCTGGTTTCTTTTGTAAATGGAAGACACTATCCTATCAGCTCCCTTCAGCTTTTAATCTTTAGTATGAGATTGCTATAGACAACCGATAGAAAGAATATTGTTGCACTGGCATGACAATTGTTTTACTTACTCTTTCTTTGGTTTGATGACTGCAGAATCTCAAAGTAGCTTTCTTTGATTTTAGGCAATAGTTTTAGAAACTGTTGGCCTATGACCAGGCTTACACTGCTATTCTACACTGTTACTCACGATGGGACCCAGCCGACCAGCTTCAACCTGTGTTCATCTGGCATCTAGTCACCAACCAGGTGGGATGAATGACCCCCGGAGACTTCAGACTCAGGTAGTTTTTTTTTTT
>NW_004567118.1:31146337-31159121 GCF_000260355.1 Condylura cristata | reverse complement strand
CATCTACCCATCTTTTTTGACTCTTAATCAAAGTAAATTGCAGACATGAATACTGTATCTACTTTAGAATGGGTACCATACACAGGAATTCATTGTTTACCATTATTTTCTTTTGGTAAAAATTTTACATCTGAAATGAGCACAGCAAAATGTATACATTTGTGACATTGTCTGAGTTTTGACAAAGGTATACACCTGTGTAATCTGTCCACACAGATCATGTCTAGTAGCCAGAAAGTTCTAAGTCCCTTCCTCGTCTGACTCCACTCCTACTCTCAGGAAGCTGCCGCTGTTCTCATTTTTCCCCTACCGAGATTAGTTTTGCATGTTCTTGAACTTTGTATAAATGTAATACACTGTGTACTCTTCTGTGTAAATCTTCTGTGATAATGTTTTTGAGTTTCATCCATACTGTGCACAGGGGAGTGTGCTACAGCTTATCTGTTCTCCAGTGATGGATACTTGGCTATTTCTAGCTTGAATTATAAGTACAACTGCTGTAAATACATTCTACAAATGTTTTTTGTATATGCATCTTGGATAAAATACCTGGGAGTGCTATCACTGGGTCATAAAAGGGTGTGTGCTTATTTTTTTTTCTTTTAACATTTTTTCGAAGTGGTTCTACTATTTTACATTCCTACTAGTCATGTACAAGAGTTCCTATGCTCTACATTTTTGACAAGATTTTGCTCTTTTTGAACAATTATAACCATTCTGGTGGATGTTTAGTAATATCTCCTTGTAATTTATGAAGAATTTTGACATAATTGTGGGTTGATACGTCACAAGAACAGTACACAGAAGTACATACTGTCTCCCAGATTTCCTCAATGTTGACATCGCTTCCTTTTTCTCTCTTCTTCCCATGTGCTATCCATTATTTTCCATAAGATTAAGTTGCAGTTCTAACAGCAACTTCTCTTATATAATCATAATACACTGGTCATATCAGGGAATTAACAATAGATAAAATGCTGTCACGTAACTTGTAGTTTTTGCTGAGGTTTTGTTAGTTGTCCTTATAGCAAAAGAAATTCTAAGCTTGTCCACTGCATTGTCATCTCTTTAGTTTCCTTTATTCTGAGCACTGGCATTTTTGGAAAATGTATGTGCTGTCTCTTAGTCCCATTCTGGGCACTGGTTACTTTAGTCATTGAAAGTGGTGTCTGCCAGGTTTTCTATTATAGAGGCATTCTTTTCCCTTTTTTAATTGAAAATATCTATTATCTTTGAGACTATATTGATAAACCCAAACTTTCATCAACTAGTTTTAGCATACATTGTTGATTTTTGCCTGAATCAGTTTTTTATTATGATGGTTGGCAAATGATGACTTATTTATATCAGTGAAGACTCAGAGTCTTAAGTTAACCAGCAGGTTACCATCACTTACCTTCTATTTCAATGTCCGTATACCTTTTGTAGTATTTAAGTGATCTCTGATGTGGCCAGTGAGGGCTGCTTCAAGCTGTCTTGTGTCGCTTCCTCATGTTTCCATCAAAGTTACTACATTTTTGTTATAATAATATATTCTGGGCACTAACGCTGGAAGCAGTCATGTATCCAAGGAGCTTTCACCCCTTTATACAGAATGGGATGCAGAAGTCAGTATCTGGGACTCAGTGTTCACTGGCCGTCAGGATCAGTGTGTCCAGGCCGCTCAGAGTCTTGGGCTGGAAGCAGATGTGGGTGTGCGGGCACGCAGGTGTGCGGGTGCCGGGAGCCGCATCCACCTGCAGATCTGTATGCGCATTTCTCCCTCCCTCCTCTTTCTCCCTCCTTCCCATCCTTTCTGTGCTCCTGCCTGACTGTGTGTGAAATCCTGAGTTGGCACAGATCTAATTCTAATGCAACCTTTTCATATTTGTAACTCTCGTACTAAGCATCAAGAAAACTGGCTCCAGTTATTCAAATTATTCGCTCAATCTGAGAAAGTACAAACTTTCAGAATTGCAGCTCATGTCTCTGCAAAAACTGGAGCCTACAAACTAGACTGCAGTGTTTTCATAGACTACTTGTCTTTACAGAAAGTGAAGCCAGAGATCATGTCATTAAGATGCTGTATTCAAAAGATAGATTGTTTTTCTTAATTCATTTTATAGCGTGGTTATGTTTTTACTTTGAAATTTAGTTGGGTTTGTTGGTTTCTGTTAATGTTAATTTTCAGGATTTCTCTCCAACCTTAAGGGCTTTATTCCCTGTCTCCCTCCCTTCTACTCTCCCTTTCTCTCTTTCTAGTATATGTGACCCATTGGCATTACTCCAAATACACTTTTGCAAAACTAAGAGAAGTGTTATCCTCACTGCCTTTCCCTCTTTCATTTACACCTAATTCCTACCTACACCTGGTAGACCCTAATCTCCGGTTTTTCTTTCTTGTGTATTCCTTTTGTACAGATCATTAGATACATGCGTGTTTTCTCATGTTCCCCTTTTTCTTATGTGAAGCGTGTAACATGTTGTAGGCACTCTTTCTGTACTCTTCTTTTTCACTGAACAATGTTTCTGAGAAATCCTTCCATGTCATTTTGTAGAGATTCTTTTGTATGTCTATGAACACATAATATTTCTTTGTGTGGCTGCAGCATCGTTGATTCAGCCACTCTCCTTCCTACATGGACATTTTGGTTGATTCCAACATTTTGCAGTTACAGGCAACACAGCAATGAGTAATTCTGTGTCTGTATTGTTGGGGATGGGGGTGCTGTATCTTGATGATAACTTCCCAGAAGTGAAACCGCTGGCTCAAACAGTAACCACATATTTATATTTATCTGTTGCCAAATTCTGCCCCTAAGAGCTCTACCCACCGACTTTTTCTGCGAGCCCGCTATAAGATGCCTGTTTTCCTACAGCTTCACCACTAGCAAGTGTGGTTATGCTTCTTAACTTTGACTAATCTGTTGGTATTTTGGTATATTTTAATTGTATTTTTATGAGATTCACCAACTTTACATTTTTAAGGGCCATGTTTGTATTTTATTTGGCCAATTGTTCTTGTGTTTTTTCTATTGAGTTTTAATCTTTCACCTCAGTTTTTAAGATTTACGTATGGAGCCCTTTGTGTTTATAGTTTTCTTCCAGTTTTGCAATTGTTTTTGTATTTGTTTATGCTGTTTTTTAATTGTGAAATAAATGCAGCAGTTTTTGAAATTATTACTTTAACAAAGCAAAATTTATCACTCTTTTATCACTTGGGGATTTTTGAGTCAGTTCGAGCATCTTTCAATATACCAGAGTAAAGAGGGATTCACCCATTTTTTTTTCTAGGTACATTAGATTATTTTTACATTTTGGGCTAAAGACATTTTACAAGTAAAACTGTAAGTTTAAAACACTGTTCACCAATCGGCATTGTTCAGGTGGTAATCATTTTTTTTTTTCCTGTTCTCATAACTTCTAGCGAGCTTTTTAAATACTTCCCCTCCCCACAATTACTTTCCTGAAGTTTAAATACAGTGGATTTATTTTAAAATGACTCTCTAGCCTCATTATTATATAAACAGTTTGTGTGAGAGTTGGGGAGTTCCTAATTCTCTAGGGCTGCCTACCTGAAGTGGACAGGTCCAAAGCCATAAAATGTTCCCGTTGAGCTAGTAATAACAAAACAGGTCATTTATCCTAAGGAACTAACTTAAAATGTGAAAAAGACTAAATGTGTGGAGACCTTAATTGAAGTAATAGTTCTATTAGTGAAAAATTGGAATAATCTAAATGTTTGCTAATAAGTTATATTTCATTGATTTAAGCATAGAAAAACCATTCACTGGATTTTGGAAAGTATAGTCATGAAAATTGTAGCAATATGAAAACATACCTTTGCTTGTTAAGTGAAAAACAAAACAGAATCATTGTTATGGTTCAAAGTGACAAAAATTTAAGCCTGTGTAAGAAGATACAAATGAACTGTCTGGAGCAAGAGGCACCTAGGTGCAGGGAAAATGTGATCCAACCTCCAGATAAAAAGTCTCGGGAAAACCTGAAGAAATATTTTAAATGTCTTAGATCCAGGTGTGGCTGTTGAACCTATGGGAGAACTCACATGGGTTGAATTGCTGGGCCCCAATAATTTTAAATGGGACAAAAGCCCACAACTGGAGAGTTGAGGAATTTACTGGCTGTTGTTTGGAACTTTAAGGATTAATTTTTAGAGAAAGAATCCAATGTGCTGTTAATCAAGAGGATTATACTGTGGGCATGGGTGACTATGGATAGCTCCTCTGAGGTAGGTGATGAATTTAAGGCTGTAGGAGAGTGGCTGATTCTGTTGGCATAACAGAAAAATCTCTCTTAGCACTAATAATTGTGTGGGTGAAATTTTTGAAACTTGATTAGAGACATATACCAAACGATGCAATATGTTATTTTTCTAACCTGTGCTTATTTTTAATTTTTTTTTAAAGACCCAGCTGCAATTTAATAGGAATGTTCCTACACATTCAAGCAACTTGGCAATCCAGTATACTTGCCCACATGCAATTAGAATTGAAAAACTGAAGCACTCTTACAATGAGTCATACCATTGTAAAAATTTGGATTTTAGAGATGGTCCTGACCTAAGCAGTTCTGTTTCATTTTCTGTCATCTCAGAAGAAAGACTTAGCTATGCTGTCCACCTAGCCAAAAGAGATGTAAAACGAAGGCAATTTGAAGAACACATAAGAGAACATCATCTCAGAAGTCAGCCCCAAATCTCTCAGGAATATGGACACACTAAGCATAAAATATCTGACCATAGGGTGGAAAGGAAGGAGTCAAGGAGTCGGGCAGCCTGCCAGTGTGGCCACCAGCCATCCAGAGCAGAAATTTCCAGCTCAGGTGCCAAGGTATACCTGTACACATCTCACTGGGGACAGTCAGATCTTACCATGCCAAATTTACCACCTACTCATGATCCAGGACTTCAGCCATCTGCCAGAATAAGTGACCACAAAAGCCTGTGTGAGCACAAGAGCCTGCTGGAAGTTCAGAGACTCCGCAAAGAACTGAGCAGTTGTATCCATAAAATTGAAGAAGTTGCTAAAAGAGGTGAGAACAATTAGATTCTTTATGTTGAAGAGGTGCCATGAAAGGATAGTTCACATGTATTCCTCTGATATTCCTTCTTTCCTCCTGCCTCCCCCCAAAACCAAATCCAGCTTCCTCCTCCTGTAGACCTGGAGTTTGACCAGTGTCTTTTTCTCTGAAGAACTGACCCTGCCTAGCCCCCTTAACAGCAGAGGACATGGAAGAGCTTCTTCCATATAGGCTGCACTTGGTAAGGTGACAGGCCCAGGCCCCGTGTGGGTGGACCAGCCACCTGAACCATAGTCTTCTGGCATTTGAATGCAAACTATCCTGTAATGGATGCTTTTTTGTTCAGAAGTCCTTTTAGCAAAACGATTTTTTATATTTATATTAAAAAGATCATAGCTTATGTGTATTGTTGATAGATCCTGTTCTAAGTTAGGCAGTGTTTAGCTGAGACACAGAAGTGAAAAGGGAATTTTCACTGGGTGGAAAATATTTGACTCACAGGGTAGAAAGGAAGATGTATAATACTGTTGTTTGTGATTCTTAGTATTCGCTATGCCCTTGTGTTTCCCTGGGAGGAGAGGATTGATTTCTTGTGGAGAATTTGGGGTTACCGCAGCGAACATGTAGGGAATCAGGTTCAGCTTTCAGAGTAGGGAGTGAGTATCAAAAGGAGCTACTGTGGTAGGTGAGTACATGGTCTAAAATGATCTTTTGTGTTTTAAATTTAATTCACAAATGCATTTGAACATACATGCATGTTGTATAAGGCATTTAAGGTTTAAGGCTTATAAAATATCTGTAATCAAAAAGAACAAAAAATGTAAATGAGAATATGGTGTTACAGAACAAATCAAGGAACAGAAAAATAAGACTTACTAGGGATGGGTTACAAATTTGTTTCTGAGTTTGCAGTCATCCGAAGAAATTGTGATCATTTGACAGAGTCTAAAACAGAGATAAGACAGTTGTGCAGAGAAAAGGATTATTCCTCATAATGAGGCTGGAAAGAATTTTCTCCTTTGGATCTTCATAAAGAGCATGTTGGATAGTACCATGAACTAGTCAGGAACAGTCCTGCATGAAGTCAAAGAAGTGTGTGGCTCGTGGCTCACAGCGCTGCTGAGGGTCAGTCTGCGGCGCTGCTCCTCGGCACACTTTGAGAAGCCTCGCTGCCAGGGCACTGGAGCCACGGGGCCCACTGCTGTGGAGATGTGACCTACTGCAGGGGACCTTCACAGCAGCGTTTTTCAAGCTTTCCTGGGTACTTTTATACTTGTGCTTTAAATTTTCAACCTGTCACAAGTCAAAACTTTGTGAAGTATAATAAAATGTCAGAAGAGTCATGTGCTGCTATAAAAACCTGTAAAAACTTATTTTCAATTTCTGCACTTAGCTGGGCGTAGCCTGGTCACCACTGGTGACAGCCCCCTACCTGCAGCCCACCCTCTCAGTAACCTTGAAGTGTGACTGCACTTCCCTAGTGCTGCACCATAGACTTTTTGCATCAAAATTATCTACAAGGTAAGCTGTTAGAAACCCTGCCTGAGCCCCTGTGGTTAATATGAATGTCAGGGGCCTTTCTGGTGTGCTAAAGATTAAGTCATAGCACTGTGAAGCTATCCACGCCCCTGTAGCACCGGTTCAATCCCCTGCCAGGGAGCTGACCCACATGGTGCAGCAGACTTCTCCTGTCTTGTCTCCTTCTCGCCTCAGCAGTGTATTTCAGTAAATCCTCCTGCCAGGGTGGCCACCGGCCATCCAGAGCAGAAATTTCCAGCTCAGGTGCCAGTGTATACCTGTATACATCACACTCACTTTGTCTCTGGTGAATCCTCTCATCCCCACCCCCACCTCTGGCCTATACCCCAGCTCTTGTATAGAGAAATAAAATAAGTCTTTATAAAAGCAAAACAAAACATGAATGTCAGTTGCAAAGCTGGATTTTCCCCTGGGGTGCAGGCCAAACAGGACATAGAGGCAGTTTGGTTTGTAGGCTCCAGTGAGACTTTATCAGTGCCTAAAACTCTGGATTTCAAATTTTTGTTTTCTTCAGAACAGCCTTACTTCAAGTTTGAAATTAAAATACTAAGCATTTGTATTTATAAAGTATACTTTTACTGATTTAAATGCTGTACTTATCTGAGTTGTATAGTGGAGTTTTGCTTAAGAATTTTTTATAGACCTATAACTGTTGGCTAGAAGGAGTGGCCACAGTGTACATCTCTGAGGCAATCTTCCGGACATAATTTATTTGAACCAGTTTTCGGAAAATGTGTAGTACCAGTGTGTATGCAGGGTTACTTCTGACCAATGCATGAAGGCTTTGGATTTTCAAATCATTTTAGCACTTGTTATCTTAATCTGTTGGAGGAAGGATTTCTGCTTTGGATTCAAGATAAGAAAGTATAAAAGAAATCTTGCTAAACATAAAAGTTGGCCAATAAAGAGATTTTGAAAACATTGAAAGCATCATAGATTTGAAAATGCTCAATGTAAAAACCTTTAAAAATAGTACAAGATGCCTAACAGTATAATAGCCTAATAGTAGCAAGGTTGCCCAGTGGGATTTGCTTTGGGGCTTCTGCATGGCGGAACGCTGTCCCTTCCACCTCTGAGCCTGTGCCTTCCCTGTTTCTGGACTAATGAAAATGAAATATTTCATAGGACCGCCTTTTAAAGATTTATTTATTTGTGCATACAGAACGGGGGTACAGGCCAGAGGCTCAGGGGTGGTGAGAGGCTTCACCAGAGACAGAGGGGGAGCAGAACAGGCAGATCGATAAAATACACTGCTGAGGGGAGCAGCGGGCGGGTCAGGAGAGGTCTGCCACGTCATGTGGTCACCTCCGGGGCAGGCAGGGATCCAACTCATGTGGAAGCGGCTTTAGCTTCTTAGTGCTGTGCTTTAACCCGCTGCGCCACCAGGGAGGGACCGAAATTGTACAAGTTTTTATTGGTGGTTTATATAATTCACTTTGGGGAAAAAATTATTTCTAGATCGAATAGACGATGCTTTGGATCCAGATGAAGAACGGCGAGTGCGCGTCAGGAGGCAGGAGCACGCCGTCCGTTCTGCCCGCACTCTCTACGTCCTCCAGCAGCAGGTGTGGTGTCCTGGGGGGTGGGGGGGGGGGCGCACGCTTGGGCATTGCCTCTCAGGGAAGCTGTGGGCCTTCGCATCCCACGGGAATTCTAATGTGTCTGTGACACTAAATTTTCCTAATAGGCGGACAAAACGTTCTTTATTTTTTATTTTGTCATCTGCTTTTATGTGTATTTGTCCATTTTGTGTAGATGAGATGACCAAACTGCTTAAATAATTGTTTTTGACTCCAGAGGGTCATACACATTTGAGGCTCTACTATAACCATTGACCCTTTACCCACAAAAAAAAAATGCTCATTTATACAACTATGGTCAGGCAGATCAGTTGCCCTGAAACTCTTGATCCCAGTTAAAAACTCCAGTTTCAGAGGAAGGCTGTTTGTTATTTTTACTTCTGTTTACAATGTACTAGAAGCTGTGACAGTAGAGATACTGAATGACTTATTGAACTGTAAAGAATGAAGATCATGCTAAGTGTCTCACGTTTAATGGCTTATAAGTAGGTATTCACATTCTTTAAACTGCAGATAGATTTTTAAAGAGTTTTAGTAAGTCTGGGCTGGAAATGAGGTCCCATTCTAAGAGTATGTTACTTCGGGACCCTAAGTAGGTCCTGAAGTCACACATCAGCCGTATTACTTGAACCAAAACCTAGTCTTTTTCATTTTAAGAAAAATGCCTGAGTTAGATTTTCTGTATTCTCTTTGGGTTCTCCCCTGGAGAGCCTCCTAAAACACAGATCTTACCCTGTCCATCCTCTACTCTAAAGACTTCGGTGACTGTGTAATTAGAGGATGAAAGCTAAATTCTTAAGCATGGCACTCCTACCTTTCCAGAATCACCTCCACCTTCGCTCCTTCATGTTAAATTCCTCTTACACTGGGGACCAAGGGATGGAAGGTGAACACTGTGCTTTATTGGTCATCTTGAACTGGAAACCAGTAACTATTTTTGGGGGAATGAATGAAGAGCCTTGTCTCATTTTCAAGTGACTTGAATTAATATTGGTTATTTTTGGACAAGACAAGATGTATCCTTTTCTACAAAAAAGATCATTGGAAAGGTATGAAGTTTTCATTTTTCCCCCTTTACAAAACAGGTTAAAGAAATCCAAGAAGAATTGGATAAGTTGAGTCCACATAAAATTAAGCACACTAAGAAGGTATGACACAGTTCAATTGTGATTAATCCTTGTTATCTATAAGGTACATCTCCAGTGTTTTGTTAGTGCTGTGTGTGGGTTCTCTGCACTATTATTTCAGCATTCGTAGAAACCTGTTGGGTGTGAGCTCCTTAAGTGTTCTGAATTTGGGGTGGTTTTCTAAGGAGCTATTGTTGCTGGTAGTATAAGATTTTGTCACAAAACCTTTAAACTTTGAAGTTCTTTTCTTTTACTAGATATTTCATAATAGAAATAGCTCAGTGAAGAAAGAAGATAGACTGTAAATATTTGTCAGAGGAGGGGCTGAAGTTTGGAAGTTCTGAATGTTGAAATAACTTCTCACATCTTATTTATTGCCAGTCATGGGCAATGTCCAGGCTGGCGGCTGCCCATCGAGGAGCCATTCGGGCCCTACAGATGTTTGTCACTCAGTTTACTGACCGAGGAGAGCACCCAGTTCCTGCTCGGTGCAGGGAACTGGGTAGTCTGATTCGCCAGCTTTCCCTCTGTTCTGCCAAGCTGGATGCCGATTCTTCTGTTCCTGATGTGGTTATAGAGATTCTACAACAAATCGAGGTATGAAAGGAATTAGCTGCTACCTAGTAATGTCAAGCATTGCGAGTGCAGAAGGAACACTTCACTTCTGTTGTTTTTTTATAGACGTCTAAAATACTGTATTTCACTTCTTTGAGACTTAGTGGCTAGTGTCTAGAACATACAACATCTCTGAGCCAGGCCCATTAATTAAATGGAATGTTCCATTCCCTGACCATGCCTTCTAATAAGGAATTAGCTAACATAGGAAAGGCAAGAGAAGCAGTAACACTCTTGGATTAATGTGCAGATAAAAATATCACCGTGCACTTAGACCACTTTCTGAAAATGAAAAACGTGAAGGTAATCGAAAGCCAAGAGTTACGTCTCATGCTAAGACTAAAGACTGATGGAAATTACACGTGGTGTATGCCAGTCAGGAATGGATAGCGTTCTTAGTTCTTACTGATAACAAAATCATCAAGAAACAGTAAGCCCTTAAATCTATAGTTTTCTGAAGTTTGTTAGTGCTACCACACCATTTTGCCATTTTATCCTTACCGCAGTGCTATGATTTTCAATAGGCTTTTTTATTACTGTTTTATAGATTTAAAAAAAGGCGGGGGGTTGGGCAGCAAAAGTCAGATGACACAGTTACATCTCTTGGGGAATAAAATTCCTATCTCCTGACCCTCACACCAGCGTCTTTCCACTGTGCCACCTTTTGTCAGCCAGAAATGAAAAGATGACCCTTATTTTAATGTGGCAAAGTAAGCTGTTAACTGCGAGGGCAAGATGGTGTAGTATGGAGAATGATGGACTAAGTCCCCTTCCAGTTCTGCCAAGGGCTCCCCATGGTTATCTCGGCGGCCCCTCTGCCCTTACAGGTCCATTATCCCGCAGGTGAGTGTGTGGTGCATGCTTGTTCCATTGTGTGTAATGGAACTCACTCCTGGAGGTATTCAAGTGCAGACGTTTCGAGGGCGTAGCGAGCCAAGTGATGCTTCTGAAACTTACCCATAAGAAACATTCATTGGCCAGAATGATTTCCTTTTCAACGTTGTAAGCATGTTTTACCTCCTGGCTTTTGAACATATTCTGCAGTGCAATGTGGTGGCGCACTGTACCATTTCAACAGCTTCCTACTGTTGCCTTCCTGCCCTCTGGACCAAAGCTGTCTGGCTGTGTTCAGCTGTCTTTAGTTTGTACTGACCAGGTGGAGACAGGCCCTCACTGCCTGGTTTCAAATGAGTAAGTACTTCGAGGGCTTGCCACTTTCACAAATGAGGGATAGGTCTGTCCCATCAAGTGACCAGAGCCACTGACTTGCTGACTTTCCTTTCATTTGTGAAAATGTACGTTACATGTGGTCTATTTGCTCACTGGTGGTCATACTTGTGTTTGTGAGGTTTTCATGGGGAATTCAAATGCCTTAAAGTTACGCAGGATTGCATTCTGTATTTATGTATAGATTATTTAACTTCTAACATGGGATCCTTAACTTAAGGATTTGAACACCTTAAAAGTAGTCATATCCTTTATATCTTTGCTGTTGGTCTCATGAATATTACACATGTAAATAACACACATAATTCCTTTCGTTAATTAGTTAGATATCTAAGATATAAAGTGTTAATGTTTCATTAACCATTAGACATGCCATTTAATAACACCTTTCTCTGGAGCTCTCATTTTTAGTTTTGCAATTAAAAAATCAGACTTTTGTGAGATAAACTAAGAATAGTTGACTTTCACGGCAG
Source organism: Condylura cristata (assembly GCF_000260355.1). Classification (NCBI taxonomy): domain Eukaryota; kingdom Metazoa; phylum Chordata; class Mammalia; order Eulipotyphla; family Talpidae; genus Condylura; species Condylura cristata. The sequence goes on along the minus strand of NW_004567118.1, from coordinate 31,147,541 downwards.
GCTTTGGAATCCCTTCTGGAAAAGAAACTGTCACCAAAAAAGGTGAAGAAATGTTTCTCTGACATTCGAAATGGATTTCCTCTTGGTCACCCAAGGGCTTCCGAGACATGGCAGAGTACATCCCCGAAGAGCGGGAAGAGAGCCTTTGTAGCCAAGGAGGTGTTTCCTCAGGAAACGAGACGGCCCTCAGTGGCAAAGAGATTGCTTGCTGGTATGTTTTCTGCATGTTCTTGTCTTCTTTGAGGTTGTCTGGACTGTAACAGTTGCTGTACTGAGGGGAAAGTCAGGGGTTAGAACTGAGTCCACGACAGGTATACTTGCAGAGGTGGGGTACAGGCCAGAGGTGTGGGGGTGAGAGGATTCACCAGAGACAGAGCGGGGAGCAGAACAGGCAGATCGACTGAAATACCCTTCTGAGGGGAGCAGTGGTGAGAGAGGAGAGGTCTGCTGTACCATGTGGGTCAGCTCCCTCCCGGGGATTGAACTTGTGCTGCAGTGGCTGCGGACAGCTTCACAGTGCTGAGGCTTACGTTGTCCTTGCACCACGAGGGAGACCCAAAGTTCATTTGCACTTTAACAACAGGTATATAGATATGCCTCCCCACTCCACATGCACATTTCATAGTTGATGTTATTCCAGGGAGTGGGATTACTAGATTATGTGCTATGCACATCAGACAGATCTGCCAACTTGCCCATGAAATTGGGCATATAATTGTATGTTGACTAGTAGTGACATTCAGTGTATGTTTTTCCACATCCTCACCAAACGCTTTATATAATTTAAAAGATCTTCCAGTGCTGGTGGAAAATGGTATCTTATGATTTTACTTCGCCTTTCCCTGAATCTTAGTGAGGAGGATTTTTGTTCCTTAGTGTGCTCGTTTCTTCCGTGATCTGGCTGTTCACATCCTTTGTCTATTCACATCCCTGCTGGGTTGTGTGTCTTTTGCTAGTAGATATAGTTACATGCATTCTGAATCTCTTTTGTTTTTACGTATTGCAAATATTTTCTTGGAATCACTTACCTTTCACATTTGCTTATATTATCTTTTCTGATATAGAAAACTTTTATAGGAAAAAAATCATTCTTTCTTACATATTTTAATATTTCATGGAACTTTTTTTTTTAAGATTTATTTATTTGTTCATACAGAACTGGGGTACAGGCCAGAGATGCGGAGGGTGAGAGGATTCACCAGAG
>NW_004567118.1:31129326-31146237 GCF_000260355.1 Condylura cristata | reverse complement strand
GAAGTACACTGCTGAGGGGAGCAGCGGGCGGGTCAGGAGAGGTCTGCCACGCCATGTGGTCACCTCTGGGGCAGGCGGGAATCGGACTCATGCGAAAGTGGCTTTAGCTTCTCAGTGCTGTGCTTTAACCCGCTGCGCCACTAGGGATGGCCTCTTTCTTCTTTTTTAAAATTTTGCTGGTAGTGATTGCTTCCAGAGGAATTTAGAATTAGCTTGTCAAATTCCAGGAAAAAATGCTGTGGGTATTCTGATTAGTGTTTCACTGAGTTTACAGGTTAAGGAGGAAGTGACATTTTTACAATATGCACTAGTCCCACCAGTTTGTATCCACCCTCTTTTCATCCCTTGAGCTGAATTTCATAATTTTCTACATATAAGAATTCCTGACATAGGAATACATAGGAATTCCTCAATTCTTTGATAGGTTTGTTTCCAGGTTTTTTGTTTTATAGGTTTTATTGCTTTTGAATATAATGTTTGTTATTACACTTTAAAGTTGGTTGTTGTTACTTGTAGCAAAGCTTTTACATTTACTCATTGCTCTTTATATTTCGCACCTGCTGAAATCTTTATTATGAAACTGTACTTTGTGGTGTTAAGGTATAGATTTGAACACTTCTGAAATTGAAATGCATTATTAAATTGATTGACAATATTTTAAAGTTTCTGATTGGTACATAAAACAGAGACAGGCCTTAAACATGATGTTTTAGGTGTGATGAAATAGAAGATTTTGTTTGTTCATTATTTTATATTTTTCAAGATAGACAAGATCACCTACCAATGAGGAACGTTTTGCTTTTCCTTTTGCGATTTTTATACCTTTTCTTTTTTCCTTCTGCCTTATTGAATGCTTTAATTCAAGGTAATATTGCACAATAGCCTTAATGACAAGCATCATTTCCCCCCAGATGTAATGGGAATGCTTTCTTTATATAGTGCTTACTGGTGATTTTTAGAAGATTCACACATCAAAACATTTTGCAAAGAGACTTTCTTTTCCTTTTTTCTTTTCTTAGTTTAATTCATCATCTAGAGCTATCTGGTGATAGTGTTTAAAAATAATTCTAAGATTTTAATATTGAATTTTTTTCATGTGTCATTTGTATCAGTGTGGACAAATCCAGAAAAGACAGAAAAGTACATAAAATATAAATTTACAACTCATTTAATTACCATAAGGCGAACATCTGTATGCTTAAAACCCAAATCAAGAAAATAGTACATTATAAGCACTAAGAAATCCTCTATTCTCTTCAAATCTCTATTTCCTACCTCCTCCTCCAAATTGTTATTTTGAATTTTAATGCCATACTTAAGTTTTGCCTGATTTGGAACTTCATAAAACTAGAGTCACATAATAAACTTCCTGGGACTGGCTTCTTTCCCTTAACACTTTGTCAGATCCGTCTGATCTGTTTATGTTCATTGTTGCATTATATGAACTTTTCACAGTTTATCTGTTCCATTTCTGTTCTTGGGGTTCCAGTCTTAGGCAATTAGAAAAAACTGCTGGGATTGGTTTTATGTCTCTCTTAGGATGTGTGTGTATGTGCCTCTGTTGTAGCTGTTGACAGGAATATAATTGCTAGGTCATAGGGTATATGTTTTTTTTTTCTTTTAAAGATTTATTTATTTATGCATACAGAACTGGGGTAGAGGCCAGAGGTGCAGGGGCAGCGAGAGGCTTCACCAGAGACAGAGTGGGGAGCAGAACAGGCAGATTGACGAAGTACACTGCTGAGGGGAGCAGCGGGCGGGTCAGGAGAGGTCTGCCACGCCATGTGTTCTCCGGAGCAGGCGGGAATCGAACTCATGCGGAAAGGGCTTTAGCTTCTCAGTGCTGTGCTTTAACCCGCTGCGCCACCAGGGAGGGCCATGTGTTTTTATTTTTTTTAGAAAAGATTTTATTTACTTACTCATACAGAAATGGGGGGTATAGGACAGAGATACAGGGGTGGTGAGAAGATTCACCAGAGACAGAGTGGGGAGCAGAACAGGCAGATTGATGAAGTACACTGCTGAGGGGAGCAGCCGGCGAGACAGGAGAAGTCTGCTGCGCCATGTGGACCACCTCCGGGGTGGGGATCAAACTCACACTGAGGCAGCCCTGGCTTGGCTTCGTAGTGCAGCACTCCAGCCTGCTGCGTCACCAAGGAGTGCCGGGTATGTGTTTTCTAAAGTGCAACAGATAAAGGCTCTCCCCCCCCCCCCCCCCATAGCTGTTAGTCATTTTATAGTCCAGCCAGCAAGTAGGGGAACTGTTACACATCCTTGTCAACAACTTGTTAGTAATTTAAAAAAATGTTAATCACTTGGTTGGTGCACAAGGCTGGCATGTTTTAATGTACATTTCTAGAAGACTAGTGGTGTTAAGTACTTTCGTCAAATGTTTATGACTACTTACATCTCTTCTTTGGTAAAGTTTTTTCAGCTCAAGTCTCTTGCCTGATCCTCTCTTATCGTGCTTTTCTCTTCCTTTCTTCCCTTCTCTCCCTAGTTTATTTTTTACTAATTCGTAAATGTTTTTTGTAGGAATATTCTGCATAGGGACCTTTCCTTAGTTATCTGTCATGTAAGTGTCTTAGGAGTAAGATATGGCTTGTTTTTTTAATGTCTCACTGTAGTCCAGTGTTAATCTGTGGTATAATTTTTGTTTTCATACCCTTTCTGAAGGGTGAAAAGATGTTTTCCTTTGTTAGTTCCTAGAAAAGTTTTGTTTTCTTCAGTTGGGCATCCTGTTGAGGTAACACTGTCTATGGAAAAGATTATTCTTTCCGGAAGTGGCGTGCTGTACTGCTTGAGTCATCAGTGGTGTCTGCAGTTTCTGCACCTTACGTTTTTCTGTTGCTCCCCTCATTGGTTCATAGGTCAGTGCACACTCTGTTATTTATTCTCAGCCTTGATCCACAATAGAACAGTTTTACGTACCTGTTCTTCCAGAATGTCTAGTTAATCTTGATCCTTGGTATTTTCATAGAAATTCTAGATTCAGAGTTTGTTGATTTCTCCCACCTCCCATGCTTTGCCACAGCAACACATCTGTTGGATTTATTTATTTATTTATTCATTTATACATAGAAGAACTGGGGTGTAGACTAGAGGTGCAGAGGGAGGGGGACAAGATTCACCAGAGACAGGTAGAACAGACAGATCTACTAAAATGCACTGCTATATTTACCTCCCAGGTTGGGGATCAAACTCAGGCAGTAGAGGTGATAGTCCAGAGACCTAACCCGTAGGCCACCGGGAGGCCGCCTCTGTTGGGATTTTGATGAGGAACTGAGACCTTTATAATGTTGAGTTTGCCAGTCCACAGATAGGGTATATTACACCAATTTGTTTAGTTTTCTTTAAGTACTCTCAGTAATTTATAGTTTGTGTGTATGAGTGCCAGGGCAGTTGTTCACCTTTCATGAGATTTATACCTTCATTTTGACATTTTCAGTGTTCTTGTAAATAATTTCTTTTAGAAATGTTAGTTTATAATGCTTATTGCCAATGCATAGACAAAGAATTGCTTTTTGTGTATCAATCTTGTATCTACCAACCTTGTTAAACTCATTTATATCTGATAACTTATCTGAAGATTATTCTTGTTTTGCTGTGCATGCAGTCATGACCTGTGAATAATTTTGATTTCCTCCTTTCCAATCTTCTTTTATATCTTTTTCTTCTGTAGTTTTCTGGGTTTATTTACTTGAGCTATAGATGACTGACACAAAGATATGTTAAAGACTCTGGTGATAGTTAATCTTTCTTTATTTCTTTCATAATTGTAATTATGTTCATTTTGGCTTTGTGTATTTTGGAGTTGTAATGTTAGGCCTACAAGTTCCTGACTTAAATATTTTTTGTGAACTTTATGTGTTATTAACAGGCTGTCTCTTTTAATGTCATTCATTTTCTCATTTTTGTCTGCTAATAATATTGTCTCATCTACCTAGCTCTTTGGACATATTTCTAGAATAACATCTCTTTATGTTGAGTCTTTTTTTCAGATGTTTTGCTTTAAAAATGTCTCATAAATAGTTTATATTTTTGGTGTTTTAAATTCTTTTGTAGAGTTCTGTATTTAACCTACTTACATTTATTGCAATTAATGGTATATTTGAACTTTCTATCTTGTTTATGTTTTTTATTTGTACGTGTTTTATAACTAAGCTTTTCTTTTTTCTTTTTTTCCTATACTAATTTGAAAGCTATGTATTAGTCCAGATTTCACTTGTTTTTTTTTCTTTCTTAGTCTTCTATTTCTTTCACTAGTTCTGTAGAAACTGAAACACTTAATGTACCACTTTTAATATGAATGTAACAATACCTAATTTACTCTATTTCTATTAGATATTCACCCAATCTAATGTGATCGCCTCTTCCCATTGTTAGTAGGCAGGAAGAACTAATATAGTATCTTTCTTTTTAAAAAGATTTGTTCTTATTTATTTATGCATATGAGAACTGGGGTGTAGGCCAGAGATGCAGGGGGTAAAAGAATTCACCAGAGGAAGTGGGGGAAGGAGCCGAACAGGTGAATCTACGGAAATACACTGCTGAGGGAGCAGCAGGCATGACAGGAGAGGTCTGCTGCACCATGTGGGTCAGCTCCCTGGCTGCGGATTGAACTTAGGCTATGAGGGCGATAGTGCTGAGACTTAACCCCTACGCCACCGGGAGGCTTTAGAGTACTTACTTTGTAACCAGAAGTCTGTGTTGGTGATATTTCCCTTGAGGATAAGCATGGTGTCTGTTTGCCATTATGTCTTTAGGACTAGGTCAGATTATGGCACATGTTAGGCACTTAGGGGAGAGACTCTGAAAGGCTTCTGAGCAGCAAATCATGGTGACTTGAATATCAGGGCTCACTTGTGATGCTCCAGAGGAAATGTGGAACATGTTCCAGACACATTTCCTAAATAATTATCTCATAAGTTATCTGATAAGTGATAACAGTTACAACTGATAAGTGAAAAATGAAGGCCAGCTTCAGAGGGGGAAGCTGGAGGTCCCAGCTCCGCCACTTTCTGACCTTGGGTGGATGACTGCATCCCTCTGAACCTTTTATTCATCAGTAAAATGGGGATAAAAGTCCTGATGGCCACGTCACTGACTTAGTTGTTGTAAGTAACAAATTAGATAGGTACTAAGTGCTGCAAAGTGTTGCTTCTGGTTAATAATAATAATCCCAGCTCATTAAGAAAAGGTCAGGTTTATGTTAGGCATTTTCTGACAAAACCGATCTTTGGTGGCCATTTTAGCATTTTTTAAGCAGTAAGAATATGTGGTTGTAAAGAAGTAAGTATAATTCCATGGAACATCTCCATAGCCCTGACAGGGAGAAGGAGCGAGTCTAGGGCCAGAAGCCAGGAGACGTGGCTATGTCATTTTTTCTCCTTGTGGCCTTGAGGAACATTTAACTGTTCATCATCTGAAGAATTGTCATATTCAGTGTCTTGCCTGCTCTGTGGTGTTATGGTGAGGCTCAAATGAGGTGATGAATGTGAACTGTAAAGTAAAAACTACGGGGCAAATATAGTGGATGATAGGATTAATTGTTGGCATCATTACAAATTGAACCCTGGTCACAGAGACTTTGCAAATTATGGGGAAGAATGTGGTTGACCCTATTTTATTTATTTTATTTATGTTTTTCTTCTTGTCCTTATGATTTCAGGATACATTTTCTTTTTCTCTTTTAGCTACCACTTTGCTTAAATCCTCCATTCTTATCTCCTAAGACCTCTGCTTCCTTCCTTCCTTGCTTCTTGTCTTTTATCCCTACAAAGTCACACAGAAACCACTTGAGTGGAAAACCCTCTCACTGTCCTTGTTCATTGGGATATATGCATGAGCCTCACTTGATAATTATGATTTCTGTCATTGTTGGCTAGTGTCGTTCTCCGGTGGGTGGCCAGTGTTCGTGTAACTGGTCAGATAGAGAACATTGGTGGCTCCTGCATCCCACCAGCACTGTCCTCACTCTCAGCTGTCCCAGGAACTTGTGTTACATTTGCATGCTGATTTATGCAAATCCTATCTGAAAGGGCTCAGGACCTAGACATCAGAGTTGCTTTGCTATACATAAACTTGTGCACTAATAAAAAAAATTATAGACCAAGGATTCAAGTCAGCATTCTTTTCTCCCAAATTATTGATATATTTCCTTGTTGTGTAAGCTGAATGGTCTTGAAAAGTATCAGTATCAGATAAAGAAGAGCTGTAGGGAGAACCTGACCCTTGATGTACTGATGTACTGCAATTAAAATAGTCTGAATGTAGGTTTCCTTTTTTTTTTTTTTTGAAATGTTTTAAATATACAGAAAATAATAAGCACTTGTGTCTTCACTGTCCAGATTTGACAGTTTTCACATGTTGCTTCAGGACTTTTTAAAGAAATAAAATATTACAGCTATAGCCAAAGCCCCTTTTATAAAATCTCTTCCCATTTTATTCCCCTCCCTTATCGTAGGTTATGCTTGTTCTGTTTTTATAATTGTACTGCTTACGTATCTAGTCATAAACAATATGTCATTGGTTGACTTCCTTTCATTTCATGTAAATGGTTTCTTACAATATTAGTATCATTCTGTAGTTTACTTTATTCTCACTCAGATTTTTAAGCCTGTTCCTATCAATACATGAAATATAATTTATTAATTTAACTGCTCTATATGTTTTCCTGTGGTTTATTTTCAGTTCTTACTAGTGAACATTTAGGTTGTTTCCACTTTCTTCATAAACAATGAAGTGAATATCCTTGCTGTGTCTTTGAGTGTTCATGTTTGAGAGTTCCTCTGGGTTGAATGTTTGCACAGAACATTTTTAGGTTAGATTTTCTTACTAGTTTATCTCATTTTTAGTTTAGATTTCCTTAACTGCTCATCATAATATTTTCGTGTCTTTATTGACAGTTCAGGCTTTCTCTTTAAATGACCAGTTTCTTTCCTTTAACTATCTCTCTATTGGATTTTTTTATAGATTTGTAGATGCTCTTTATATATTTTAATAGTAATCCTAAATCAATTACATGTACTATATATATCTCCTTGCTTCCTCTGACTTGTCTGCTTCATGGTTTTTTTCAGTCAAAAGTTGGTTGTAGCTTAGTGCAATTACATTTAAATACCTCAATATTATATTTGAGTTAGCGAACACTTTATCTGCCCTGATGTCTCCTCTCTTTTCTTCTAAAAACTTTAAAGTTTCCCTTCCTTATTTAGGATTTTACTCCTTTTGGAAGTTAGGCATTGTTTGGAATCCAATTACGTAACTAATTAGTAAAAATCCAGTTTTCCTTTGTGGATAGACAATCTACAGTCTCAGCACTGTGTTGAACAGACACGTTCACACCCAATGACGTATCGTGAGGCCGCCGACAGCCATCCTGCTTCGCTGGGTCCTGCCTTTCCTCTGCTCCCCCTGGCTTCATCAGTACAGTTTGTCACACACATCTCTCTAAGTGAATAAAACTTCACCCCGCCCCACTCCCCACTTTGTTGTTGTTCTTGAGAATCATTTGAGCTATTCTTGGAATTTCATTTTTCATGAGACTCTTAGGGTCAACCTGTTTAGATGCACCAAAATTACCTGTTGGGATTTTAACTGAATTTGCATTTGAAATTACAGATTACTTTGGGGAGAACTGGTATCTTTCCAATATTCTTTTCACTCATATAAACAATTTGTTCATACCTTCTCTGTTGTCTTTTAAAAATACCTTTAATTTTTTAAATAAATGTCTTGTGCAGTGTTTTTACATTCTTGTTAAGTGCCTTATAGTTTTCTTGACAATGGGATGTTTTCTCTTTTCTATAGTCACCTTAACATGTGGGAATGATACTGATTTTGTGCATTTTTCTTTTATCCGTAAACCTTACTGAACTCTCTTAGTTGTAATGGTCTCTTGAATTTTCTATGTAGAAAACATCCTCAGATAGACAGTCTTTTTTCCTCTTCCACTGAAGGTTGAAAGTCATATTTGAAGGTCAGCCTTTATTCTGTATCAAATTGGGAGTCACTGAAGATTTTGAGAAGTGACACTTAAGTATCTACATCTTAGAGTAGTGATTTTGGTAGCCAGGTGAAAGGGTGATTGAAGATGAGGAAGAGGCCAGTGAAGAGATACTATTACTGTAGCCACAAACACTGCATGCCTGATCTTGGGAAGGTCACGAGCAAAGGAAGGGCGGAGATCAGTACAAGACATATTTAGCCATTAGGGTCAAAGACACCAAGAGAAAGGGTGAAGGTGGGTGGTGTGGGACATAAGGAGTCAACCATGACATGGAGGCTTCTGTTAGTAGAAGCTGTGGGATGCGAGCATCTCTGCGAAAAGAGCATCTCTGCTTTCAGAAGGCCTGGGGTAGCCACTTGGGGCGTGCACGTTCATAGAGGATCATGTTCACCACCTTGACTTGAATAGCTTTTCCCTTAATTTGTCCTTCTGAAATCTCCCTATAGATAAGTACCAAACTGATAGAGAGCTTCCAGTGACCCAGAACTTGGAAAATGAGCCTGATGCATTAGATGTAAACATTCTCCCAGAAGAAGCCCCATCTATTCTAGAGCAGAATACAAGCTTCAAAGAAGAGATATTAGCCATGGCCAAAACAAAAACAGCAAAAAAGAGGCCTGTGGCTGAGAATCTACCATCGAAGAAGAAAGATACTATGGTACCGGCAAGACTACAGCAAGTAAGAAAACCATTTCTTGGTTTTGGTCCATCTGTCTTGGCCTCACATTGTCCCAGGTCACACAGACCAGTGAGTGGGGGAGCCAGGATTGGAGTTGCCAGTGCCTTTGAGTCTGGCTCTCAAAACACAGCTGATTTAGTTTAGCCTCAGGTTATTTTTACTTTGTTTTGAAAAAAATTATCATTTTTAATGTTGACCTAGTACAGACTGTCAGACTATTTTCTCTTGTCCTGTATTGGTAAGATCTTAAATAATTTGATAGGAAGATCCTAATTGGGCAGGCTATTTTGAAATCCTTTTTTTTTTCTGCTTCTGAGTTAGAAGTGTGAAATTTGAGGGGATTAAGATTTGATTCCTGCTTAAGATAAATACCCATTCAGTGTTAAAAGGTATCCTCAGGTAAATACTTTCTAAAATGGCTCTGGGAGCCAGCCAGAGGGGAACTATCCAGAAGATGACATCCTGATTTGGAAACTTTTGATGTATTTTCTGTCACTTGGTGTTGCTAGCTAGAGGCTATTGTAGGAAACCAATTTGGGTCAGGTGATCCCCCAGAATAAGGTAGTCACTAGGTACCCACAGATCATGGGTTAGGGTCAGGTCTTTTTTTCTTGCAAAAAAGACTCCTATGGTGGCCCCTGGGAAGTCTGGGGAACCTGTGCACAGTGGCCCAGGGCTCTCCTCCAGGGGCAGCCTTGCGCTCCACTGCATGCACGCATAGCCTGCTTCATTCTCCTGAGGGGGTGGTGCTCCCACCCTCACTGTCTCCTACTCCATAGTAGCCTGTTTCACCTTCTAGAAACTGTTGAAGAATTTCCCACGTTACAGATGAGAAACCTGATACATGGCGAGGTTAAGTGTTTTGGCGAGAATGTCTTCTAGTTTATCTTTTTTTGATTTGTTTAACTAGGAAAAAACCAACAAAAAATATATCTCTATATTTTATATATCTTATATGTACAGAGAGAGAGCAAAGGCGGGGACTCTCATTTTTACGCCCCTCCCCCACCCAGCAGAGATGTATCAGTGTGTTTTCTCTGCTCCACGTGCTACGCTGCGCTTCCCAGCCAGGTCTCGTGCTCCCAGATGCACGAGCAGCAGAGGGACACTAAGCGTCAGTAAACTAGAGTTAGAATCAGTTTCTTTGGTATCCATTTGACTTTATAACTCTTATTTACCTTTCACAGGGACCCTGTAAGACTGAAAAAAGTAGACCAACTCAGTCTCACAGCAAAAGCAGGTTGCAAAAAACAACAGTCTCATCCAGATTAAAAATGAACCAACAGCCTGTAAAAGACCTCAGGACTCCTTGGATACCTCCAAACCCCACATCCCCTCCAGCGTCTCCTAAGTGGTATGTAAGTCAGGTGACTCTATGAGCACACCTTATTTTTCTTCCACACACACAAATCAAGAGAGAACTATTGCTTAGGGCAAATAGCAGCAGCCTTAGTTCCCATTAAGAAGAAATACTTACTTGGGTTAGTAGCACTTGGCAGTATTTCTTTTGAAGCCTGTTGGTTCCTTGCAGGGGCCACCCAACAGCCACAGTCGTGTGTGTCCTTGCACAGAAACTCAAAAGCTTCACTGTGTCTTCCCGCAGTAGACTCCAGTCATTTGAGGTCAGGAACTGTGCCTCTCAGACCCGAATGGCTACCGCCTAGCACAGTGCCTAGCATTTAGTCACTCTTACTGGACATCAGTTAACTCTTTGCTAAGTGAACACTTTAAAGTAATTCCAACTCCAACTCAAGATAATTTTAAATGATGAAACCATGCACATGTCATAGACACTGTCCTGAATGCAGGGACAGCAGGGTAATGCTCATGTCACTCAGCACCTGGAGAGGAGGGGCCGCCACGCCTCAGAGCTGGAAAAAAGGTCCTGTCCTTCAGGACAGCAGGAAATGAGTGGAAATAGCCTTTGAGGGATTGGTGACAGGTCCAGGGGAAGCTTGTTTACCATGGGGCCAAAGGTTTTGAAGGAGAACAGAAGGGACCTGGAGGTCGGAAATAGAAAGGGACGAGAAGATGGTGACTCAGGTGCCGCACTCTGCAGTACAGTTGGAGAAGCGGGTAAGATGCTCCCGGGACTCACCTTAAGGCTTTGAGTGATTCCGATGAATGGTCATGGCTGCCCTTCGACCTTCATTTTAAAGTTGAAGAAACAATCTGTGAGATAATGTCCTTGGTTGTGTCACAGAGCGAGCTGGGACTAGAATCTGATCTTCTGATTTCATAATGGACCTTTAGTTTTTATTTCTCTGCTGTAAACTCTGTATTTTCAGCTGCATGTTGGTTAGAGATGTGAATTTAATTGGTAAGATCATAAAAACCTCACTTAGCTAAGGTTGGTATTCAACTCAAGTCTGCAGTGGACTGTCTAGGGTATGCGTGTGACAGGTGAGGGCCGGGCTGTGGACTCACCGTGCTAGGTTAGCCCTTACTCAGGACACAGTTGCTTGGTAATGTGGGATGTGATTTGTGACCCAGATCCATGGTGTAATGGCCTTTGTTGTCATTCATCTATAACTAATATTTTTTTCCTTCCATTTAAAATAGTGATTGCTCTGTGAAAGCAAAGGAGAACTGCTCTCCTTTGCCATTGAGCCTGACTCCTGGAGGTGTTCTTCCCACTCAGCTTCTGGTTCAGGACCCCGTGCTGTAGACCCCACTGGGCCTGCACTTTTTTTTTTTTTCCACCCACTTTGTTTTTTTTTTTTTTTTAATAATGTAATAGTTTATTTTTACATCATTTTATGCCCTTTTCCATCTTAGTTGCAATCCCTGTGGGCTTCCCACCACAATTCACCCGTGTGCCATCACCATAGTCCAGTGCACTTCCCTCCCCCAGCCCCATTTTTTTTTAAAGACTTATTTATTTATTCATATGGAACTGGGGTACAGGCCAGAGATGTGGAGGGTGAGGTGATTCACCAGAGACAGAGAGAGGAGCCGAATAGGCAGATCGACGAAGTACACTGCTGAGGGGAGCAGCGGGCGGGTCAGGAGAGGTCTGCCTCGCCATGTGGTCACCTCTGGGGCAGGTGGGGATCGAACTCATGCGGAAGTGGCTTTAGCTTCTCAGTGCAGTGCTTTAACCCACTGCGCCACCAGGGAGGGCCCCCCAAGCCCCATTTTTTGATCCCATTCCCTACTCCACCCCTGTAAAATGTCTCTGGTATATGGCTATTCATTATTATTACTATTTTCTCTCCTGGTGCTTTATGCTGTTGCTATGAGTGAAACCATCCGGTCTTTTTCTTTTTCTTTCTGGCTTATTTCACTAAGCATGATCCCTTCCAGCTCCATCCATGTTGCTGCGAAAGACATGTGTTTATCTTTTTTGATCTCTGAGTAATATTCCATTGTGTACATGTACCACCTCTTTTCAGTCCAGTCATCGACTTTTGGGCATCTGGGTTGATTCCATGTCTTTCCTATTATAAATAAAGCAGCAATAAACATAGGGGTGTGGGGCCTGCACTTTTTGATGTGAACCTTTGGATGCAGAGTAAATGATTACAAAGCATATACCCTTTCATTTTTTGCAGTGCTGCATGGCTGAGGGTGAAACCTGGAGCTAAAGATGCCATAAAAGAACAGTCTCTTCAGCAAGAAGATGTTCAAGAAGAAAGTCACTTTGGAGGTGCAGTTGAGCATGAAGCAGCCAGGTTTGCGCTGGTGGTGTTCAAATATTTGAAAATTAAAGACTTTGAAATAGACTCCTTTTCACAGAGACTCAGACGTGAACTCTTCTGTCTTTTCACTAAACTGTATCCCTTGCAGGGACTCTCTCTTATTCCTTATTTTATTCATTCAAAAATTATGTAAGTGTCAGTTGTCTACCAGTCGTTTGTTTTGCATGCAACACAGTCGCCACCTGTGCGGTGACATGATCCCAGCACCTTATTTGTATGCCATAGGGAGACTTTGTCGCTAGCGCTCCTTTAAGGCAGAACTGAGAGCTGAGGGGTTAAGGACTGAAAGCCTTTAGAGGGGGAACAGCATGCATTTGCTGCAGATACCGAGGCTTTATGAGAGAGGTGGCCATTAAGTCAGGGCTTGAAAAATAGGTTTAAGATACAGGAGGAGGGGTTGGGGGTGGAGTTGAGAACATTCCATGAGAAGAGAGCAGTGAAAACAGGTGGTTCTGCATTTGTTTGGCTGAAATTGTTCTTAAAATTTTGGAAAAACAAAAATGCAGTGGGCGGTTAAATAATTTGATAATATTTACCTCTCCAAATTGAAAGACTCAGAGCCTTTTCACATACAATAAAATTGTTGAGAGTTGGTTTTTCTCTTCCGCTTTTATCTGGCTTCCCTGAGCCTATGTGGCGCCTCTGGTAATCCCTTTCTTTCTCTAAATTTGAAACTACATAGCAAGGGCTTTGTTTTATAGTTGAACAAGAAATCCTTAGAAATCCGCGCACAGTGATGCCTGGTTTTCTTAAGAACACTCGTGGGCAGTTTCTTGTTGCTCTGCTAACTGGGAGTACTTCTGTACATAAATGTCTTTTATTGACATGAACTGTCACATGGAGAGCTTTCCAAGCTTTTTACTGACTGCGTCTTTAATGGACCTAGGATTAAACTCTGTGGGTCCTGACTCCTGGTCTGTGTAATAACCTGCAGGTCAAGGCAGAACTGGTCTGACTCTTTTGTACTGTCTGCTAGACTTGCTTGGCTTGATGCTGAAACTTCCAAAAGATTGAAGGAACTAGAAGAATTAAAAGCTGAAGAAATGGGCAAAGTGCAAAAACAGAGGTAAATAATTTGTTTCTGAGTTTGCGAAAGCTGAAGTGGGCCTATTCTCTAGCTATTCTGGCAGCTAATTGTGATTGTTGAGCAGTGTAGTTACACTTCTTGTGTTTACTGATTCTCCACCTGCTTAAAGGCTTTTGAAGTGACCTAAAAAGTCTAGTGGAGCCAAGATTGGAGATTACGGGGTCTTGACTTTGCTTTGAGGAGAGTTGGGGTGACTCTTTTGTATCCTCTTCTAGACTCGATTGGCTGGATGCTGAAACTTCGAGAAGAGCAAAGGAGTTGCATGAACTCAAAGCTGAAGAAGTGGATAGACTTCAAAAACTGAGGTATATATATTTGCTTCTGAGGAGGAAAGTGAATTCTTGCCTGTTCCATTTGGTCTAGATAGCTTTACCAACCAACTTGGACTGTTCGGGCTGACCTCACCTAATGGGTGACTGAGTGAATGCATGAATACCTGCATACCTGTGTGTATTTGATAAAGTATTTTGGTGGGAAATACTTACTGTCTGTGGTGTTTGAGTGATAACTGGGGGAAAAAATCTATAATTTTGGGGAAATTTTGGCGGAAAGATGAGTGTTTTACATATGTTAGTGCTGACCTTAAACATGTTTTTCTCTTTACTAGGTGCTAGTCCTGAGGGTAGGGATAATATGATGTGCATGTTTGCACATGAGTGAATTTATAGATATTTTTGTTTCACTTGGTGTGGCCTATGGTTTCCAAATAAGTTTGCTTTATTCTGTTCTTTGCCTGAGAGTGTAATCACCTAACTAGAGGCATGACGGCATTTGTGACATCTAGTCCATGCTGCTGCCATTACCTCATTTTTCCAGCTCTGGTAGTTCATCCTGAAGTCAGGTGAATAGAATACTCTGTGCAACAACTGTGTACCCTTTCACCAAGCCTGACAGAACATGCACCCCTATTTGAAGGGCTGTGGTTCTTTTGTTAAAGGATTAAGACTTTTTTGTATGTAGTGAAGATTTCAAGTCATACAGTCACAGAATCTTAGGATTTGAAGGCTCTCCTGCAGCAGATGCCTCCCGTCATCATGCAGCCATTGTAACATGTTCACACACTCACAGCTCCTGTGCTGGGTGCCGCCACAGTCTGGGCACTCCTTTCCTTAGAAGGTGCAGCTTTCCAGTGGCATGGAATCAAATTCTCAGTGACTCTTATTCACATGTCCATCTGGGGAAATAGCAAAGGTGTAATATCTGTGCTCCAGTTAGCCCTTTGAGTGTTTTTTTTACTCAAATTCACATATATGCTACAGGTACAATCCAAAATATTACAAAATTAAACCCATGCATGACTACCCCAAGCCAAGAAATAGGTCCTTACACTGCTCTAGAATGTCCCATGTGTCTCTCCTACTTGTTTCCTTTTTTCCCCAGAACTAACCATTGCCTTGACTCATGTGTTAATCTTTTATTACCCTTTCCATAAACCTGTCGTGTCTGTATGGATACCTAACAATCTATTGTTTAATTTTGAAAACTGAGAAGCTGGACAGAGTTCATTATCTGCCCTGTGCATCCCTGGGAATTTTAGACACTCATCCCAGAAAATCAGGGAGTGGCACACCAGTAAGTCCTTGCAATGTGCTTACGACCTTTGGAGCGTCGGGCAGTGAACCAGGAAGACTGGGCCTCTGTAAGAAACCTGGCTAGGAGGACCAAGTGGTCGGCCTGTGGGCTGCCTCTAACGCACTGCTTCTTAGTTCTTTCAGGTCAGCTTTTGTGGGATGAGAGGCGTATCCTCAGTGGACAGCAGGCCCCGGGGAACAGGCAGGCACTTCATCAGCACAAGGGCAAGATGAGTCAAGGTTCTAGGGCAGGCCCACGCGTGTGGCTGTAGATATCATGGGTGCCATCTTGGTTTACTTGCTGTTTTGCTGAAACCCATTTAACCTCTTGATAAGGCATGAATGGGAAGTAATCTTCTCAGATCTTGTAAGTCAAAAATGCCTTTATTCGACTCTCATATTCTCAGCTATACAAATACTCACATTAGAGTATTTGTGGTTGAAGATCATGTTTTACAAACATGTTTGAATGGCATTTTTATTGTGAGATACTTGTAGATTAAACTGCAACAATATAATACAGAGAAATTCACTGCATTTTCACTGATGGTGGCACCTTGGGAATCTGTAAGTCTCACAGCCAGGACATTGGCAGACACAGAGATGCAGGGCACGTTGTCACCGCAGCCAGGCTCACGTCGCCCTTCATGGCTGTCCTGCTTCTGCCTGTCCCACCTTCCCCTGGTGCCCTGAGCAGCCTGTCCTTGATTTTGTTTTTTTGGTCTTCTAGATAGCTCACAAATGTTGTAGAAGTAGTGTCTTAAGTATGACCTTTCAGGATCAGTTGCTGCTGCTTTTTTTTAAAAACAGTTCTTTTCATCGTCTATATTCAAGACTAGGTATGGGAGAAGCCAGCTATGTTAAATACCAACAAGCACAAGCACAATATAAAAATATGCCCTCATAAAAGTCCACTCTCTCTAGTAAAAGTACCAAGAAAGGGTTAGTCTAGGGAGGGGAATTACATTTATCAATTGTGTGCTCTTTTTTGGGTGGGGGGGAGCTCAGTTATAGTTCATGGAACAGATGTACTGCAATTTATATAACTGATCATCTCTTGAAGGACATCTGGGGTTCCCAATTTTAGGCTAAATCTATAAACAGTCATGTATAGGTTTTTTTTAGTGAGCACAGGTTTTCGTTTCTCAGGGATAAATGCCCAGAGTACCATTGCTGGAGTGTTTTGGTAGCTTTGGTTTTTTTTGTAAAACTGCCGGACTGTTTTTCCAACCCTTTCATATTCCCACCAGTGAGGCTGGAGGGTGCAGTTCTGATCTTTGCCAGCACTTGATGCTGACACTGCTGCTTTTCCCTATTTGGGTGGGAGTGCAGTGATGGCTCAGCCTAGGTTGAAGAGATTTTCCTTCTAGCTAATGGTGTTGAGCATTTTTTTATGGTTTCTCTGCTTCCCACTTGATCTGTCCTTATGTGTGTAAGGGTGGGGGCCTCAGGTTTTTCTGTGGGGTTTGTCTACAAGAGCCGTATTTTCTAAAAGGTTTGTCCCCTCCCTAGACTAACCCTTTCTTGGTACTTTTACTAGAGAGAGTGGACTTTTATGAGGGCATATTTTTATATTGTGCTTGTGCTTGTTGGTATTTCTACATAGCTGGCTTCTCCCATACCTAGTCTTGGATATAGAAGATGAAAAGAAAACTCAGAGAATACCATGTAACTGTCCCTTGGGTGCTGAAGTTCCAAACTAGTCTGTCCTCTCTGCTTCTGCTTTCAGTTGTCTTATGCTTGTTCATAGTAAACAAGGTTTTTAATTGTACTTAATGGTAAGAATAAGGAAACATACATTTATTCCACTTCTCCAAATTTGAAAGTCTGATCTCAATTTTTTTTAGGTTTTATATATATAT
>NW_004567118.1:31123491-31127952 GCF_000260355.1 Condylura cristata | reverse complement strand
ACGCCATGTGGTCTCCTCCAGGGCAGGCGGGAATCGAGCAGTGGCTTTAGCTTCTCAGTGCTGTGCTTTAACCCGCTGCGCCACCAGGGAGGGCCGACTGTCTGTTTTTTGTAATGTCCTGATCTGAATTTTTTAAACGTTCCAGTCTGAATCCTGCTTTTTTCCTCCACAAGCTTCTTTCTCCCTAGTATTCTGAAATTTTGTAGTGATAGGGCTTGGTATGGGTCTCTTTCCATTTAGTAGTGAACCTTTTCAACCTTGCAACTTATTTTGTTTGGTTCTTAGAAATTTGTTGGTTTGGGCCTCCCTGGTGGCGCAGGGGTTAAAGTCTCAGTTCTATCAAGCTCGAGCTTACCCATATGGTGCAGCAGACCTCTCCTGTCTTGCTCGCTGCTCCCCTCAGCAGTGTATTTCAGTAGATTGGCCTGTTCTGCTCCCCACTCTGTCTCTGGTGAATCCTTTCATCCCCCACACCTCTGGCCTACACACCAATTCTTGTATGCATAAATAAATAAAATCTTAAAAAAAAAAAAAAGAAATTGGATAGTCTTCTGTCTTCTGATTTTCTTGCCAGTTTTTCCTTTTTCTTCTCTCTCCCTCCATCCCTTTCTCGATCTCCTGCCTCTTTCCCACGAGTATATTTTGAAAGCTTTGTTGTAGGCTCTGAAAATCTCTTACATTTCCTGGTTTCCTTTTATGGATAGAGTATTATTGGCTTTCCAAGTATATTTAACAGTAGCTTTCCCTTCCCTTTGTCCTACTTTTCCTTCCTTAGATATTTAGTAATTCTTGGCTGTCTTCTAATGTTTAAATGTAGGGTACTGATTATTGATTGAAAGCTCTGAGCATGTGGGTTGGAGTTAGCTTTTTTTTTTTTTTAAATGGTGGTATAGTTTATAGTATAATAATAGTAAAATGAAGAGTCATGGTATGGTTCGACACGTTTTGACAGATGTATATTTGGAGATATAGTACGTTAATCAAGATAAAAACTATTTCCATCAAGCCAGAAATTCTCATATGTCCTTTTCCAGCCATTTCCTGCCGCATACTACCTGAATTTCACAGAGGCAACTGCTTTCTAGCAACTTAGAATGGTTTCATCTGTTCTGGAACTTTGTATCAATAGAATCTGCCCTTTGTGCCTGACTACCTTTGCCCACAAAAATATTTGCCATCCATCCACATGGTGCATCGGTCAGCCATTTATTTGTTTCATTGTATGACTGTCTCATAGTCTGCGTACCATTTTCTGTGGATTAACTTTGGGATTTTCCGATTTTTATTTAGTATAGTAAAACTACTATAAGTAGTCTAACACAAGTCTTCTGTGGACATTTACTTTCATTTCTTTCAGTGGCTAAATGCTAGGTCTATTTCTAAGTCAAAGGATAGGCAGATGTTTAACTAGTGATAAAAATTTTACAAAATTGTATTACTTTTTACTCCCAAAGGCAAAGTGTGGTGAGTTCCTTCCTAGGTCTTCTGCATTTTAGCTAACATTTGGTATAGTCATCTTTTTATCTTTAGCCTTCTTGGTGAGAGTGTGGTGTTATACATTGTTGTTTTATTATCAGCGTTATTTTAATTGTGGTAGCATTGGGAGTCTCTCCATCAGGTGGTCGTATTCACCTTTTCCAGGAGACTGGTGATGAGTTCCTTTTCTGGTGCTTAACTTGGAGGTGTCTGTTCAAAACTTTCACCCAGTTTCTATGTTTTAAATTGTTGATCTTTAAAGCTTTGTCTGGATTTGCATCCCTTTTCAGAGTTGTGTACGGCAAATACTTTCTCCCAGTTTTGTGGCTGGCCTATCTATCTGCTTAATGGTGTTTTTTGATGACTAGAAGTTTTAAATTGTGGTTAGTACTGGCTTATCATTTATTTTATTTTACTCTTAGTCTTTATTTGGTGAACTGTCTAAGAAATTAATGCTAATGCTAAGATCCTAAAGATATTTTCTCACATTCTTATTTAAATACTTACAGGCTTACCTTTTATTTTCAAGTTTGCAATTCATTTTGAATTAATTTTTGTATATGAGGTGAGCTGCTAGTGAAGCTCATTGTTTTCCTTATGGCTGTCTGTCTAGTCCAGCACATCTGATGAAAGGGTTATTGAACTTGAGCCACTTAATCTACAGTCATCTGGGTGGACTGTACTATGGACCTTGTATTGGTCTTTTGACCTTTCCTTTGGAGTGAATCAGGCTTCCCAGAGAAGTTTTCTGATCTTTTGCTCAGGGGGACAGGATCTGGATGCTAATGTCTTAGTGACAGAGTTGGGAAGAAGGCTGTGAGTAGGCCACTCAGCATTCAGATGCACACATGACTGCCGTTGTCAGTTGGGCTTCTCCAGCCTCGTCTGTGCTGGACATCCTGTAGTCAAGAAACCACTCCAGAGAAACAACCAACTGACGTCTCTGAGTTGTCCAATTGGGTGACGGGGAGGGAGAGGGAACCCAAGGACCTAGAGCTTCCCAAAAATCAGTTGATTCTTCCATTTTGAGCCACCCCATCGCAGCTTACCTCTAGATTGGAAGTACCAGCTCTTCCCAGCCCTGTGCCCACTCAGGTCAGAGTTAAATTGGGTTAAATTGTGTGGGTTCGGTTATCCCCTTACTGGCCTAGAATCCAGCTTGTCAGGTCAACTAACCTTGCTAGCATTTTTGTCCTTATCTTCCAGCACCATTTTTTTCTTGTCCTTGAAGGTTTATGCCTAACTCTATTTAGTAGAATTTAGGGAAGAACAGTTTGAGTTTGAGTTGTTCAGTCTTCTCTTTGGTTGTTTAAAAGCAGCCATTATTCATGCATCTTCAGATGCTCTGTAAACGCTCGCACTCAGAGTGGGGTCAGGGCCACAGTGTTGCGTCATCCGGGCACTTGCTGGGCATGCAGAAACTCATGCTTTGCTCAGACCAACCAAGTCAGGATCTGCATTTTTACAAGAGCCCCCAGGGAGTTTGTATGGCTATTAGAATTATAAAAGCATCATGGTTTTATAGTCATTTGATTTCCCTTCCCCTGCAGGCGAGAGGAAGTATGCAAAAGAGGTTATTTTCTTGCTTTTGATTATAATTTTCAGTTTTGTTTTTTTTTTTGCAGTGTTTCTGCCACCCAGTTAGCAGACAAGGTAGAGAAGGCAGTTCTGGAGCGTTTGAAGCCTCTCCTGGTCAAAGCCCAGGTAATGTAGTTCATTTCATTTGCTTGCCATTGGGACAGTCTGTAGTCCAGTCACTACAGAGGTCACACTAAGTGTCCCTAAGTGTCACACTAAGTGGGTCTGGAGGCCTCTTCCAGGGCCTGCCAGCCTGCGTGCTGGTGATGTGTCTTGCCTTTTGATGAGCAGTGAAGTGAAGGGGAGTGAAAGTAATTCTTTTGTGAAAAGTGGTATTTTAGTTGGGGGAATGAACTTAGATTGTTAAACTCACTGTTAATTAAATAGAGGCAATGGTGAATTTGGATTTAGATTCACTTCTTCGACACTAATGCTGTGATCTTTCACCTCAGTGGTTTGGAATGATTGGTTATTATTCCAAAGAGTGAGATATTAGAACAGCCCTATGCACAAACCAGTGCTTTCTTCAAGATGAAATAATGTGCAGCATTGCCAGCAGGTTGAGCCACCCTCCTAAAAGCAGTCAGCTGAGTGCTGTGGCCAGCCCTAGAGACCCCAGCTGATAAACAGGAGCAGTCTGGGGGAGTAGACGGGGCCACCAAAGAAGGCTGTACTGTCAAATGAAATGAATGACTTTCTGAGTCCTTGAGAGGCCACTAAACTTCTATATCTCTAGTTTATGAGTGTTCAGTGATGATAAGTGTTCATAGATATCTCAAGAAGTGGGAGAGATCAAATAGTTTAACCTCCTTGTTTTATCAATGAGGAGGCTGTGGAACAGAGAAGTTGAGTAATTTCATAAAAACACACAGTGGATTTGACAGTGTTTATAAAGTTGAGGGAAGAACAGGGCAGAAATCCAAGTTCAACACATGGTGTTTATTTTTATGAAGGCAAAGTGCTTAGAATTTTAGCAAACTGCCTAATGTAGCTAAAGCTGAGGAACAGTTTCACACAAAGTTATCCTGGTAACAGAACTCAATTGTACTAATATGGGTTATAAATTCTTATGACTCATGAATTTGCTTGTCTGTTTTAATAGAGAGTCAATTCTTCTGTACAAGCAGATACTCACTTGAAGGATCTGCCGTCAGGAGATGCATCAACAAGCCAGCCTGCAGAGAAGGTGTGTGCAGGGTGCTGTTGGGTGTTCTGGAATGACACTGGTATTATTACATGAGAATGTATCTCATTGTAAGGAAAGTGAAATACAAATACTTAACAACTACTAGATTATCCTACTCAAGAAGGGTGTAAATTATTTTTCATATTTGGCATGTAAACTCGCACAGTGTATAAATTAGCATCATGACTTAGGTCAGCCATGCAAACAGCGCGCTGGAACCT
>NW_004567118.1:31113797-31122946 GCF_000260355.1 Condylura cristata | reverse complement strand
AAAAAAAAAAAAAAACCATTGGAGAAGACATTTGTGCTTGTCCACTCTCGCGTGTTTCCTGTGAGCCTTGGGCTTCATCTCTGTGGGAGTGTTCCTGCCTAGGCATAGAGCTGTGGCGTAGAAGATGCACATTGTACTGCTAAATCTTCGTGGAGGTTACAAAAAAGGTACTGCTTTATATACTTAGAGTAAGTATGAAGGGTTCTGAGCCAGAGGGAAGTTGCAGTGAAGCTCTGCCACCCACTGACGATGGGAATAGGAAGACAGTAACCTTCAAGAGGGTGATCCGGTGGTATTTTAACTGCAGTGTATTTTCATAACCTTTGAGGTTCTGATTTCATTGTATCAGTTTTTGACAGAATTTCATGTGAAGGCAGGCCTCTAGAGACATTTAATTTTTAGAAATTCAGGTGTGCTGTGGCTTGGTGTTTTGGGGCAGCACAGACATTACACGATACATTTTTTTTTCTAGCAAAACAAGGACTACCATCTGTTCTAGGGAGGAGACCCCATGTTATATTTTACGACGAAAGAATGAAGTGATTATGAATTCTGCCAGTGAAATAGGCATGTTTACTAGGAATAAATATTACCAGAAAGATCAGCCTTGTATGTAAGGATTATTTGGTAGACACTGGTCTTTAATACAATTTATTGCAAAGTGTCCACTACTTAAGAGTTCTTGGTTGCTGTTAAGTATCAGCATCACTGCAAAGTTTCACAGGGAGTGCCATTAAGTAACATACAGCTCTCTTGACAGATTTGCTTATACTTGAGATGAGAGCTCTGATACCAAGAGAAAGCTCTTGGAAGAAGAATATCATTTTAACATATTTGCCTATTGCTACTGCTTTCGTTGTTAACTTGCACATGAAATATATTATTCAGGAAACATGAAAACTTTAAATTCGAATGGATGCTACATGCTGTTCTGTGTCCTGCTTCTTTATTTCTTTTTTTTTTCCTCTTAAGATTTATTTATTTATGCAGACAGAATGGTGCATAAATGGTGCAGAATGGGATGGTGAGAGGATCCACCAGAGACAGAGTGGGGAGTAGAAAAGGCAGATTGACTGAAATACACTGCTGAGGGGAGCAGTGGTTGGGTCAGGAGAGGTCTGCCGCACCCTGTGGGTCACCTCTGGGGCTGGAGATCGAACTGGCAGTGAAGTGGCTGCTGCTTACTCTCAGTGTTGCAGTTTAACCCACTGCACCTGC
Source organism: Condylura cristata (assembly GCF_000260355.1). Lineage (NCBI taxonomy): Eukaryota > Metazoa > Chordata > Mammalia > Eulipotyphla > Talpidae > Condylura > Condylura cristata. The sequence goes on along the minus strand of NW_004567118.1, from coordinate 31,121,728 downwards.
TTCTTTCTTTGTACTGTATTGTGGTGATCTTTCCATATCAGCCCACCTTGTCTTTTGGCACTTAGTGTTCTTGACATTCCATCCTTCACAGGTAGAAACTATTACACATATGCACATATCTTAACCAGATCTGTATTATTGACTGATTGTACATTGTAATTTTATTGTAGTGGTTAAATCCTTTGTTTAAGGTTGACATTTCCTCATTTTGTTATTGGCTATCAATATATTTGAACGGTGAACATTGAGTGTCTTTGTGCCAACCACTATGTTAAGTGTCTCTTCATGCAAGTGCTGGTATGTTCCTTATCATTCTGCAATGAAAGATTATTTCCACATTATAATTGAAAAGGTTGAGACCCAGAAAGGTTAAGTAAACTTGCCTGCAGTTGTTGCCATATCCCTGGGCAGAACCAGGATTTAGTCCCAGAAATGTCTCATTCTGGAATCTGGTATGATTATTTCTCTAGCAGACATTCTATGCGAAAGCCTAACCTTCAGACATAATAAAACCTAAAGTAACACAAAGCATGTAAAAAGGCTTTGCAGACTCTAAAGGACTTTATGAATATAAAGAATGTAAGGTCAGGGAAGGTTGGTCAAGCTTTTCCCTGTTATAGTTAGAAAGTCTCAGGCAAAGACAAACAATCACAAACTTTACGATGTCATGAGCAGATATTTCTACGAAAGCACTGAACTGAAAGAAGTTAGCTTATCCTCAGGAGTACACAACATGTAAACATGGGCGTCCTTCTAAAGTGGAGCACAAGGAAGGTCTTCGCTTTATCAATTGACAAGAGATAATCACAATTTACACAGACGATAACAATAACGTAACTTGGCTAATGCTGTCATTTAAATGTCTATGGTATAAATTGCACTGAGCGTTATATGCTTTGGAGGTTTACTGACTTAAGAGAGGTTTGATTTCCCATAGAAATTCTGCTTATTGGATCACTGCATGGTTGTTTATTGTGCTCAGTAATGTAAGTTCTCTTTGTATCATCTTTCCATCTCTTTCCTTGCTTTGTAGGCTACAGCTGTTGATTCTGAGCCCAACAACATTCATCAGCTAGATGATTTTTTGGAAAATACCACTCATGGGCTATGGGATATGACTCACTCTAGGATCTTGGAGTCTGAAACCTTAGCAGCCTTGGGGGACAGCCCCTATCTGGAGACCATGATGCTCCGAATGGAGGAAATGGAAGTAAGGTCTGGGGCTGCAAGGAGGGGGTCAGGAGGTTGGGGGGACTTAGGTCAAGTGCAGCTACTCCTCGTGCTTCTGTAGTTTAGTCTTTCTGGGTCATGTGCCCCTGGTTTTAAATCCCAGCTCAGCTGTCCAGCAAGTATCTGACCAAATAAAGTAGAGTGTCTTATGGATAAAATGAGGTGTGAAATATCACTATTTGACACGTAACTCAGGAAATGATCATTATTATTGTCTCCTGATATCACTGATGTGATTCAAAACACACTAAGACCAGAGCTGCTCCCACCGTGAGCATGCCGATTTCCTCATTGCTCAGCTTGTAATTGTGTTTAGTTGTCTCTGCTGCTGTTGGTCACAGAAAATTTTTCCTTCTTTAATTCCCATATACTACTGTAAAATGCTTTTCTTGTCAAATTTTAGCCCTCAGGCTAAAACCAGGCATTACCCAGTTCATCCCCTGGTTCAAAACAGGAAGTTGAGACCCAAGAAAGGAGTTAGTGATATGGCCAGGGTCACAGCAAATTCCCACCCGATTTAGAATAAGAATCCAGGTTTCCTGACTCCAGTGCAGTGTTTCCTTAATCTTGTAGCTGATTTCTCCTTCTTGGAGGTGACTGTCTAGACCAGAATTTTCCGTAATGGTAGCCTGGAGTCACAGGTGACTAATTTAAATGTAAATGAATTAAGATTAATCACATGCCTTGTTTTCAAGTGGTCAATGGTTAGTGCTACTACATTGAACATGGCACATAGAACATTGCTATCGTCGGTGGTTAAAGACTAGATTAGATTAAGTTAGTGTACATTAATTGCTTCATTTTATTTTAGACTTCACCTCGCCAAGTAATCACTTCCTGGCCTGGCAGATGCCTGGTTTTGGTGATGTGTCTGTATTAAATGTGTCGTTGGAACTAATACTTCCTTAATAGTTCTGGTTCTTAGTGAAACTAATTTTTTTCCATGAGCTAAACTTGTTTTAATTTTTTTTTAATCAAAGAAATATCAGGAGACAGTTCGCCAAAGATACAATAAAATTGTATATGCTGACCCCCATCTTTGGATTCAGGAAGAAAAAAATGGTGAGCCTTCCCCCTACTTTTTCTCCCAATATTATATTCAGAAAAATTTCAGAGAAGTTGAAGAAAAAGTGTATAGTGGGCACTCATGTACCCACCTTCTAGAGTCTGCAGTTATGTTTCTGCATGAGCTTTCTCCTTTATGCATTTGTCTTTCACCTGCTCCTCAATTCATCCTGGTTTTTAATACATTTCAAAGTAAGAGGCGCATGCCCGTACATGTCCTCCTAAAACCTCAGTGTGTATCAGCGAAGGTGCTCAGGTATTTCTATATGATTCTTTTTCCTCTTGAGGTAAAATCCATGTATAGTAATGTACAGATCTTAAGGATGACATTTGATTTGTCTTTGTTACCCAGCGCCCTATCAAAAGGCAGACTAAACCATCGCAGAAAGCTCCCTGTGCTCCTGCCTCTGCAACCACCATGTGTTAGTTGTGCCCCTTCCAGAGCATTGTGTAAATGCTGTCATGAAGGCTCCTTTCATTCAGCGTAGTGTTTTATAGGTTTACCAATGTTATGATTTCCTGTTGCCACTGTGAGACATTTAAATTTCTAACAAGTCAAAGCACAGATTCAGTGACTTAAAAAACACAGGTTTCTTCTCGCATGATTCTGGGGATGAGTGAGTCTAGAAGTGAGTCCTAAAGGGCTAAAAATCAAGGCGTTTGACAGGGCTGGTTCCTTCGGGAGAGTTCTAGGGAGAACTTTTCTATCTCCTCCTCTACACTTGTCTCCTCTCTGCTTGTCAGGCCACTTTGACTGCATGTAGAAGCAAGTTGGAATCTGGGCTGTTCGCCGCATCTCAAGTTAATGTCCCTCTTGCCACAGAGGGACACATTCACAGGTTCCGAGGATTAGAAGGCAGGCAGTGTGCGGTCGCCACAGAGCGGTCACTGGCTCTGTGCTGGGATCAGCAGTCCCCCGCGCTGAGTGGTAGCCCTCTGCGCATGCGCCTCATCTTCGGCCTGGTCTGCATTTCAGTCTTTCTCATTGTGGGTTATTGGGAATTAATCTGCTCTGAATATATTCCTGTGTAATGTCTGTGTGGGCGTAGCTTTTATTTTTCTTGGGTAAACACTCAAATATTCCAGGTCATGGGAGTGCAGGTGTATGTGTAACTTTATGAAAAAATTGCCAAATTCTTCCCCAAGTTACTACCATTTTACACTCCCTTCTGACGTTGAGTTCTGCGGTTTGAGGTCTTTGCCAGCATTTGACGTAGTCATTTTTTTAACAGGACTTTTCTGGTGGGTGTGTAGTGATCTTGTGTTTTTAGTTTAATTTTCTTGATAAACGATGTTTAGAGCATTTTCAAGTCGTTTATATTTTTGTATTTTTTTTATAAAGTTGGGTTTTCTTTCATGTCTGTAACAGGAATTCTTTATGCATTCTGGGTAGAAGTAACAGGTTTATTGAAATATAATTCACATACCATAGAATTCATCCTTTTAAAGTATACAGTTCAGCAATTTTCAGTGTATTCATAGAATTGTGCAAGTATCACTGCTATCTAATTCCAGAACATTTTCACCACCCTAAAAAGAAGCACCCATTAGCCGTCATTCCCCAACCTACCTCCCCTTGCAGTCTTAGCAGCCACTAATCTGCTCAGTTAAATGTTGGAAAAATTTTTTCCCCTCTGTGGCTCATCTACTTTTTTTCAATTTTTCTTTTTTTGTGAGCAGGCTATTTTAAATTTTGCTGAAAGTCTAACTTACCAACTGTTCTTGAATAGTTTTTGCTTTCTTTGATCTAAGAAACCTTTGCCTATTGACAAGTTGAAAAGAGAGTCTCTTGTTTCACTTAGAGGCTTTTAGTGGTTTTAGCTTTTATGTATAGGTCTATGATCCATCTTGGCTAAAAATTTACCTATGTTTTGAAGGAGCAGTTGAGTTTTCTTTCATTCCCCTCCCCCAGAGTGGAACAAATACCCATTTGTTCTCACACCATTTGTTGAAAAAATTTTCATTTTTATCCTGCATTTTTGAAAATCAGTTCATATACGTTTTGGCTACAGTTGCTATGATACCATCACAACTTGAACTGGGAATGTCAGTCAGATTCTGTTTGACTCACACTTAATAGTTACTACCTTATTCGCTAAAAGGCGGAGAATAAAATGTGGTTAAACATTACCTCTGAAGAAATTTAAGTACTGTGAGTATTATGAGATGTAAAGGAAATTGCAGGTCCAGAAGCTTAATAGCAGCGGCTGTGTTACATGTTCATATTTTAGACTGAATATGGGGTATTCTTTTAGAGAAAATGTTCATTGTATCGTAACTTATTGGAAAGATAAGCCATTTAAACTCAATTCTGATGTGTTTCCTTTCATGTTTTCTCCAACTCCTAGCACTCTATTCTTTGCTCATGTGACCCCCCTGCCCCCCAGCTCCCCTGTGTCCTCATACAACAATCAAACCATTCTTCAGGAGGCCCAGCTTAAGTGGTCCCACTTGGGCAGTGCTTTTCCTGATTCTCCTGAACTGGAGCAGTCCTCCTTGCCCACCTGAGGACTCCCACAAACTGCTGACAGGTCGCCTGTGTGTTAGAGTTATTTGTGGAGGGGGCCTATCTCCCAACAAAGCTGCAAACTCTCTGAGACTGGATAATTTGTCATATTCAGTTGTTTTCCCCCCATGTTGAGCATGGGCCTGGCACAGGGAGCCCCTTCTGGTCATTGCTTAGCCAGTCAGAGGACATTTAGCTTCTTTGTGTGTGGCAGAGGACAGGGAATGGTGAAGGGCAGTCATCTCACTGATGGTTTGGCGACTGGCCACAGAATTGGGTTGCATCATGCAGAAGACAGTCTTACCAAGGACGGGTGTTCTCATTTCTCAGGACAATTTAAATTATTAGCCACTCTCAGTGACTTTGCGGATGCTCTAGGTATGCGTGTAGAAGGAGCTCTTTAGAATGCTAAGAACTGAGTTGGATAAAGGCACTTTATTCCAGAATCACAAAACCATAGTCCTGCTCTTGTAATCGTCCTCATCTATGTTCAGTCATACCCCAAACTGATGTGAAGTGGTGTTTGAATTGTACAGTGGTTTTATCTTTTGAAATCAGTTGAAAATTGTATTCCCTGTAATATTTTTATAAGAATTGACTTATGCAATATTTCTTTTGACAGTAAGAAATCATAAATCTAGAAAGGCGAGTCAGAGAACATTGTTTGACTTCTAGTGCTTCTTACTTAAGAGAAGGACAAATTTTCTTCAGACACTTGAAATACATTTAAAATTTTAAATAATCACAAACTCAAAAGAGCTGTCAAGCCTTCAAGGTACATTTAAGAAGTTAATATTTTGACTGCCATCATGCAGATTTTTTCCAGCAATGCCCAGAGACAAATTAAGTCAGCTAATTAAGTGCTCAGGTGTGAATGATTTTTTTCCTTTTCCAGTAGTAAATCAGTTAAAGGTGAAAAAAACAAACCCAAGTGCTCTCCACTCGGAATGTGACTGGACCCTAATAGGATGCTCATCCCAGGACTTCCAGTGGACCTGGGTGTCTCCTCAGAGTGAGTGGGGGCTTCAGAAGGAGTTCCCTGTTTGGTGAAACTGATTCCTCATTGTTTCTTTGTAACTTTTAGTTTCACCTTTTCATTCTTCCATTCATTCTTTCATTCTTCCTTTCATTCCCTGAAGGAGAGATCACATGACTTCCTTGTATCAGGGCAGCTCTGAGAGGTGCATTTCCTTTTCTTTACATGCAGTCACTTTATCCCTCCTCTTTTCTAGACCAAAAAAATCCAGCAATAAATGAAAAACCCCTGCCTCCTCACCCAATCAAGATCACCAAGACAGCAGCTCGCCAAGAGCCGGACGTGAGCATCATGTTAGAACGGCCCAGGAACGGCAAGTGAGTGGGAACAAGGCTGTCGACCGCATGGTAGCGGGTCGCCTTTGACGCTAAGTTTTGAACTTCAGTCGCCACAGACAGAAATTCTTCTTTAGAATAAGATCTTGCCAGGCACCAGGGGAATCCATAAAACAGCACATTTAGAGGTTCAGCTTTTAGTGTGTCGCATCTTGAGGAGCTTGTCTGTATTCAGAACCATCTTGCTGGCTCCTACTGGTGGGGGCATCACGTTAGCACGTGGGGTGTGCTGTTAGTGGCCGCAGGATTTGTTTCGAGAGCTCTGTCATAAGGCATAGGAATTCCTACTAAGTTGGATGTTCATTCCAGTGAGAATGGGAAACAAGTGGTGATGGGGTGTTGTGTTTTGTTCCCCATAAGCAAGAGAAATGAAAGCAAACCATTGGTTAGCAAACCATTTACCCTTGCTTTGCAGATGACTTTAAATACTTTGATCATTTTTATTTGCTTTCAGTTCCCTGGATGAAAGTGTGGGAACAGAGGAGACCTTGGAGAGAAGAGAGCCTCCCCTTCCCGCTCTTGCGGAAGATTCCCGACAGAGAGAAGGTCGCACTGCCCTCTCTGTCCCCCCGGCGATGCGGCACAGCATCGGGGACTACTGCAGCCGTTTCGAGCAGTACCTCCGGATGATCTCTCACGAGGCCGTGGGCGCCTTCAACCCCTGGCTGATCGCCGAAAGGTCAGTAAGGTGTTCCAAGACGTCTGGAAGTCAAGGGTCTTCCTGCAAGGCTGGAGGAAGGACGGTCGAGGTCTCATGCTGTGCTCTTGGCTCCTGGAGTTCCAGTGGTGGCCTGTGGGCTCGTGGTCAGGCTTTCTCTGCCAGCTGCCCTGTTCAGGTCCAGGAGACCCCCAAATAGCCTGTGTGTGCTACCCAAAGCAGCATTCTGCAGCCTCTTCCTCTCAGGTGAAGGCACGATGCCCAGGAGTCAAGGCAGGGCAGAGCTCCTCGTGCTGTAGCGACATTCATCAGAGAACTCGGGGAGTCGTGGGCGGGACAGAGGGTGAGCTCAAGAGCTGCGGTCTTCAGACTGTGGGACATTTTCTTTAACCCTTCTTTCCCCGGGCGTCATCTCTCTGGAGATACAGTTTTGTGGAGTTCTGTAGAGTAAAACAGAGTCCTGCTACTAAGTATTTGAAGAACGATGCCTTTCTTTTATGTAAGTCGTTGGTTGAGCTGTGTGAGGCTGTTGGGTGGCAGATCAGGCTGCCGCAAGAGTTGTCAAAGTAGCAGATTGATTATTTGGAATTGCAGCAACAGGGAATGAATGATGCCCTAAACATCTCTCTCTCCTGAAAGCAGAAGTCTCCTCTCCCCCTCCCCATCTCTGCTGCCCTGAAAACAGGGCATGCGTCCGTGTGCTAGGTAGCCTTCTGCACAGAGATGGAGAGATGCCCCAATTGTTAGAAGCGAGGGCAGGAAGCTAATCGGCTCTGCTTAAGCTCAGTAGATTAGTTGTCCAAACCAAAACTTTCAAGAATTTCTTTGTCCTCTCTGTTTTTCTCAGAGTTATTGCTTCTTTATCTAAAAACTATACAAACTCTTTAGTCATTCTTTCGGTTCTATATTTTACGAACTTCCATGCGCATAAAACTAAGTTTGTCTTTTCTCGTGCTAATCTCTTACTATATTAGTTTATTTTTTTTTAAAGATTTATTTATTTGTGCATACAGAACTGGGGTACAGGCCAGAGGCTTCACCAGAGACAGAGTGGGGAACAGAACAGGCAGATCAACGAAGTACACTGCTGAGGGGAGCAGC
>NW_004567118.1:31107963-31113697 GCF_000260355.1 Condylura cristata | reverse complement strand
GGCTTTAGATTCTCAGTGCTGTGCTTTATCCCGCTGCGCCACTAGGGAGGGCCTTATATTAGTTTATTATTGATGCAGCCAAAGAAAGCAAAGGACGTGAGTGGGATAACCCTAAAAACGCCCCTCTAGGCCCAGATTTAAATCCTCATGTGTATATCCCTTTCTCCAGACACACAGGGCATGTATCAGCGACCCAAGTGGTAAGCCGAGAGTATATTTCTCACTTGGACGAGTTGCAAACACAACTCCAGAGTTCATTGCTTCTTTTGTGTCTTCTTCTTATTTTTTTGCAATACTTATTTATTCATTTATGCATACAGAGCTGGGGTATAGTCAGAGGTGCAGGGGTGGTGAGAGGGTTCACCAGAGACAGAGTGGGGAGCAGAACAGGCAGGTCAACGAAGTACATTGCTGAGGGGAGCAGCGGGTGGGCAGGGAGAGGTCTGCCGCGCCATGTGGTCACCTCTTGGACTGGGGATCAAACCCGCACTGAAGCGGCTGCGGCCAGCCTGCAGTGCTGCGTCCTTCCCATTGTGCCACCACAGAGAGCCCGTGTCTTCTTATTTTTAAAAGATACGTTCACTTCCCTCACACGTTAGCCAACAACTCTCAATATATATCCTCTGTAGTCAGATGTGTCAGTTGATTTCTGTCCCTCACTCTCTGCTGAGATTCTCATTCCTTGTCCACCTGCCTGGCTGCTCTCTGGATGCAGAGCCTGGCAGCATAGCTCTGGTCACCCCATGTGTTGGGCTGCCTCCTGCCGCCATGTCAGAGTCCTGCTCTTCCTCTGAGGCTATGCTCTCATATTGATGGACCAAACCTGCTTTGGGCATTTCAGAAAACTCTCTTGAGACTTACATGTTTGAAAGCATCTTTATCTTCATACTTGATTAATGACTTGTTTGGGTTTAAAATTGCACCTTGATGTAAGGAAAGGATGATTGAAGGTCCCAGAGAGTTCACACTGGGCACATTCAAATAATCAGAAATGAGAACAGCGTGTTGTTTTCAGTAGCACAACAGCCAGAAGATTCTAGAGCATACTTCCAAAATTTAACCTGGGACTCTGTGCATCAAAATTATCAGTGTAATATAAGGTTAGAATAAGGACATTTTTAGGTTTGTCAGGTATAAAAATTTAGTTTCCATACACTGTTCCTCAGTGCACGAGACTGTAGGCCACAAACACAAGGTGTACGCTGAGAAAGAGGAGGTTGGGATTTAGGAAACTGAGACCTCAGCACAGGACCCCCAGGAAAACGGCAGGTTATTTCCAAGATAGGAATTTCCGAGTGATCATAGAAAGCGGCCAGTCCAGATTAGACTAGGAGGACAGAGGGAATTCAGCAGGAATAGTTCCTAAAGGGGGGACGTTTAAAAAAGAGAGAGAGGGCCCTCCCTGATGGCGCAGCAGGTTAAAGCACAGCACTAAGAAGCTAAAGCCACTGCAGTATGAGTTCGATTCCCATCTGCCCTGGAGGTGATCCACGTCGCGCGGCAGGCCCCTCCTGACCTGCCCGCTGCTCCCCTCAGATCGTACTTCGTCGATCTGCCTGTTCTGTTCCCCACTCTGTCTCTGGTGAAACCGCTCACTGCCCTGCACCTCTGACCTGTACCCCAGTTCTGTATGTATAAATAAATCTTTAAAAAAAAAAGAGAGAGAGAAAAAGAATGCACATGTTATCTAATATGCATCAGGGACGCTTTTATATTTCTTTTAGAGTTTGAGGATGAATTTATGATAGGAGTATGAAACACAAAGCCAATATAAAAACAAGGCAGTGAATTCTGGCACTAGTAATGACACACTTGGTAATTTGATATGTCTCTCCCCCTGAGGATAACCGGTAATAGAAAAGCTAGGTTAAAAAGTAAATTGTGGATACTTAAAGGCATCAGGAAGTTAAGCAGGTAGTGAAGAATAACTGGGCCAGGAGCCTGGAAGACAGAGACCAGGAGGTGAGCGCCCTTTGTGTGGCATTGGAGTGTCAGTTTTGGGGAGAAGACTGGCAGGGGTGACACAGCCTATTCAGAGCACAGAGGAGGGACTGAGGGCTTGCCAGGGTGGGGGAGTTGCCTTGGTGAACTTTCCCCCTTTGATTGGGATGCAGTAGGGTGGCACTCTGGAAGGAAGGGTGACCAGGGTGCCAGTAGGCCCCGTCAGGGACTCCACTCAGCTCTAGGTTGTCTCAGTTCTGCAGTTGGACTGAGGTCATTCTAATTGATTGCCCCCCAGGCACTAGGTAGAAGCAAACATAAATTATCTGTGAAACTATATAACATCATCATTAGACTTAAATTATTCCTGCAGTTTTCAAGTACCATATCTAGTATATGGGGGAAATTAACCAGACAACAGAGAGGCCTAACAAATGCAAGATAGACTCACAGCTGCTCCCAGTATGACAGCTGTCAGCTAGGGACACTAGAGTAACTGCCCCCTGTGTCCACAGGGAGAAAGACACCGCGCAGACTTTAGACAGAAAACTGGGAATTCAGCGAAATCCCGATTTAGAACTAAACAATGTAATTTCTGACCTGAGGTATTTGTTGGATGGGCCCACTAGCAAGTTAGACCCAACAAAAGGAAAAAGAGAGACTAGGAACTTAGGACAGAAGAAACCATCCAGAGTGCCTGGAAACAGTCGAAAAGATTCACATGAAGGGTTGAGGTGAAGAGACACCAAGGCTAGAGTGATCTTTCCAGTGTACTCGGGGCTGGAGTCCCAGAAGGAGAGGAGAGGACAGAAACAATCTCCAAAGCATTAACTTCCCAGAGTCACAAGATAGCAAGCTAGGTATTCAAGGAGCTCTAGAAGCCCCAGGCAAGAAAACAAAAGTGATATCCATACCAGGGCATTCTATAATTGTATGGTTGGAAAATCAAAGACAAAGAGAAAATCCCAGAATAAACTGGAGGGAAAACAAAAAGCAGCAGAGAAATTGCAGCCTAGGGGTCTGGCCTCTCTATTCAGGTGCTGAAAGAAAAAAGCTGCCAGTCTGGGGCTCTAACTCCACTGAAATATATTTCAATAAAGAAGGGAAGAGCGGCTGCAAATAAACACTGCAGAGAAAATTTATCACTAGTAGACCTTCACACAGAAAATATTAAAAGGGTATTTTTCAGACAGCACAGAACTGGCCACAGATGAAAGGTCAAAGTTATGGCAAGGCATAAATAAAGGGGAAAAGATCAATGTGTAGTAAATGAATATTGACTCTATAAAATGATAATGTTTCACTGGTGTGTGTTTTGTCCCAACTTCTGTGACCGGCTGCAAGAAGGAAGGCGGGGGTTTAGAAGGCTGAGCAAGCAGAGTTTATTGCTCTGGGACAGCAGCCGAGACGGAGCCCCTAGAGTGGGGTCCGCAGCTGCTGCTGCCAACTCAATAAGGGGGAAGGGTCTCCTATATAGGTCCTAAGCTCAGATTTCAAAGGGGTGACTCATTGCTGTGAGGCCAAGTTCGTTATCACCTTCATCTAGTCCCATCCTGACGCAAGGACCCGTTAATTAGATGCAGGGCCCAGTTTATTACCACCTTATCACCTTTGGATGCAAGGCCTGATTTATTATTGCCCTTATCCAGTCCCTCAGTAAATCTCCGCACTTGGTCACTCCCAACAGTGTGTGGGGAGTGTTTGTATACTTTTAAGACACAAGATAAGAATAGTACACATGGTAGGAGTGGGATGCATGGAGCTGGAGTTCTAAGGTCCCTGGGGGTCTAGGAATATGGTAAGAGTCTCTCACCTAATGTGAGATTTTCGGTCAAGGATTCTTACTGTCATCAGTGTGGCCTCTAAAAGAATAGTGAGAGTAAGCGCCCAAGTTAATAGCAAGGACAGACTAGACTAAACACAGAGGACATTCGGAGTGCCCGCCTACAACATACTTAACCACAGAGAGGAGCTAGCAAGTCCCCAAGGGAGAAACCTAGCAGGGATCCCCATAAGGAGAGATGAGAAATGGACACAGTAGCAGGAGTAACCCATGCGCTGAGGGGCGCAGTGTTGGGAGTGACCAAAGATTTACCGCCCTGATTCAGTCCTTGTCAGTAAATCTTTGGTCACTCCCAATAGCGGTAGCCCATCTGTGGCATTTGTTTGCAAAATGCTGGCTTGAAACATCAAACAAGCCCAAACTAAGGGACATCCTACAAGAGTTGCCTTTACCCTTTAAGTAAACGTTAAGGTCATGGGAGGCCAACACTGGAGGACAGTTGCAGATTAGACTTGACTAGAGGCCTGACAGCTGAGTGCAAAAGTTTCCTTTCCAAGGACATTATCTGGACAGTTGGCAAAATTTGAGAAAAGTTAGAGTACAATGTTCTCTCAGTGTTACATTTACCACTTTTATAATTACATGTAACATTAATATATTATTGGTTACATGTTTAACTTAACATCCTTGTTTTTAGGAAATGCACACAGAGTATTTGAGGGCTGTCAAGTCTCGGATTGTTCTCAAACTGGGGGGAAAAATGTGCGTGGGGAGGAGAGAGAACACACATTTGGAGTATCCTCGCACTTTGTTTTCCTTGTTCAAATATCTTGGCTATTCTTGGGCTTTCAAATTTCTGTTTAAATCTTACAGTTGACATGTAAGTTCCCCCGCTGAGTGAAAGAATGGCTCCCATACTTGGCTGAACTACCTTTAGCTGTGTTGTTTATCTTCCAGCTTTTCAGAAGAGCTGGTAGATGAAGCTCTGGGGACCGTGGCTGCTGAACTTCAGGATGTGTGTGAAGATTACGCAGAAGCTGTGTTCACCTCAGAATTCTTAGAGGCGGCGCTGTAAAGGCTCCCCGCAGTGGGCCAGCCAGGTCACACTGGGCAGGGCCAGCACCTCCCTGTGTTTTGCCCTCAGGAAATGTGTATCCTCAGCTGTCCATCCAGACTCAAGGTGCTGCCCCCAAAAGGAAGAAAATGCCAGTGACGTGACGCAGTCCTCGATTTACATTTTCTCATCGTCACAGCGATGGTACTCGTAGTTTAGGATGGACACATTTGTCAATGCCCTGGAAACGTGAATTGATGATGACAATATAATATTTTATGACTGTACAGCTTTCCTATCGCAGCATGTTCATCCACTGGCTCAGTTTGGAGATGAGAATGTTTTGAGAGGTAAAATTGATGAGTGTTGTTCCCACAGGGACTCAAGTTGCTGTTGAACCCAGGGGTGGCACTGATGTAGCACAAATGCGTCACACTCTGCCCCACCGCCTGGCTGATGTTTCTACCTGAGGCTCTCTGCTTTCAGGACATCCTTGTCGTTACAAATGTGTGTAGCACAGAGGTGACCGACGTCACCAGGCCTCAGCTCTCTTGCAGCGTATTAAAAATAGGAACCTGTCAGTTATCAGTGCACAAAATAACCATACCTTTCTCTAATGTTCAATTCCTGGGTGGCTTTTCACATGTTTAGTTCCCATAGTCTTTTATTGCTATGAGTTTACATATTTTGACATACAAAACTGTCTTGAAGGCAGAGGCAGCTGAAGGACTCCAGAAGAGGGCAGTTTGTACCTGGTTGAAGCTCATTTCCTGATAAGGCCAGAAGTTTCTAGTTTCCACCCCACAGAAGAGCTTTGTGTGGGAAGAGAACAGACCTTGAAGGTGTGACGACCTCTTCCAGAAAACGGAGGCAATTTAAGAATCATAATAGCTTGGTCCTCGAACTTCTTGTAACTCCTGTCTTACCAAGAGTAAATAAGCCTGTGTTTTCAGAGA
>NW_004567118.1:31091412-31107863 GCF_000260355.1 Condylura cristata | reverse complement strand
GCCTGGAAGAAGTTTTCCTCAGTGTTTTTGCCTGAGGCTTGGTGAAATGTGAAGAGCAAGTGACATGAGACACACCCCATGGAGTAATGTGAATCTTTATGACACACATAGTGTTGTCATCTGGGATTTTTCTCTCAAGTACAAGTATTTCAGGTGATAATTTAAGCTGCTTGATCACACTTATTTGTGCAAAATTGATTTTTGTTTAATGTTACTGTGTTCCTGCTTCATTTTATATTCCCTCAGAATTTAAAAGGCTTCAAGGGGAATTAAAGGTTTTTTATTTGGGGAGTTATGTGTTTACACTTGAACTGATAGGAGTGTCTATCCTTGATAGCATAAAGTAATTTGTGTGGCAGTTTTTACTGTGCTAGTTTTTAAAAATAAACTCAGTGTTTTAAAATATGTACACGTCTACTTGAAATAATGTACATTGTTTTTTCCACAGGCAAATTGAAAAGTGATTTACAGAAACCACTGAGAACACTTTTATATTTGACGAGCAGAGAGAATTATTTGCCATTCCTCCCCCCCCTCCACCCAAGAAATGACAAGAGCTGACATTTATTGAGTACATACTCCATGCCAGGCGTTGCCCTACATGCTTTCCATGCAGCTGGTGAACCGTCTCCTGTGTGAGAGGGATGCCATTATCATTCCATCCTACACTGCGACAAGGCACAGAGAGGGCAGCAAGTCCTTTGATCAAGCAGACCTGAGATGCCACGGCCAGGACAAAGATAATTGTCCCTATTTTGAGAGGTGACTTCAGTGGATTTTCTCCCTGCTTCTTGTCTCCACTCAGCATATATATATACTATGCCGAGAGATTATACACATATATAGAGAGAGACATACATACATACCTACCTACATACATATATATGTGTAAGATTGATTTATTTATGCGTACAAGAACAGGTCACAGGCCAGAAGTATGGGGGTGGGGGGTGAGAGGATTCATCAGAGACAGAGCGGGGAGCAGAACAGGCAGATCGACGAAGTACACTGCTGAGGGGAGCAGTGGGCGGGTCAGGAGAGGTCTGCCATGCCATGTCAGCTCCTTAGCTAGGGATCGAACTCGTGCTGCAGGTGCTGGCGATAGTTTCATAGTGCTGTGCTTCAACCCATTGCACCACCAGGGAGGGCCCTCTACACACATATTTTATTAAAAAAAAAACACCCAACTCAAACTGCAGCCTTAAAATAACTCAGAACTCTAGCATTTTGTTCATGAAACAAAGCTGATCATGTATTAGTCATCTGCTGGTCCCTTCAGTTTTCACATGACCTATTCATATGTGATTTTCAGAGGTAGAAATGCAGAAAAAGGTGCTAAAATTCCTAAATGTATGTCTAGAGCCACCCTCTTCGGTCTGTCCAGATTCCCAATCCTGGCCATGCAGATTTGTACCTGTCCCATGCCTGTTTCTGGACTGTTCTAGCATGTTCAATGAGTTATTATGAATTAACTAAAGAAAGAAGGCACTTTCCTGGCACTGGTTTTGTACAGGGGACTGTCAGATCGGCGTAGTATACACAGTTTCGTGACCTGATCTACAAATAGTATGTCGCCACTGAGGACCTGCGAGTCCCTTCTCTGAGGCCTGGATGCATTCAGCATTCCAACTGAACTCTGAGGTGTGCCTGGCAGACTCCATCGCTACCCCTGGCCCCCCACAGTGCCTTGGGTCATGGCACTGCAGAGTGGGCAAGTGGCGCAGCTTGGGGTCAGGTGGGACTAGAGAAGAGGACAGAGACAAGAATGGGGGCGGGGGGCCCTGGGGGCACAGAAATGACCAGCTCTGTGCTGGGGTCTGCCTGGGGGTGTGGAGGCTGGGGTGTCAGGGAAGTGCAGGTTCTCTTCCTTCCCTCCCTCCTGTTCCCTGCTTCCCTGCAGTGTAAAGGGGCCTGTGCAGAGGAAGTGGGGTGGAAGCAATACTGGGAGGCAGCTTGGACTACTGCACTGCAGGTTGGGAGGCAGGAGTAAGGGCTTGAGAGAGCGAGGAGAATCCCTGTGAAACCTCATCACCATGCACTCCTCTCCATCACCAAAGTGCGCTGGAGAAGGGCGGTGGTTCTTGGGGCTGTGGAAAAGCAGCCGAGGGCTGTAAGTGCCCAGGTATCTCCTAAGTACTGCCCTCTGCCCCATCCCCGGGGCCAGGAGCAGAGACTTCAGGTCTGTTTGGACAGCCACCTGTGTGTAGCTGTTTGAGCTCCCATTACGCTGGCCTGGCGCGGCTGGACTCCTGCAGGCTCCTTCCCGGTCCTGGGCTTCACCGACCTCGGAGAGCTCAGCAACCTGATCAAACGCGTGGAGCCATGCTGCCCTGGAGTCCAGGTTCTGGTGACCAGACTCTGGATGATTCTGCGGTCAGGCTGACCCCACACCGTGAGCACCCAGCCCGTGCTCTCCCCAGTCTTCACAAGGCCAGAAGCTTTGCCTCCAGCGCGGCCTGGAGTGGGCACCCCGACTCCCCCCCTCTCACAGGAGCCCTTCATCAGCCGGCTTCCTAGCTGCTCTAGCGCGTCATCCGCCTGCTAACCCTCACCCGTTTTTCTTGACGCAAACCTGCTACTTTCTCACATTTTTCCTGAGTGACTTTCCACCCACCCAGCTGGAATTTTTCCCCTGCAATTAAGCCCATTCCCACCACGGAGACCCACCCAGGCCCCAGCACCAGCGGAGAAGTGTGGCCGAAGGGTCAGCTTTGCTTGTTCTGCTGCCAAGGAGTAAAGACGCCTGCTGCTTCCACCCTTCCCTGAACCCCGGCTCTCCCGGGCCCTGCTCCCCCATCTGCTGTCCCTGCTCCCCTTGTCCCTTCTGGACCCTGCTGTGCCCTCGTCACAGGGCCGTGAACCCCTTGTTCCCAAGCCATCTGCCTGCACGCGCTCTCGCTGTATCGTGGTGTTTACCCCTCCCCGGCACACCCCAGGGCATTTCTGTATGTCCCTCTGTCCATTCCAGTGCCTTCAAATCCTCCCCAGGAAACTAGTTTGGGAGCACCCTTCCACCAGAAGCTGCATGATGCCTGGGCATTCCGACTGAAGCCCACCTGGATCTGCTCGGCACTGAGACACACTGCCTGTCCTCCCTGAGACCCCCCCTTTCTCAGCCTCCTTCCCCCTCCCGCCCCACTATTGGCCCTTTGATTTCACTGCAACCTGCCACCCCAACCCTGCCCCTTTCTGCTTCCTGTCTTGGGATCTCTACTGCTCACACCTAACCCTCCTGGGGGTCACTGTACCTGTGTGGAGAATTCCAGGAAGCCTTGGGGCCTCTGAAATGCTGTGATCAAGGGCAGCGTCAGCATTCAGCTCCCAGACTTGGGGGCTCTGCTGTCCACCCTGGAGGCCCAGGGTTCCCCAAATCTGGGCTGAATTTGACCGAGGAAGCCTGCAGATGGAACCTGTGCAGCTACCTTCCTTCACGGCCCCTAAAGACCTCCTGGGAGAGAGTCCAATCCCCAGGAGGAAAGGCGGTTCTTAGCCATGGTCCTCCAACACACCATTCATGGGGTGGCGGGGGGGGGGGGTGGGAACCTAGAGGCTGACAAGTTAGGTGAATGGTGTCAGGATCTCACACCAGGCCACAGCTTCTCAGCACTTCCCCTTCCACACAGTACTTTTAAATATATTCTCGAGTCTCTAGGTCCCTGTCACCACCCTGTATGCCGGCAGTGACTGGGCTGGTGGACAGCTTCGTCATGTGTTAGAATCCCTTCAGCCTCTGTGCTTTAGTTTCCCAATGTGTGAAATGGGAATAACAAGTCACTCAGGGACGTGAGGACTATCACGGCAACACCTGGCCAGCACCTGGCAGATAGTCCATGTTCAGCAGGCGACTGTTACTTGGCACCGGGACGCTGCTTGTTCTCAGACTCAGTTTGTGATGAGCTTGCCCTGCCTTCGCCCTCCTGTTGTGTCCTCCCCTGTGTACATTTTTTTAAAAAGATTTATTTATTTGTGCATACAAAACTGGGGTACAGGCCAGAGGCACAGGGGCGGTGAGAGGCTTCACCAGAGTTCTGGAGAGCAGAACAGGCAGATCGACGAAGTACACTGCTGAGGGGAGCAGCGGGCGGGTCAGGAGAGGTCTGCCGCGCCATGTGGTCACCTCCGGGGGCAGGCTGGGATTGAACTCACGTGGAAGTGGCTTAAGCTTCTTAGTGCTGTGCTTTAACCCGCTGCGCCACCAGGGAGGGCCTTGTGTACATCTTATGCCTTTCCTTACCTAGCCCGTCGTATCTAACACTGGGCAGCACTTCTAACTGCATTTGCTGCCCTGAGCAATATGTCTGGGTCCCCACAGGGTCACCCTGAGGCTGACAACCTCTGGCCACGGCCACCTCATGGAGCGCCATATCCATGCAAGCTCGCTCTGGGGCTCCCAGTGCCACCGGACCTTTCTGAATGGGCGGCGTCTTACGGGGCAGGCAGACCAAGCCAAATAGCCCCATTTCACAGATGAAGAAATTGAGGCCCACAGAAGTGAAGGGTTGTTCGTGGTCAGACATTCACAACTGACAGCACTGAACATCTACCATTTTGACTTCCAGCCTAGTATCCTTCCCATGTTCAGACTCAGCTTTGTCTTTCAACTAGTTGATTTTTGGATGGTCCAGAAAATCTTAGCAGATGTCAGTAGTGAGTGCGGAGTCCTTTGTAAACTGTTTGCTCATTCTGCTCTGTGTGTTTCATTTGGGGCGTACAGAGATGACTCGGTGCATTTCCTCCCCTCTCCACCCAAACTCGGCACAGCCACGCTGCTGCCCAGGGACGAGTGGCTCCCTCAGTTTCTATCCATCTGGCCACCTGCCTCCTTCACCCTCTGCACCTAGTAGAACTGCCCAGGGCCCAACCCACGGCGGTGATAATGAGCCACAGCTTGAATGCTGACCAGTCTCTCTTGACACTTCACACCGACACGGAAACGGAGATAGTAACTCGCTTTACACATGAAACTAAACCAAGAGATGCAGACATTTGCCCAACTAGAAGGTGGTTGCCCTGCTGTCCTGCCATTCCTGGGCTCTGGCACCTGGCCTGCCTCTGGCCAGGCTCTTTGTCCCCGTGTCTCCCGCCAGGGGCTGGGTTCCTCTCTGAAAGCCCAAGTCAGGTGGCAGCCGCACGCTGTGCTGGGAGGGTTGGGGGTGGGGGTCCCCTGTGCCAAGGCCTGTGCCAAATTGGACCTGCCGGTACCACCTTGCTGGGCGGTACCTGGGCTGATTATACCCATTGAGCACGGTTGCACAGATGGCTTCTCCCTCGTGAGGACCAACCTCAGCGACAAGCCAGTGTGCCCAGTCTGTTGTTCCTATTTCCTCCTCTGCCTTCTAAGCGCATCATTCTCAGGCAGCCCCTCCCCACGTGGTGGGCCACTGGGTACCAGTGGTGGCCACTTTTCCTTTCAGCAACCACAACAAAAAGAAGCCCTTGACTCCCCAGCATCAGCAAAACCCCTGCTCGGTGCTCTGATTGGTCAGATCTGAGTCCCACCCATGTCCACCCAGGAAAAGGTGTCAGGCGGTTGGGGGGGTTTTCTCCACCACATGGGCTGAATGTGAACAAGGGGCAGTTTCCAAGGCAAAGGATGAAGACCCAGACATCTTCAGCATGGGGAAGGAATGCTGGGCAGCAAGACCTGCCCAGGCACACCACAAAAAGGGGCGTGTCTTCAAAGGCCATACAGCCATTTTCATATGATTGACATTCATTTAAGGCTTGCTACATGCTATAGAAATACAGGAAGAATTGACTCTACCTTCCAGACCCTTGGAAGGTAGAACACAAAAGGTGCAGCAGAGAGGAAAGAAGCTTATTGTGATGGTTCAGGATAGGAGTGAGGGTTATCTAAGAGGGTTGCAATGTTGGTGGTCTTCATGGAGGAGGCGGCGGCATTTGAATTATGCTAGACCTGTGATTGAAGAAGGGTCGTGATTGAAGAAGGGCTGGATCTTTCAGTAGAGGAAATACCGCGGACCTTGAAGGAGGGAGCATGTGTGTCAATATAATGTAATCACCTTGGTTCAGGTACTCGTGGGGTTTAACCAATGCTGAGACAACCCCAGGGGCAGCTGAGCCCCCATGCAGGTGGAGGAAGAGTGTGTCCAGCCTGGGGAGGCAGTGAGGAGTGGTCTCTGCAGCTCAGCTTATCACTCCTCCCCACGTATGGTCTTTGTCTAGCTTCAAGAGGAGGCCCTTGAACAATAAGAAGGCCTCCTTCCTCAGCTCCTCCCTCCGGTCCCTGGAAAGCGTCTTTTGTCCCAGATTATGCTTGCTGGAGCTTCTTAATCTTTATTCTGTTTCTAAATGGGGGAATCTACTGGGAGCCCCAGGCCCCTGCCAAGCACTCCATCTGTATTTAATCAATCCCTCCTCTGAAACCCAATCCGTCATAGATTCCGGCCTCACAATAAATGTGCCAAGAGGTCTGCAGGGACAAGCTTTTATTGTGAATGAGAAACAGAATCGCTGTCCAAACTATTGAATTGGAACAACGGGAAGTTGGGGCGGTGCCTGGGACAGGGCCTGATGCTGGGACCAACCCTCCGGCAGCCACTAAAACCGGGTGGTGCCGGGCTGCCCGCTCTGGGTCTGTGCTGCTCTCTGCGAGCCAGGCCCGGTCCTCAGCCTGGCCTCCTCACCTTTGCTAGGGCTTGGTAGTGGGTTTTAAATCTGCTTGGTGTGGCAGAAGTCTTGGCCATCCAAAGGCCTTCAGCACCCCTTCCCCACCCTCTGGTGAGAAGCTGCAGCCTCGTAGGTGGCTCTCCAGCCAATGTTTACTGTCGAAAAGAAATTGCAGACTTGGAAAAGATGGGGGCCCAGTGAATAAGGACCGTTCGCCAGGACAAGCTTGGCAGGCCTTGGGACGTCCGTCACCTTTCTGTTAGTGAGGCTGGCAGACGTGACCTGGGTGAGTGTGACCCAGGACAGGCATGACAGAGGCCGCCTGGCAGTGGGGGCTGGGCTCTGCCAAAGCCTTTACTTGCTCAGATAATCGTTTATCACTTTAGGCACAAACAAGCCCCAGCCTCCAGCATAACTTAGGGGGCCTGTTTTCCATCTGCACAAAAGCATGAGTTAAAATAGGAATTGTTGTTCTTCTGCAGGGTCTGGACCCCTTGAAAATTCTGGAATGAAATATGGATCCTTTCCTCCAAACACACACACACCCCACAAGAAGGTACCCATGTGAAAGTGTACACTCAAACACACCCACAATACATTGACACAGATGTGTACAATTAGAATGTGTATGCGGTACACGCACTTAGGTAGGTAACCCATTGTGCATACGTGCACGCCTACAGGGTCATGCTGACTGTCTGGGGCCTCACCACCCCTCAGATCCAAGTAGGCCTGGCTGCCTGGCTCAGAAACCCAGTTCTGAGGCCCGCCCCCCTCCCTGCAAGTGTCTGTGTGAGTAGCAGTGTCCCTGCTGGAAGGCACAGTTCAGCCTCTGAGTACACAGAGGAGGGTTTATTACCCCTTTTCTGCAGGTGAGAACAGAAAGCCCAGAGAGGGAAAGATCTTACCAGAAATCACTGACAAAATAGGCTCAGCCTGAGGGCTCCATCCCTGTTTCTTCTGACTTTGTTAACCAGAGGGATCTTGGGATGCACCAACTCACCTCATTCTCCCACTCCAGGAACTTCTAATAACTCACAGTGAGGAGGGAAGCAGATTGTGACCTCCCTAAAAGGAGGCTTCCAGTTTCTTAGACCGAGAAGGCTTAGACTAAGCAGGCTTTCTATAGCTTGAAATATAATTTGAACTCTGAAAATCATAATTGTTCTCATTTCCTGAGAATGAACTGTCATAATGTTGAAACACTTAATAGCACAGGGAACTTGCTGCAGCCCTAGCTCAAAGTGCGCTGAAGGCTGACAGCTCTCCCGGTCTTGGGTGTACTTGATCTTGACTTCCCTGAAGTCTCCTGCGGAGACGGCATCAGGCCCTCACGTGTGGAGAAGTGCCAATCTCAGGTGTCTCTAAGATGCGCTTCAGTCTCACACACCTAAACAGCAGACGGCCTCACTTTCCTGTCAGCTGGGCTCCAGGAGTGAGCTCTGGGGGACTTTGGGTTCAGGTGATGACACAGCCTCCCTTGTGTGTGTAATGCGGAATCCACAATGCCCAGGGCTCATGAGGCAGCTCCAACCCTCAGAAGTGGGTGAAGGCCCAGGGCCCCACCCCCATGGCGGGTTCCTGCCCCTGGAAGCTGGGGCATGCTCACTCACATCTGCCAGGCTTGGCCAGTCGGACCTGCCCAGAGTGATGGCTGCAAAGATAAGGCTCGGGTAAGCCCACTAGGGGGTGAGGCTGTCCCTAGTGAAGATTGTGGCTGCCAGGCCAAAGTGGCTTTGCTGCAAGGTGCCTGTGGCTGGCATGTGGCCCTCTCAAGCTGCCGGCTTCAGCTCCGTCTCTGTGTGCTCTCCAAGCCTGTTCTTGCAGCCTCCTTTGAGTCTCTGACACCAATAAATTCCCATTTTGCTGCAAAGAGCCAGGGACTGCCTGTTGTGACGGCCTGCATCCGCCATGCCCCCCCATCGCGTAGACCTTGGGTTACTTGCATAGGCCACCGGCCACCGGCAAGGAGCTCCTTCTCCTGGCAGCAAGGGGTGCCGGGGTGCGGGGACCAGGTGGAGCAGAAGAGACTCCTTGTCACAGGGACCATGGCTCCCTGCACTTCCATGGGCACGCGTGAGGAGGAGCCCCAAGCTAGGGGCCTGGGGGCCCTCTGCCACCAACACCCAGCTTTTGGCCTCCCTGTCTCAGGGTACCCAGCTTCTCTGCACAGGGAGGGCTGGGTCCCTGAGTGAGCTATGAGCCCAGTGCGTGAGGTGTGCAGGCCCTTCCATCCCCCACAGGTCTGCGTCCAAGATAACCTGTCAGATGCTCTCTCCTGGGCAGAGGAAGGCCCTGCCGACTTAGGGTTCAGTCCCCAGGCACCCTCAATCTGGAAACAAAAAGCCATGCTAAAATGTGCAAAATGATGTAAAAATAAACTTTTTAATAATAATAAAAAAAAAGCCATGCTGTATCCCAGTGCCCCTGCCCGGAGCAGGCCCTTCAGGAGGAGGTCATGTCCTCCTGTCCCCCCCCTCACCCCCTCACTGCTGTCCCCACACAGTTCCTGACAGAAAAAGTCCAGGCTTCCCAGGAGCTTTGCGGTTGGTCTTTGCTTTCTTGCCTTTAGGAATGAATTTACATAAAACAACCAGAGGGAATTTCCAGAATTGCAGCTTTATTCAGCAGCCCTTCTGGCCCAGGATGTTTCTTTGATGGGCTGTGAGCCCTCAGCTGCTAATTTAATTGGCACCTGCCCTGCACGCAGTCTCCCACTGCGGTTTACCGGGAGCAGCTCTGAAAGGGAGGTTTCCATTTCCAAGCGAGGAGCGAGTGAGCGAGGCAGCCGCCCGAGTCCCCGGAGTGTCCTTCCACTCAGCATGTAATCTAGTATATCTTTAATAAGTGGAGTCAATTCACTTTCAAAACCCTTGTAAAATTCAGCCTTTTAGTCATTCTGACCAGAAACATTCAAATTCCAGTGTGAACAGACGGCTGAGGAGAAGCCTGCCTGGGAGATCTGCCCGGGTGTTGGGTGTGGGGTGGGTAGCCTCCAAGGGGGCGGGCAGGCCAGGGGGCTGCTGCATGTGTGCCCGGGGAGTCCTGCTGGCTCAGCTTCTTCGTGGGCCCTCACTCAGGCTGGCTGAGAAACCAGGGGGCCAGAGCCAAGCTGCAAACGCTCGCCCTGGGGGCTTGTGAGACCTGTGTGGACAAGGAGCTGGCTGCAGGCAGGTGGTGAGCTGCCCTGACTGCTCCTGAAGTGCAGAGCCTGTCTCCTGGTTTCCTGGGCCCTGCTGTTGTCTTATTTTTCCTTGTCTCCTTCCCTGTAGTGGTTAAGAAGCCATAGTGGCCTTCAGAGGGCATCCCGCATATTAGCTGTCAGACCTACAGCAAGAGCCCAGCCTGCCTGAGCTTCAGTTTCCTGACCTGTCAAGTAGGAGTGGTGATAATAAGGCCGCCCTCATGAGACTGATACCGTCTTTTGAGTTTGGGGTCCTTGGGTTCACTCTGGGAAAGGTTTCACCAGAGCTCCCCTTTCAGCAGTACACAGCGAGATTCTTCACGAGACAGAGACTCAGTTATATTTAAAGAGGAAGTTTATTAGAAAGAGACAGGAGAGGGAGAGACACTTGCATAGGTGCAAGTGGGCAGGAAGAGCTGCCCCGGAAGGGACAGGTTTGCAGGGAAAGAGACCTGCAAGAGTGCAGGCAGGGGGCCTTAGGAGAGCAGCCTCTGCTGGGGGAGGTCAGTGCAGAGAAGTTGCGGAGTGGTACAGGTCACGGGCAGGCAGGAGGCTGCTGTCCTGTGGAGGGAGAGAGTGGGTGGAAGAAGCACCTGCATAGGCACAGGTGGGCAGAGGAGCGGCTGCCCCGTGCTGGTGGAGAGACTGCCCTGATATGGGCAGCTTCTCTGTGGGAGGGGCTCACTCCTTGTGAGCCTAGGACAGAGATTCCCTAGTGAGTTTCATCTCTATCTCCATGTCCTTGTGTTCACCTGGGTGCCAGGCATCCTGGCATTGGTGCCCTGATTTTATTTATGGCTGTGTCAGATGCTGCACTAGCCCCTTCTACCTGTCCCCTTTGTGTGACTGTCTTGTGATGCCACCCCTGCATTCTTTCCTCCATCAATACTGCTGTTGGGGTTAAATGCGGTAGCATGTGGAGAGCGCTTGGAGTGTACTTGGCAAATACCTACTACTGCCACTGCAATGGGGGTCCCCGGAAAGAGGTGTCAGGTCCCCTGCCCCACCCAAGGGAGGTGGAGCTGAGCAGGGAGAAGCAGCTGGAGAGGAGACACAGGAGAAAGGAGAGCCAGGAGACCTAGAGGAGGCACGTGGAGCAGAGAGACAGGTGAAGAAACTTCGCTCGCTTCTGGGTCCTGGACAGGTTGAAACATGTGGGTGCGAGACCCATGGGGGGGGGGGTGTTTAACAGTGGCAGCTTTCATCTTGATATCAGTTTTGCGCTTTTCCTTCCAGACTTGTGAGGCTGTTTCTGACCCTTCCCTGTGGGTCCCCGCCAGGAGGCCCCCCTTTGGGCTGCCCTGTTTGGCCGGGCACTTACCCACAAGGGGATGGGTAACTCGGTGCTTGACTTGGAAACTCTTCCCGGGTCTCTCTCCCTTCTCTGTATTTCACACTAATTATATGCAAGTTCCTTTCCATTAAAGGTCTTATGCACCAGAGTATGTTTTGTCTTGATATGGCTGATGACAGGGCCAATTTAGAGCGGGCAGGTTTGGGGACTTGGGGTGCCACCTCCTTGTCCTATAACACCACCGTGGCTGTCATTGTCGTGGTGCTGTACCCCTGGAAGAGAAACAGAGCCCACGTGTGAGAGAATTACCTTTTTAGGGTTTCCCTCTCCCCAGTGACCTTGGTTTGGCTTTTGTTCAGCAGCCCTGTCTGTCCCTGAGCCTCAGGGGAGGAGGGCCTCTCTGGGGAGTCAGGACTAATAATCCACTTTGAGATGTGTATCAACATGTAGGGATGTTGCCTCTGCAGAGCAGAGCAGGGTGGGGAGGGCCTGTTTAGGGATCTGGCAGCACCCTCCTTCCCCCCTGGGGCTGCCAAGCTTTGTTCCAGTTGCAGGACTAGAGGCCTGGCCAGCTGGCTTCAGCTTAGACCGGCTTTGCTCCCTCTCCCCTGCCTCCTGGGAAGTTTGTGGTGGTTACCACTTTGTCTGTACTTGGAGAGAGATGAGTTTCGTGTAAGGAGGCGGCAGCCACCCTTCAGGCTCGGGAAGATGGTCAGGCAGGGAGTGGAATGTTCTGAGAGGGTGGAGCTCAGAATTTTCAGGTTCCCAAACTAGGTAAGTCACTTCTTTTCTCTGGCCTCCATTTTACCATCCATCAAAAGAAGGGATCAACAGTCTCTCCAAAGCAATTTGGTGATGAATGCCAGATTTAAGAAATGCCCATGTTCCGGAGGCCCCACCGTTCTAATGCTCAAGTGGGAACACAGGCAGGAGGCTTATTGCAATTGTGTGCGTAACAGTGAGAGCTGTGAAACCAAAGTAGCCATTAAGAAGGGCTTGGACAAATAAGACCAGTTGTTTTCAGAATATAAAATATTATGCAGCAATCAAAAAGAACAAGCCAAACGTACACTATCGATGTGGGCACATCTCAAGAAGAATTAAGAAGATGAACAAGAGGAGGAACATGCTCCTTGATGCCATTATGCAATTCTTGTTTAAAATTTTAAAGATTTACATGTATTTTTAACACACACAACAGGCTTGCAGTATTCATGTGCACACAGAGGAAAAATAGCTTTTGAAGGAAGAGCGGGAAAAACACACAACATGTGGAGGAGAAGAATGAAAAGGGGGGATGAGGACAAAAGAAACCAAAAACAAAATAAAAAGCTCCCTGCATCCAGCCTGGTGGGAGATGCCTGAGCTGAGGATGTGGATGATAAGAGCAAGCCTACTAACTTTATGTTGTGTTGCTCAGGTTAAAACAAAATCAGTAGCCGGCTTTGGGCATAGATGATCCCTTGAGACCTCCAGCATCGCCCCCCTGCATGTCCACGGTACTCGGACAGTATGGCCAGAGCTAGAATCTCGCTGGGGCCAGGAGCAAGACCCAGGCAGAGCAGCAGAACCAG
Source organism: Condylura cristata (assembly GCF_000260355.1). Classification (NCBI taxonomy): domain Eukaryota; kingdom Metazoa; phylum Chordata; class Mammalia; order Eulipotyphla; family Talpidae; genus Condylura; species Condylura cristata. The sequence goes on along the minus strand of NW_004567118.1, from coordinate 31,095,181 downwards.
AGAGGAACACTGTCCCTGAGGCAAGATGTACTGGAGCCCAGGTAGGTACAGGGAGTGTATGAGATGCAGATAAAGTCACTATCTGTTGCATAATCTATTTACATAATCTGCTTGCGACTTCCTGCCCTTGTCCATACTGTTGCATCAGTAACCAGGAACCACAGCCAGTCTGTACCCTGTTGGGCTGTTGCTGCTTTGGTGCCTTATCATCTACAACTCTGGTTGGTTCCTGAGTTCTGGAATCTGTCAGAAATAAACAGCATTGTGGGAAAGCCAGGACAGGAAGCCAGGACTGAGGTCAGAGTATCTGCATCTGCATTTGCCCAGCCAAGAATGGAGTTTGCAGGAGAGCAGGTAAAAGAATCCCTGTTGTGCAAGTTTTAGCTTTCCACCTAGTTCCTAATTTGTCTGTGCTCTAAGTATAGCTTGCAGGCCACTGGGGCTGAGCTCACCAGTCTTGACATCGAACGCACAGCATAGCTCCAGCTGCAAAAGCTGCTGGCGTGGCTGTTTCCATGGCAGTGCAGGAGGGTCCCACTGTGGGTGACACATGCAGCCCACTGCTGGGACAGGACTGTCAGTCCGCTCAAGCCTCACAGCGCCTCTCCTAGACCAGCTGCTACCTCCATCCCACCCAACCATCCCTTTCTTGAAAAACCTACCCCTCAGCCCCTTAGACCCAGCCCCTCTCTGCAAAATCCCCTCCCTCCCTTGATAAGAAGGAAGCCAGTTCAGCTGCAGGGAGGCACGGAAGCACAGGCAGCAGCCTCCTCTGGGGAAATGCATGAGCTGGCCGTCCAGTCCTGCCCCAGACTCCTTCCGATGGTGGCAGTCAGCAGTGGGCTGAGACTTTCGCTTCACCAGCCTGCTGTCCTGCTCCTAACTCAGGTGATGTTCACAAAGTTGCCAACAGAGCACTGGGCAGCAGTCACACCCAAACGTGGGCCTGGCGGGCAGGGCTGTACCTTATTCTACTGCCAGAGCTGTGTTCAAAAATGTTAGGGCCATGCCTGGCCCATCCCTTCCCACGGGCCACACTGGCTCAAAGCACAGCCACTTAACCTTTCCACAAGCTTGGACACCACCTGTTAGAGACAAATACCCTGTGGCCTGGGGTGCTGGAGAGTCATCCCAGCCAGCTCCCACTCCCCGCCTGCCTGTAGCTCTCCAGTCTGTCCACCTCTGTTCACCTCTGTGCATCTACCTCCTGGTAGCAGCACTGGCTTTTGCAGCTTCTTTCCAGTTCTCTGGGCTATGCTGCTCGAAGGTGGCAGAGCAACTGGTCACTCAGGAAGCAGAAGCCACTAGATTGTGGTCAGGGGAGAGGACTGGGCAGCCAGGCTCAGAGAGTCGGCTGGGCCTGGAACCCTGATGTGGTCACTCTCCACACAGAGCTGGGAGGCCCAGGGGGCCCGGCTGGCTCTCGCCTCTTCGCCTCTTTCTTGCAGCCAGCGAGGTCAGCCTCTCTAAATTGCTAGTTATTCCTTTCTTCAATTAAGGATGATTCTTCTGTTGCAGGAAGTAAACTCCCACCAGTTAATCTAATGGCCCTGAGCACTGATGTGTTTGCTCTGTCTGAAGGCAGGGCCGGAACTTCCTTGGCAGCTGGCAAAAGCCAGCGCAGGCAGCACCAGCAATTGCTGCTCTGGGGGGCCGGTACCCCACTGGCCCTGCTGCCCCAGAGCTGCTTTGCCCAGTGAACTTCCGACAGGGGCTGGGGCTGTGGTGAAGACTTAAAGAGGGGAAGCCAAGGGTGGAGGTTGGAACTGGCTTATGTGGCAAGTCTCCATCACTGGCCCCTTCCCAGCTGAGAAGTGGGGGGTGTCGAAAGGGGTAGGGCTAGAGGATTTTTATGATTCCCATCAACTCCTCTTAACTGTTCCACTCACCCCTTCCCAAGAGGCTCGTTTAGGATGTGTAGACACACACACACACACACACACACACAACTGTATGTGCCAGGCCCAGGCCCAGGTGTGTCCCCTCTGGGACAGGTTTATTGCTTCTCAGGTGTTCAATGGTCTCCTGTGGTCTCCATTCACACCCACAGACCAGGTGGCCCAACCTGAACATTACCCAGGTAGTCAGGCCTGTGCCTCGCCTCACAGGATAGCGAAGTAGCACAGATGGTGTGAATCTGAAATCTAAGCCTGTCTGACCACAAGCACTAACGTTCTCAGCCTCTGAGGCTTAAACGACAGGCGCAGGGTTACATGCCCGATGTGAAGCCCCGGCACACAGGCTGCCGGCACATATTCAGCCCCATGCTCACTGCCCCCGTGTGGGGAACCGTCCACTCTCCTCGCCGGTGGCCCGTGGGCTGCTGCTGCACAGCTCTGGGTCTGTGCATGTGGAGGCTCTGAAATGCTCTCTGTTAGAGTTTGTGCTGCTGTCAGGTTCCAGAGCTCTTGGGACTAAGGGGTTCCCTGAGATGTGGGACTTCTGGCAAACCAAGATGGTTGACCACCCTAAGGCAATGCCAAGTAGGGTGTTGGACAGAGGATCCTGGGAAGCCAGAAGGGACTCACAATCATAGAAGATGCAGATTCCTGCCCAGCTGAAGAAAACACTGGCCAAAGATGGAGGAGCTCTGGCATGAGGCACTGACCTCACTGTCCCTGAGAGGGAGCTGAAGGACTCCCTGGTGGGATCCTGTAAATGATATCAAAACCCAGAAGGGGTGCCTAAATGCACTTTGAGGGCACTTTTATCCCCTGTGTGCCCAATTTTTGTAGAGGGGCTAAGGGCTTCCTGGAACCAGGCCTCTAGCTAGCTCAGGGGAGCAGTTACCTGATGGACCTGAGCCCTGGAAAGGGGGAGGGTGGTGGCTGCAGATCATAACTGGCCTTTCTCAAGGAGGCAGAGGGCGTCTTCTTGGTGGATGGCTGGGTGGGAGTCAAAAATCACCTGAGGAGAGCCAGCCCTCTCCCTTTCTGGCAGCAGGAGCCAGGGAACTGGCTCTAGGGGACCCACTGGACCTGCCAAGGACTAGTCAGAGGTGTGTTGGGCCACTGATCTGGCCCAGCCCCTGGAGGGAGAGGACTGGTCTCTGGGGCCCTCCTGTCACTCAGGCACCACAAAGCAGCAGACTATGTAGTGTTCCCAGCTGGGCTGGACTGTGGGTCCCTGGAGGCCACCGGCACCAACCTCAGCTCAATCTGCCCCAGTACCTTCCGCTGGGATGCCCTGCTCCGTGGGGCACCTTTTGGATCTGGGCTTTTGGGGAACCTTGTGTGTGTGTGGGGGGGGACTGCTCACAGCCTCCCTAAACTGGGCTTGGAGAAAGAGCTTCCCGGCCTGGGACCGGGGGACTTCCATGTATTCCACATGTCCCCTAAGAGTCAGCGGCACAGAAATCCCTTTTCTTTTGGGGTGAAGTCAGACCCTCGAAGTTCTGGACCCCCTGGAGCTGGGGCTGAGGGTGCGTCCGTTCCTTCTCCCCGACGCAGGAGGGACCTCCCTCGGCTGGGTGGGAGGCTCCCTGCGTCCCCGTCTTCCCCTGTCTTCCCCTCTGCGCACTGTCACCCTCCGAAGCCAGGCTCCGGTCTCCAGGCTTCTCGGAACCGCCGCCCCCGAACCTCCCTCTCCCGGCCGGCGGGTGTTTCGGCCCCAGGGGTGCCGCTCTCGTCTCTCCGCGCCCCCGACTCCAGCCCCCGTCCCCATCTCTCCCTCAGAACCGCAGTGTCTCGGGTCTCTCGCGCGGTCTCTGCTCCGCGCCTCTGCCCGCCCGGGTCTCGGCCGCCGTCGCCCCCCGGCTGTCGCCCCCCGC
>NW_004567118.1:31009467-31090926 GCF_000260355.1 Condylura cristata | reverse complement strand
CCAGGTGAGCCCCGCGCAGGTGGGCGGAGGTTCCGGGAGGGCTGCCGTGCGGCGCTGCGAGGCCGGACCCCGGTGCACGGACTGGGGGCTCCGCGCGCCCCGTGTCCTTCCTGCGCCCCTAGTCACCTCGTGGGACACCCCGTCCCCCTCGCCGTGGCCCGGCCGGCAGAGGCCAGGTCTGCGGCACCCCGTCCAGTCCGGCTGAGGGGAGCTATTACCACCCCCTGGAGGCCCTGGGCAGACCCGGGCGCGGGGACCGAAGGGGATGTCCCGCGGCCGTCGTTCCATCCCACGCCCCCCAACGCAAACCAGGACGCGCCCCCTCGTCCTGCAGCTCGCTCTATCCAGGACGCGACACCCCCCACCCCCAGCTCAGTCAGGAGACCCAGATTTCTTCTTGGAAAGGAGGGGTACTCCACCCGCTGGCTAGTGAGCGTCCCGCCCCCTCCCCCAACCGGACCCTGGGAAGCAGAGTCTCAGGTGCCGAGGACTGAAGGTGGGGACCTCTTCTGGGCTTCTGTGGGCTCTGCCCACCCCCAGACTCAGGTGGTGTAGCCCGTGATTTGAGTGAGTGGGCGTTTGTCGTTTGTTCATTCATTCAGCCAGACATTCATTCACCAACATCTGCCGTGTGCCAGGCCGGGAGCAGGGCAGTGGGTATACCAAGGTGGACCAGACTACCCTGTTTGCACACTTTGGGCCTCATCGTGCCTTGGGAGGGAGGTCTGGGTGGAGGGAGGTCCCGGACCCTCGCAGTCCAGTGGAGGGTAGCAAGCCTGGTTTCAGCTGGACTGGCTGGTGAGGTTGGCATGTGAACAGGCCGTGAACTCAACCTGTACCATCGGCGGGTGCTGTGCCATCCCTTCACACTTGGCATTGGCCTGGCATGAACCCCACCCCTCTACCATAAATCATGACAGCGATGGAATGAGCCCAAATTCACCCATACACATGCTCTGTGTGAATACTGAGGGGCTGTGAATAGATCCATCCTACCCCACAGATGCTGCCTGGGACCCTGGGCTGAGTCTGATCCCTGGGGACCTGCACTAGCAAGGGTGGTGACTTAGGTGCCTGAGAATATACTCCTGTTCTGTCCCTAAGGAATTCTGTTGGGGTGGGGCTGGTTGTGTGAGACACAGCAAGTATGGAAAACATCTAAACACCCCCTTTCTCACTTCCCTCCCTTTCCCCCTCCTGAGGGAGGCACCACAAGATGACACCAATGAAGCTGGAAAAGGCTGTCTCCCTCCTTCCTCCACTGTGCCTGCCCTCCCACCCCCCAAAGGGCGCATGGCAGGGTGTGTCCCTCCCACTGCCTTGCTCAGTGAGTATGTGCGCGTGTGTGCACGCACCTCGTGCACAGATCTTCTGCCAGGGCGCTGCCAGCCTAATAGCCGCTAACAGTTGCTGCTTGTACTATGAACCAGGCAAGAGGCTAAGCACTTGACGGCACAGTGATCCTGGGGAGGAAGAAATGTTACTCTTCCCCTTTTAAAACATCTGCAAACAGACACTCTGAGAAAAAAAGCTCCCTTAAGGGGGTCCAGAGCTGAGTCTGTTGGGCTCTAAGCAATTGGGGAGAAAATCCATCGCTGCTCTGAGAGGTCAACCCCTCCTGGAATAGGAATGTGGTCCCGGTCCCCTCTGTCAGGTCCTTTGGTTCCTAGGCAGAGAGTTCATGGGAATTTGATCCACTGACAGGTGGAAAAACCACCCTGTACCCAGCATCCATGTTCCTTGCTGTCCTAACATTTTGTCTTCCCTGCTGCAATTTCACGCTTGACCCTGTACCTCAGGGCAACAGACTCCCTTGCTTTGTGGATCCAGCTACCCAGGCTTCTCTCTCCTGTGCTCAGTTGCCAGTCCAAGGATACTTCGGGGTTGACCCCGGCAATCTCCAAATTCCCCTCCCCTTTTCAGCTCTCCCGGCTGTTTTGCATTTTGTAAATATCCCTTCTCATCTGAACTGAAAGCAGCAGCAATGTGTTTGGGACCCACATCTTGCCCACTGGCACACTCACTGAAAAAGCTGTAAAAGCTGTAAAAGCTCCCTGAGCTTTACAGGGAGGGAGTCTTTGGTGATGAGGAGCCCAGGCCCCTCGCTTCATAAGGAGGGAAACTGAGGCCTGAGGAGGGGATGTACCGCAGAGAAGCGTGGCTCTTCAGGACCATCTACCTCAGACGGCAGACTGCTGGTCAGAAAGGGTCAGGCCCCTACTCTAGGAGCAGCACGGTAGCCAAGGTGGAGGCTGTGAGAATCTGGCCCTTGCAGTTGGGGTCTGCTCTGAGACCTGTGAGGCCATCCCTCTCAGATCTGATAGAGGAACTACCTACTGAGAGAGCAGACAAGAATTGAAGCCTCAGCCCATGCGGGTCATTCAGTGTGCCCTACTCAAGGCAGTCTCCACACTTGTGGGTGCCAGCCTGAGCGGCCAGCAGGCCTGTGTGGCCAGCGGGCCTGTGTGGCCAGCGGGCCTGTGTGGCCAGCACGCCTGTGTGGCCAGCACGTCTGTGTGGCCAGCCGGCCTGAGCGGCCAGCTGGTCTGAGCAGCCAGCCGTGTGTCCATTCCCAGGCAGGAGCTGAAGAGGCAGTGGGAGGACTTTTGCCAGAGAATTCAAGCACAAGGGGACATGTTACCAAGTCCCAGACAGCACTGGATAAATCAGGGAGAGTGGCTTCCAAATGGGTTCCTACCAGTTCCCAATGTCTAGGGAGATTTTAGTCACGTAGACCAGAATCACTAGGGTACCCTTGGCATTCACTGTTGACTGGGAAAGTAGGGACTGCCCTGGTCGGGTCCTCAGGGAGCTCTCCAGCGGTGGTGAGCCCTACCCTGGGCAGAAAGCCAGACCAGGGTGCAGCCCTGAGGAAGGGAGTGTGGGCTCAGGGAGCTCCGTTTAGGAAGCAGTGATTGGCCTGAGGAGGAGTTGCTCTGGGCAGGGTCTCTGTACACTACAGATTACACTAGGCTAGTGTTGCCTGAACCAGGCAAGGCGAGGTTGCTCTAGCAGGCAGGCCTCCAGAGTTAGCAGAGTCTGGACAAGAAGGTGGCCAGGGACAGTCTTCCAGGGAGGGTAAAGGCATGAACAAAGGTCAGGAGGTTGGAATAGAAAAGATGTCAAAGTGGAAGAACTGCTGTAGGGTGGGAGTGGGAGTGGGTCGTGGGAGGTGCCCAAGGGTGGAGAAGACTGACTGGGGTGGAGTGTTCTAGAAAGGTGGGGAGGGGTGCAGAGCACTGAGGGCGGGAGCTACGTGGGACACATTTGTGATTTTGACAGATAGTTCTGGCTGCTAGGTGAGGGCCCTTGGGAGGGTGGGGAAAGGTCAGCCCGGCAAGTTGGGGACACTAGTCCATGCCAGTCCACTCTGTGATTCTGGTCTATGGCTCCTACCAGCCACACTGCCGTCCCTTCCTCCTGTGGCCCTCCCTCTGAACCCCGAAAGGTTGGGAGGGGTGACTGGGGCCACGGATGCAGTGCAAATAGGAGACCCTCCTCCTCCAGGTGGAACTGGGCCAGCAGCCAAGAAGGTTTTGGGGCATTTCAGGCTGGGGCCTTGGGCTGGGCCTTCCAGGCTGGAGGAACCAGTTTATTCACTCCCAGGTGTTGGCCTCTGCTCTGAGGGGAGGAGTTGGTGGGCTGAGTCTGTGGAATTCAAGTTAGTAAAACAACAACCTGGCAGTGAGAGGGCTCCAGGGAATGCTTCCAGACCTTCCTTATTAATTAGGGGACTCTGAGGCCTGGGTTGGGGTAGGTATTGCCCAAGGTCACAGAGAAAAAGCATGGCGCAGCTGCAGCTGGGACCTATACTTCCAGGCTCAGACGGGACCTCGCTCTGCCATGTTGCCACCATCCCAAAGCCAGGCCTTCTCCTGGGCCTGCTACCCCATGGCCTCTGTGGGCAGGCACCAGGGGCCAACTGTCTCAGAGGAAGGAACACAGAGAACCAGCAGTGGGATTCTCAGGACTTTGGGGAGGTGCCAGGGGAGTGGAGGCCTGACTCTGAGAAACTTTTAGACCTAGGGTGTCAGCATTGCTTGGCTGTATGTCTGCTTAGGAACCACAGTCTGCAAGGAAACTGGACGTTCGCCTCCTTGCAGGGGGATGCTAGGACTAACTCAGATGCCAGAGTCCAGACTCAGGCCTTCCTAAACCTACACCCCCAGGAAGCCTTCCTGGAATTCCCTGCAGTTGTTGTGTGCTGGAGTTTGGGCCGGTCCCTGGCACCTCTGCTGAGCTACTCATCTCAGTGGGAGACCCGGCAGGCCCTGGCAGGCCCCGCAGGTCCCCGCAGGCCCAGCTGGAGACCCTTTGCTGCTGCCTATGGTGTGGTTGCATGAGTCAAGGACAGCACTACTCACACAGAAGTCCCACCTCAAACACGTGACGCTGGGTGGGGAGTCTCTTGGAGCTCCTGTAATAACCTCCTTGGCAAGTCCAGTCGTGGGGCACAGAGTGTGAGCACATGTCGGAGTTGCCAGAGGTGTGATGTTTTCTCATATATCTCTTAGTATATGTGACAGCTCAGAGTGAAGGAGGCTTGGAGGGGGGGTCTTCCTGTTAGTTCTGCAGGGAAACGAAGGCCGGAAAGGCAAGCTTCCTTCTCCGAGGTCTGAGGTCTTCAGGGACAGCGGGTGAGGAGTCCCAGAGGCCAGTGAAGCTTGGAGCACTGAGGACTTCCCTGTAGGAACTACTACCTCTCTAAGGCAGGCCTGATGTTCCTATTTTATGGATGGAAAACTGAGGCCCAAGGAAGATGTATCTCATTCTAGAATCCCACATTGAAGTTAGAGGTGGAATTGGAATTAGACATTAGCTCTTGGGTTCAACATTCCTAGAAGTTCAGTTGTGTAACAAAAAAGAGCTCTGGCTTTTGTACTAGTTGACCTTCAACTGCCCCTCTGAGCCTCAGTTTCCTGGTCTGTAAGAGGAGAGAGGAAAGGGAGGGTGTGGGAGCAGGACAAGGTTAAAGTCTGCCCAGCTCTAACACTGCTCTTATCTCCTTTCCTGCTGGCTTCACTGGGCTCTGGGCCCTCAGTCTCCCAACTCATAACTTGAAAGCCCCTCCCAGTGGGGCAGTGGGGTTGGGGAATAAATAGGGAGCTGAGCTGGAGGTCCTGGAGGGCTCTAGTCTCCTGGGGGCCCCAGGTCCCAGCCCAAACTCAGATCTGCAGGGGACCCTTTTGGAAGGGGATGGCCAGGGCCCCAGGGGAAGGGGCGAGGAAGGGAGGGGGCAGGAGAGAATGCATAACAAATGAGTTTGGAAATCAAATGAGCTCTGAGCTCCCCACCCACTCCCTCCATTCTCTCTACACTCTCTCTTTTAAAATTCTTGTTTTCTAGAGAAAGAAAATGCTAAATTGCACCCCCTTTCGCAAAGGAATGGGAGCCTTAGTGAGTCACTCCGGAGGTAAATGCCACCTCCGGGGCTCGGTGTCTGCCTGCGGAGGCCTGCACAGCTGTGTGGCCACCAGCCCCCACAGGGTGCTGACTTGGCCAGGGACCTCCCGCCTGCTTGTCAGGCCCTTAGGTGGAAGCTGGGTTCCCAAGGCAGGACCCAGCTAAGCCAACCCACCTTCTCTATGTTCCCCAGGTTCTGTTCTGTGAGCTTCACTGATGGGTGGGGCCGGGTGGAGAGTCTGTGGCCCCCATCAGGAGTTGAGCTGTAGTCTGTGGGGTGAATTCTGGCCCCCAGGGGAAGGCTCTGTGGCTGTAGTGAAGGCGGTAGCCTGTGTGGTGAGGATTGTAGGGGCAGGTGCTCTGTTCCTGGAGTTCTGCAGAGCAAGCTGGGCTCTAGGCATCCTGGTGAGGTGCTGCTCCAAGGCAGAAGAGCAGGGGAGCTGGGAACTGACACCCTGCTGGGGGAAGGTGCTGGGGGCGCCTCACCTTCCTCTGGAAGGCTGGCCCCTTATTAGCAGACCTGGGGCCAGGAAGGCCAGGAGGTGTTCCCCTTCCCAGATGACCATCACCCTGGCAGGAGGGGAAGTAGCCGTCTGTTAGCCAGGGATGCCAAACAAGGGTTGCCAGCAAAAATAGAAACGCAGGGCTCTGTCTGGGAGGGACGCTGGGTTCTGGTGGATCCTGAGGCCGCTACTGAGCTGTCTGCTGCTGACGGTGTTTGCTTGGCTCTGGGTGTTTGCCGAACACATCACGTCCTGTGCTCCTGACCTCCTCATGGAGAGACCTAGGTGTGTGGGATCTGGGGGTGGCTGTGGGTTACTGTGACCCCTCAGAGCTGCAGCCATTCTTGGAGTCTGTCTTTGGGAGGCTGGGGGCATCTGTGGCACCTAGCCCTCACCCACCTCCACCCTGTTCTCGACTGCTAAGAATTGGTCCCCCAGTTAGAACCCCCTTCGGGCTGCTTAGCCCTGGTGGCTTTCTCCTCCTCCCCTTGCCCCCACTTCCTGCCCCCTGGGAGGCTAGTCCCAGTTGAGCAATGCTGGAATCATCCCTTGTGGTAGAAAGAGCTATTTTCGGCTTTCCCATTACTGCCCAGTTGGGGGGGTCTGTTTATCCTTTGCTGCCTTTTTGTTTCATTCTTGAACGGTATAATCTGGAGCAGCCCTGAGCACATGATGCAGTCCCGCCTTCGGGGTCCCTCCCTGTGATTCCTGGTACTGTGATTTGGCACCAAGTAGAGAGCCGAGGGGCAACCATGTTCACTAGCAATCCCAGAGTGGCAGGTGGCAGGAATCACCCACCTGGGGTCACCTTGGCCCTCGCCAGTGGGCGACTGTTCCTGCTGTTGCCGTTTGCGTCAGGCCGATGATAGTCTTAGCAAACAGCGGGCCATCTCGTTGAGGCGGTGGGCTCCAAAAGAGCCCCAGCATGCTCTGGAGAGTCTCTGACCCCGATCCTGCCTCCCCATGCCCTTGGTTGGGGGCCTGGCTCCCACATCTCTCGTCCTTGGCTTTTGTTCTGGGGTGATCGGAAGGAGCGACTTCCCCAGCTGCCGAGGGTCCCTCTGTCCAGCCTGGGGCTTCCTCACCCAGCGCCCCTTCTGCAGAGCCTGCAGGTGGCCGAGCTGTCAGTGGCACCCTGGCTGGAGCTAGGGGCGCTTTGCTCCCTCTAGGAAGAGGAGAAAGCGTCTTCCTTATGGAGCAAGAGTCTGGTGGGACAGAGGGGGGACATCTGGGCCTGGGGAGAATTGTTCCAAATAGCTCAGAACTGTTGGGAGCCCAACTGGCAGAGCGCATGCAAGTACAATAGATAGTCAAAGCTATTAATCACTAATTATCTCCTAAATAAGCTAATTAATGGGTATTTAAATGGCATATTTATGAGATACCAGCAGGTCTGCAAAAGCACATCTTTTCCAAAGCGACTGGTTCGGCCAACTGTGTCCTGCTGGGAGACTGGAATCCTGACCCCACTCCTGGGAACAGGGGGCAGGGAGGAAGGCCGGTGAGCTCCTGTCTCTGAGATGTCTCATCTGAAAACAGGGATCCGAAGTCTTTGTCTTCTGACCTAATGGGACTGTTGTGAAGACGAGACGAAGTGAAGTCTCGAAGTGCCAGGCAGTATTGTAAATGCTCTATGGCATTTAGTCTTTGCTGCAAAAATATTCTGGAGGTTATTTGACACAGCCCCAGATTGTGCCTGGTGCTGCTTCTGGCCAGTGGTGGCTGGAGTTGGTGAGCTGGGTGGGTTGCTGAATTTGTGGCTGGGGGTGTGACCAGGTGGAGGCTTAATTTGTGGCTTGGTCTGTGGCCAGCCCCGGGTGCTGGCTGTGGTTGAGATCAAGTTTTGGTGGACGCTAGTCAAAGCTCCGGGGCCGCTCTTGGGGGTGATTCTGCAGCCTTTTCTCATCCTCAGTTCTTGAGTCCACCCATGGGTTGATGGGGTGGCCTGGCTGCTCCTGGAGGCTGAGTTCCTGTGGGCCCTTCAGGGCCTCAGCTCTAGGGGGTGGGGCCCCAGTAGGCAGGCCCTTCTGGGGCTCCTAGTGTGTCCCCTGAAACAGCCCATAACACAATCTCATCAGTGGTGCATGCAGCAGTTTGGGAGATAGTTAGGACATGTTTCTATAGCAACCAACCCCCAACCAGCACTGGCTTCCTTCAATAATGCCTTTTTCTGGAAGCGGCTTTTCCTGGCCTCTCCTCCCTCCTTGGGTGGCCTCAGCCCCTCGAAGCCTGAGCATGGACTGGTATGCCCTGGATGCATCTGGTTCCCAAACTCACCCTTACCCAGAGAGGGGTCAGAGCACATGCCTGTGGGTTACTCTCTGAGGGGGCACCCTGAGGTCTCTCTTGTGCAGGGCCAGAGCTTCCTCTGTGCCCAGGCAGGCCTGGGTCCAGCCTTAAACGGCTTTCTAATAGGCAGACACAAAGGACATATGGGTGCAGAGGCGGCCCCAAGGCCATTCTCTGGGTCAGGGGAAGCTTTCAGCTTATCCCTCGGCTGTATCTAACTGTGAGTGGGATTGAGGGGGTGGTGGCGCTGGAGGACATTTCAGCCATCAGGATCTGCAGGAGCAGAGGCAGGAGGGAAAGAGCAGCATGTTCGGGTGGAGGGGGCTTCCCCCGCTAACATGTCCCTGACCCAAGGGGAGAGAGACTCGGGAAGTGTGGGTCCCGGCCATAGGTTTGGGGGACACATGACAACTCTAGGGAACTGCACCAGCGACAGGAGAGGGGTCAGCCACACTGGGATAGGGGTGGTGGCCCAGGGGAGTGGGTTGGCACTTCCAGGCCTGGGGAGAGGAGGACGGTTTCTGTCCTTCTCTCCTGCTCCAGGAGCCTGAGAAGGTGAAGAGCCTGTCCTTGGGGGCACCCACAAAACAAAGAGCCCAAAAAAGGCCTCTTGGTTTTATTTCATAGACCCTTATGCGGTAATGACTGAGTGCTCGGCGCTTTGCTAGACCTTTTCCAAGTCCAGGTTTCCCCTGCTTCCTAAACGCGGAGGGTGCCCATGAAGCCGCCTGTAAGCCAACGAGGCTTACATTGAAGAAGCAATTGCTGAGCATTGACAGAGAAGAAATGTCGAGAGTTCCCGGGCTCTGAAATCACACCCACCAAATCACACCAAATAGCTCATGAAACCGAAAATGGCATGGGCATGTGGGACCACGGTGCTGAGCGCATGGCCTGCAGAAAGCCTCTCCTTGCGAGGAGCTTGGTGCGGCCTCCCTTGCTGCTGGGGGCGGCGCTGCCTCAGAACAGCCGCTGCAAAGCCAACACTGGGCGTTGTTTTTCTGTGCTTTTGTCATAAAAGTAGGAATCCTCCTGTGGCTTATTTCAGTTTGTGAAAACAGGTTAGACTAAGATAGGTCTGTTGTATAAGCCAAGTGGCTTAATGCCAACTTTTGGAAAGTGGGGATACCTGCATCCACTCATTCATCCTCTGTTAGCAACCCCATTGCCGGGGTGACCCATTTTATGGAGGGAAAAACTGAGGCTCAGATGGTGTGGTGACTGGTACTTCGACCTCCAGTGGGTAAGTGACGGAGCTGGGATTTGAACCCCCTGCAGGTGGGAGTGGACCGCGGTTCACGTGAGCGGGGAAGGAGGCCAGGCTCTGGGGAGAAAGGGCAGCGAAGAGGAGGATCAGTCACCTGCCTTGTGAGTCTCTCGCAGACCCTGTGAGTCTCATCCTCTGTGTCCTGCTTCGGGGTGCCTGGGACCCCAGCCAGAACTGAGAAGCAATGAGGAGTTTGTACGTGTGTCTGTGTGTACGTGTGTGAGGTTGTGTGTGTGTGCAGCTCTGAGGGTGGGTATATGTGTGTGTGAGAGAAGAGCACACACTCAGCCTCACACACGCACACACAGACACACACACACACACACACGCGCGGCCTGCTTGAATGCACCAGAGCTTCGCAGCTGAGCACCCTTCTCTTTCCTGCCTTTCCTCTGAGGCACAGCTGCCGTAGGTGTTCCAGCCTCAGCCTTGGGCAGGACCAGGCATGGAGGTCACGGTCACAGGCAGCAGCCTAGCTAAGGAGGATCTTCACCTTGGCCCTCTTGGATGTGCTTGTGACTTTCTGGGGGCCTGGGGATCGGTGGGTTCTATTTGAACACCGCAGGGCCATGGTCGTCACAGCAAACACCCTTGTCCCGCCCTTGCTGTGGGAATCCAGCTTTTTACTCCTGAGGGGAAAATCCTAGATCCAGCTTCCCCTGGAAATGGCTCTATGCTTTGGCCTGTGCCTCTCCTGCCTCCCTCCACCTGCCCAGCCTGGCCTATCCTGCACTCTCCTTCTTCTTTTTTCAAAGATTTATTTATTTAGTCATATAGAACTGGGGTATAGGCCAGAGGTGCAGGAGTGGTGAGAGGATTCACCAGTGACAGAGTGGGGAGCAGAACAGGCAGATTGATGAAGTACACTGCTGAGGGGAGCAGCGGGCGGGTCAGGAGAGGTCTGCCGCGCCATGTGTCTGCCGCGTCACCTCCGGGGCCAGGGATTGAACCTGCACTGAAGTGGCTGTGTCCAGCTTGCAGTGCTGTGCTTTAACTCACTGTGCCACTGGGGAGGGCCACTCACTCCTCCTTTTAAGATTCAGCACAGGCGCCCTTCCCATGAAGGACTCCAGGCCCTCCAGCCTACAGGGTCTTTGGAAAGTGGGGTCCACACCTGTGGCACATGGGGTATGGGGGGATTTAGCACAGAGTCAGGTTGCCTCTCCTCTGTCCTGAGCTCCATGGAAGGACAGCACAGGGTTGGGTCCCCCGGCTGGCACCCTACAGTCAGGTCCTGATCCACTTCAGCTCCATCCCCAGTTCCCTCCTCCCGGGTACCATCTGGCCTAAGGTCTGGCCTGGAAGCGCGGGCCAGTGCTCACATCTCTTGCTGACTATGCCAGGGCTTTCCTGGCAGTCAAGTGTCTTTGCCTTCATACCAGGCTCCCGAGAGAGGCTGGTATCTCTTGCCCTCACAGGGAGGCTACCTGGGCATCTGGCAGAACACCCACAGCAGAGTCTTCTCCACCTGCCTATTCCAGTTTCTCTGGCGCCAGGACCAGATGGGGCAGGTGGGTAAGTGGGGCTCACCATCTCACCCAGGGATACCTGTGCCTAGCCACGGCTTGGGAGACCACATTGTCCCTCCAGACGGTGGGTGGATGGGCAGGAGCCCCGTCACTGGCCCTACACTGTCAGCCACAGTTAACAGGATTCTGGGGGAGCGGGAACTCTTGTTATAGGTAGTTCCCTTTCCCCCCACTGCAAAACCAAAGGAAAAAAGTTGGCATTTAAAAAACTGGTGGCCACATAATAAAAGCTGTATATTGTGCCTTCATTTAAAAAACAAAGTCACTAGAATGGTGTAAAAATGATGGTTCCCAGCAGCCTCTCCCACCAGGGGGGACAGCGCAGAGCTCTGCTGGAGATTAGGGCACCCTAACAGGGTGTGCAGGATCATTTGCTTCTCTCTAGATTGCTGGAGAAAGTGTCAGTATTCCTCTTCCTCTTCTCTTCCCATTCAGGGGTTTAAGTAAGTGTGCTGATGAAGGCGAGGCAGAAGCATCATTTGCTGGAGGGCATGGGCTGGGTGTGGGCGCCAAAGGGAAGCTGCTCAGGAGCCCCCCCACCCCCCACCCCCCCACCCAGGAGGCTTTCTGGCCCTTGCCTTCAACCTTAATCCTTCAGCTAACAGAGGCCACCCTTTTCCAGTGCCAGGTTGTGGGCTGCACAGCTGAATGGGTTATTTTATTTCTGTCTTCTAATAATGAGGTCATATTATGATACTCATTTTTTAGATAAACAAAGTAAAGCTTAAAAAGGTTAACTTGCTTCAGGTTTTGGACTACTAAGTGGTAGCACCGAGGCTGGGCTTGCTCCAAAGCCCGTGTGCTAACCTAATACACCCACAGCTGGGAGCTGATTTGTGTGGGTGGAGGTGGCGGAGGGGCTGCAACAGAAAGACAAGATATGAGAGTGTGTGTGCACGATTCTGACAGGAACTGGCTTAGGAAAGGAGGAGAGTGGCTGCTTGGGGAGGCTCCCATTCTTCAAGGAATGTAGACACACACACACACACACACACACATGCACGCACACAATCATGCACACAACCGTGCAGTGACAGCTGTGCTTGTAACGCTGGATATTGCCACACATTTAGATTTTCACACAGACACAAGGATACCAAGACACTAGTTTGCAGACCTGGTAGGCAGACGATTCAAGAGCAGGGACAGCAGACAGCTGCTCTTAGGGCTAGACCCCTGTGAGCAGCCTGGCGGGCCTCCGGCCCCTCGCCCATCCAGCCAGCAGCAGGTTGCAGGGTAGTTTTTGGCCTGAGAGCAGGAGGCAAGAGGAGGAGCCCTGAACTCCGCTCCTGAACACCCAGGAAGTCGCCTGAGAACGCACCCTGGAGTCAGGTGGAGCTGGGTTCATCCTGGCTCCATCACGTATTAGCTTTACAGCCTGTAGCAAATGGCTTCATTCTTCTGAGCCTTTATTTCCTCAGCTGCAGGATGGGGATTCATGATCCCCACTGCTCGGGGCTTAGTTTGAGGCTACAGCAACTAACAGAGTGTCTGGCATCCTTGGTTTACACAGCAGATCATTTTTATCCGTTCATTTGTTTGCCAAACACTTCTGGCCCTCTTCTTCCTGGGACCACGTCTGGACTAGGAAAATGCGGATGGGCAGGGCCCGGCCTCAGCTTGTGCCCTCGCTGCTCTAGGGTCACTCTCAAGACCTGTGTCCCCGGGAGACTTTCTGACCCACTGGGGCATCTGTGTTTCCCCCTCTCCGAAGCGTGTGAGTGATAGATTCTGGGTGGGGCAGGTAACGTCCCCTCCACAACAGGTCACCCCACCCTTCTTATACCCGTCTCTCCCGCCAGCATTGGCTCTGGCCTCAGAAGTTCCCCTCTGCCCCTCGGACTGCCAGGCTCACCTGCAACTTTGCCCCTTTCATTCCTTCATCCAGAATGACCCGTATCCATGCACCCCCGCACTTGTGGGGGCCTGTGTGTACACACACTTGGGCACACACATGTGGAATCGTGTGCCTCAGCGTGCCTGGCCCATTCTCGTCCTACAGGCCTCCACGACCCGACCCCTTTCAGAGAGCTTTCCCCCACACACCTCTCTTAAGCTACTCTGTCCATACTGATTGCCTTTTTTTGAAACAAGACCTTTGCCATTTGCTAAAAAAAAATCTGCATGCAGAGAAAGAATGAAAGCAGCGTCTCCCACCCAAAGGCCAGGGGACAGCTGCTGTTAACATACCCACTTTATAGGCTCTCTTTTCCCCTACAAACCACCTTCCTCCCGGGGTGATTTGGGGGCAGCCCCAGCCAAAGAGGAGAGCAGGACTTAGCGTACCTGTCAACAAACCTAGAGTATGTACTTCCAAACCAGAGCAGGGATGCAGTTTGAAAACAAGGAGAGTAACTGTGAACAAGATCAGCCATGGCTTTGAGAAGAAATTCACATAACATATCGCTGTTTTGGCCACAAAGGAGAGTCAACAATCTCGGGCAGGTTTGTCTGAGAGCAGAGTCAGTCACGCACTGGAGAAGGGGCACAGCTCCTTGGTGCTTACAACTGGAACAGGCGGCCACGTTCTTTTGATGACTGGGGCTCAGAGATCACCCCCCCGTGCCTGTGTATCCTTCAGGCTATAATTACTCCGTGAGGGCACTTGAAGACGGAGGACGTGGTGGAGGTAGGAAGAGGTTTGATTTTCCTCGTAGCACTTACTGCAGCTGAACTTGTCTCTGTGGGTTGTTTGTCCAGGTCTGCATCCTCATCCCCTGCAGAAGGCAAGTTTGTGTGAGCCCCCGCCCAGCCTCACATTCCCCTGAGGGTCCCGCCCCAGCACCTGGCACAGGGCCTGCGGGACGGGCAGCTGCCTTGGAGGTCCAGCAGCCTCATCCTTCTCTGTCCCCCCTCGCTGGGAGAGTGGAGCTGAGCTGGCCTTCCTGTGCCTCTCCTCTGCCCGTGGGACTCCCCTGGAGGCCAGCCTGTCCCCTCTGCCTGTGGGGCCACCCCTAAGGCCAGTGTGTCATGTGCTGAAGCTCCCCCTCTTTTTTTTTTTTAAAGAATTATTTATTTGTGCATACGGAACTGGGGTACAGGCCAGTAGTGCAGAGACAGTGAGAGGATTCACCAGAGACAGAGCGGGGAGCAGAACAGTCTGACTGATAAAGTACACTGCTGAGGGGAGCAACGGGCAGGTCAGGAGAGGTCTGCCATGCCATGTGGTCACCTCCTGGGGTGGGCGGGGTTCAAACTCATGCTTCAGTGGCTGCTGAGAGCTTCATAGTGATAGTGTGGTGCTCTAAGCCCTTGCTCCCCTCTTTTTGTCAGGTGCTGCACTTGCTATTCTGAGGAAGGGGCGGCCAATGCCCTTGGCTTTGTGCTTGGCAGGAGTGTGTGAGTCTCTACTTCCAGGAGTTTCTGGAAGGAAATGGACTCAGACAAGCCTACAGGTCAGGACTTAAACTCTGGTTGCTCATGCTCCCAAACTCAGGACATATAGATGAGGCTACTCTTGACTGTTCGACTACCCACACTCTTGCTTCTTAGGAATGGAATCGACTTAGGATGTATGATTATTAGTCTAGTATGAATGCAAGTTCTTATACCTTTGCCATCTGATTTTTTTTTGGAAAACATAAAATTAGTGTCAGTTAAGGAAACATGTCTACAGACATGTGATCAGTACATTAACTCCGTTTTAATTTTGTTTTTTGGGTGCTATTATAAATGGTATTGTTTTTCCATTTCAAATTCCAGATGCTCTTTGCTGTTATATAGGTATGCAGCTGACCTTTGTATATTGATCTTGCATCCGGCAATCTTCCTAGACCCAGTTATTCATTTTAATAGGGTTGTTGGGGTCAATTTTGTAGAGTTTTTAAAGTCTTCTGTACAGATAATCATGCCATCTGAAAAAGAAGGTAATTTTGTTTTTTTCCTTTCCAATATGTGTATCTTTAATTTCTTTTTCTTGTCTGGTATTCCCTCCACATAGACTTGAAAAACAGCCCATAACCATGTTAGAAGAACTCAGCCTGGACGCTCCCATCCTCGCATTAAATCCAGGGCCCAACAGCAGGGAAGTGCTGACCAGCACGTCACGATGCCCACAGGGTGGGGAAGGACTAGAAACTGGACACATTCCCACGGGGAGTACGTGACTAACCCAGCGTTGCACCTGGAGTGACCCCTGGCTTAGGGATCCCTCTGGCCTCTGTCTTCCTGCCTCAGATCTTGCTGCTCACCCGACTCCAACTCATGGAGCTCAAGCTGGGGTGTATTTGGGAGTCAGTGGTGGGAGGCAGGAGGGGCAGGCAGGAGGGCTGTGCCCCTGTATGAGCCTCGGCTGGCCTCTCTCTTCAACGGTAGCTTATGCGCTGGTGTCCAGGCTCAGGACAGGAACAGCACTGGCTTTGTGCAGGGTGTGGAGAGCTGGGTGTGAAGCAAGGTCTCTAAGGAGGACCTCATAAGGGGCACTTTAGTTGGGGGTGTGCCCTGCGCTCTCTCTGGCTTATTGACATTTACTATGTGCCAGATGGGCTCTTTGACCACTCTGAGTTGCAAAGTCCCAAGGGCAATCTCTGGCAGGCTTCTTATTGTACAGATGAGGAAACTGAGGCAGGGCACTGTTGATGCAGGAACCCAAGTCTCAGTGGGCACCATGCATATGTGCCTGGTAGCCAGGGCCAAGCCCCAGAGAAGATGAGCCCTGTGGGTGTGTGTGAGAGGAGGAGCAGGGAGACTGTTTTCCTTTATGTCTAAGAGGCAAGCAATTATAAGAGGCACCATTATTTTATTTATCCCTGAGAAATAAACAATGCCAATTAAATGATGACATCCCTCCTGTAAGGTACACTTTAAATATCTTAAAGCATGAATAAAAGGCAGCTTAGAACTGATAAAATGAGTTTACAAAACTAAGTCATGAAACAACAATGAAGTGTAAAGCTGGGTTTCCCCTGCCTCTCCTTAAAGGACTCCCATGTGACTCTCTGTGAACATGTGCACTGGGGTTTCTTCCAGGTTTTTATATTCTTACATCACTGAGAGGATCAATGTCTATGTCTGTCCTCGGACTTCTCTGCTTATTTCCCCAGGAAAATGACCGGATCAATTTTCTCTAATACTTTCATGATTCTAATTTTTCTAATTAGTTTTAATCCACCTGCACTCCCTGGCATTTCCTAGGTCCGGGAGCACATAGAGGGATGAGCCGGGGCCTGCTGGTTCAATTTGAATTCAAAGTGTCTGGTATGGGGGGGGGGTTAGTGGGTATGTCAGGAGGGTGGGGGGAGGCACGGTGGCCCAGCTCTGCCTCTGGCTTTGCTCCCCTGATGGGGCCAGGGGGTGGGTTGGGCAGAATTCAGGGGAATGGGTCACATTCTGTGTGCCCTGCTTCTAGCTGCGCTGGACGACTCCCCAGTCTCATGGACGGGCCTCCACAAATATGAATAACAACAGCCACCGTTCCGAACCTTCTGAAATCCAGGCTCCCAGCATGCATTGCTTTTGATCCTTTGGCCTTGACACTGATTGTTGGCAACATTTTCCAGATGGGGGAAACTGAGTTTGCCCATGTATAGGGAATGGCCACACAGGTTGTAAGTGGCAGAGCTCAAGCTTTGGGACTTTTTCCTCCACGGGAGCATGCAGTCAGCCTGAACTTCACACGTCGTGGCTAGCAAGCCTTACAGGTGTTCATCAGGTGTCTGCCCCGCCCCTCCTCCATGACCCTGAACTTGGGCATACCAGAGTGTTTGCTTGGGCCAATGAAATGTGCACAGAAATGTGTTGCTTATGGCTAGAAACATTTTAGCAGGTGTGATTTTCTGTGCTCTTCCCTCCTGCTTCAGCAGGACTGGCAGTCTCCTTTAAGATGGCATCATGCAGTGGGAGGTCCCTTCTGGCCCAGATGTGAGTGAGAAGCGGACCAGTGTTTGAATAGATGGGGTCATTTGTTAATGCTGCAAAACTTGCCCAGGGCTTAGGGGCATCACCTTGGAGAACTCTCTTTGCTGCCTCTGGTTTCTGCTTCAGTGTATGAAAAAGTACACACTTGCCTCACCAAGCCACCTTGGTGAAGGTTTTTGGGGTTTACATGAAAGCATAGTAGTGGGGCTGTGGGTGGGGGCTCTTTGAAGTCCTGAGGGCCAAAGGGAGAGGGCAGGGACACACAGGATGCTGATGACCCAAGGTCCGGGGTCTGCGTTCACGTCCTTCAGGGGCCTGGTCACAGGCGTGGCTAACAGGTGTGTTCCCTTTGGCAGGTGGCCCTCCCCCGGGCGGTGGTGCCCCCTGGCACCTTCGAAATGTCCTCAGCGACTCAGTGGAGAGCTCGGATGATGAATTCTTTGATGCTAGAGGTGAGTGAACCCCATCCTCTCATCATTGGCTGGGCGACCTTTCTAGAAGCCCTACAAAGAGTGTGCCAATTGGGGGTTCATATCCTTCCCACTCAGACATGGGGCTAACAATTTCCCCCTCACACTCTGAATCTGTGAGTCCCCCAGGGGCTGGGACCCAGCCTTCATGCATTCACTGTGATCTCCATGGAGTCCTGATATATTTCAGCAGGCGTGTGTGGCAGTCAGGACACACCAAACTGATCGGCATGGCCATTGCCCGCACCAAGCTTATTTTCTAATGGAAAGACAAACTTGAAGCCATGACACAGCAAGTAGGGCCCAAAGGGGGGGAGAGGGGGCGTTGCCACACTGAGAGGACAGGGCATTTAATTTAGTTAACACCGTCTCTGCAGAACTGAGGGTAGGAGATGGTTAGGTGAAGAGTGAGAGAAAGAACCTCCCAGACAGAGGTGTGATGATGTTGAAATAGGAAAGATGGGACATTCCAAGAACCGTGGAGGCTGTGTGGTGGGGAGCAGTAAATAAGGGAAGAGGAGAGCGGGTTGCCTGTGACCAGCCCCTGAGAGGAGGGGCCGGGGCTGGAGGCCAGGCCAGTTGCAGAGGCGACCTGGTCTTCTTAACCCACCGCTCTGCCCTTCAGCACAGAGACTGTTTCCATGGTTCAGCTGTTGTGGCTGGCACTGCAGCGAACATAGGAGTGTAGGTTTCCCTTTGAATTAGCGTTTTACATTCTTCAGGTGGGATGACTTGCTGGTCAAATGGTGCTAAAGTTATCTGGTTTTAGTATCCTGAGGCACCTCCTGCTGCCCTCCTCAGGGGCTGGACCAGTCTTTGTTCCCACCAGCAGTGTGTGAAGGCGCCTCTATCCCACCTCTCTGCTTCCTTGGTGCTGGCCTTTCTGCGAGGGCCTGTTCTCACGGTCTGAGGTGGTACCTCACTGTGGTTTTGAGTTGCACATTCCTCTCGGCCATTTATATGTCTTCTTTGGACAAGTGACCATTTAGCTCTTCTGTCTATTTTTCGTTGGTTACTTACCCATCAGTAGGCCATCTTTTTGCTTTAAAGAAAAAGCAAAGGAATAGACAGACAAACCCCAGACATCTGACTGCAGGGCTGAGGCCAGAGGTGGAGGGTGGGGGGTGAGGGTCAAGGTGGGCAGGGTCCTTTGGGCTATGGTGGAGGACTACGGGAACTGTGGTGGTGGGTGTGGTGTGGTAGCCTACTACTGAACAGGTGTGACATTCTACCCCTAAGTCTACGTGGTGTCAGAAACCAACGTTACCTCAAAAAAAGACAGTGGTAGACATTTGGGTGAGAGATGGTAGACAGGGTATGCACTTCATGCCCAGAGCTGTGCTTGCCCAGCATAGCACAGAGGTCCTGGCAAGGGCTTTATCAGAGATGGAGAAGTGAGCACCAAAGTGGGAGCCTTTCAGGTGGAGAGAACAGGCTGCTTAAGCCTCAGGGGTGAGAACATGCAGGGCAGGTATGGAGACAGGGGAGCCAGGATCTCTCTGCAAGGTGGGGAGAGGAGCCTCACTGGCATACTCACCTGGGCTGGGTTAGGGGTAGGTGAGGAGCACAGTGGCCCCACTCCAAGCCAGGAAGGGCCACATTTCCCACATGACTTCTTGGCCTCACTCTGAGAAATCACTGTATTTTGGGAGTTGACTTTTTGTTGAGAGGGGGCCAGTTTTGAAATGCCTGGTTATATGGGATCTTGCAAGAGAAGCGGACGGTGCTGGAAGACACCTGCATCTGGCCCGGAGAGGTGGCTGCAGTGTGCCCTTGACTGGTCCTGTGACCACGGGCAGGCCTTTCCCTTTCTCTGGGCCTCCGTTTCCCTACGAGGCCCGTGTCTCTGGAAGAGAACACCCACTTCAGGTGACTTTCAGGGAAGCCGTGTTGGGGGGTGGGCTGCCGTCCTGGCTGGAGCCTCCCTCCCTTTGGAGTCTGGGAGTAGACTCTCCTCCCTGAAGCTAACCCTAGCCCAGCCCACTGGGGCTCATTTCTGGTCTCCTGGCATCTGGTGGGAGTGGCCGCCCAGATGGGTTTCTCCATGGCAACCGACCCACAGTGTGACAACAATGGCTCCACTATTCTGATGCTCAGAACATGTTCATGTAAAATATTTTTGCAGTTCATTAGGGCTCCACACTCCCCGTGGTGACGCTGGCTGCGAGGCCTCTGTGTGGCAGGGGTCCGGCTGCCCTGCTGCCCTCCAGCCGTTCACCTGCTTTTCATGAGCAGTTTGGAAACACTCCCTCTTGCTGGCCTCAGCTCCCCAACCCAGTGCTCCCTCCGGGTCTTAACACTCTGTCTGC
Source organism: Condylura cristata (assembly GCF_000260355.1). Taxonomy (NCBI): domain Eukaryota; kingdom Metazoa; phylum Chordata; class Mammalia; order Eulipotyphla; family Talpidae; genus Condylura; species Condylura cristata. The sequence goes on along the minus strand of NW_004567118.1, from coordinate 31,071,300 downwards.
GGGTCCCCGCCACCCCACCCCAGTTACCCGCATCTCACATCCATTTCTACGGCTGCTCTACCTCTCTGGCCTCCTTTCTCTCATCTCCTTCATTCCCTCCCTGCCTCTGTCCTTCCTTCTCTCCACTCCCCCGGCACCCCAGACCCCCCACCCCCCTCTCTTCCACCATCTCCCGCTCTCAGTGCTCCCCTAGACACCCCAGAGCCTCTGCCATTCCCAGCCTCAGGCTCTGCCCACTTACTGCTGGGATCCTCTTTAGCTCAGAATTGTGAACTCCCGGCCTCTTATCTGTTCTCCGTGACCTGTCTGGACAGCACCACTGAATGTTGCTTTGAGGTAGCAAGAGTGATATCATCCTCCTCTGGTCCAGGGAGCCGGTTCAGGTCCTGCCCAGCCACCCAGACTTTTCACATCTGGGGCCAGAGTGTGGGGTCCAGGTTTCTGGGCATGAGTTGAAGGGCCACCTCCCTGGCTCCTATTCTCCAGCCCAGGCCACGTTGGGTCGGGGCTCTGTCTCTGCCCCGCAGGACCCTACGTCTGCCAGCTGCTTCTACCCTCCCAGCTCCAGCCAGAGTGAAGCTACATGGCTGGGTGTCAGTGCTAAACTGGGACATTTTGTCCTCCTCCTCCTTAATGCAGTGATGGGGAAACTGAGGCTGGAATAAGCAGGGACTTTCTAAGGTCACAGATCAAGGTGGACTAGAAACTAGGAGTTTAATGTCCAAAGCTGGCCTTTTCTTTGACTTGTTACTGAAATTGTAGACTTCTTCCCTCCCATTTGTTCTTTGAGCTCTAGCCCATTGACCCAGCTCTAGGAGGAGTTGGGGGATGAGAGATGCTCACTGCTCACGGTCTGGTAGCAGAGACTCCGAGGGGCCCTGCTTGGGAATGTAAAATAGATGTCCCTGATTGGATGCTGAGGGCTAGGAGATGGGGTCCTAGGAGGAGGAGGACAAAATGTCCCAGTTTAGCACTGACACCCAGCCATGTAGCTTCACTCTGGCTGGAGCTGGGAGGGTAGAGGCAGCTGGCAGACGTAGGGTCCTGTGGGGCAGAGACAGAGCCCCGACCCAACATGGCCTGGGCTGGAGAATAGGAGCCAGGGAGGTGGCCCTTCAACTCAGATCCCTCTTCTGTTAGCACAACTGAAGGATATCGGGAGAGCCAGTGCCCAGCTCTGCCAAGGTGGATGTGCACAGTAGGGGAAACGCAGGGTGGCACAGAGGCCTGTACCTCAAAGGCAGACCATGGTATATGCCTATATTACCATAAATAAATCAACACAAAGGAACAGACACTTCATCAAAGACGATATGTGAATGGCAAATAGTAAAAAGAGGCTCCACATCATTACTCATTAGACAAATGCAAATTAAAATGACAATGAAAACTACAACAGACTTACTAGAATGGCTGACTAAGATGACTGAGCAGGCTAGGAGGGTTGGAACTTCGCAGCCCTGCTGCCGGGAACATGCAGTGGCTCAACAATTTTGGAAAATAGATTTTGCACTTTCTTACGTTAACAGTACTTAACTACTTCACGAGCCAGCCTGTCCACCCCTCAGTATTTGCCCAAGAGGAAAGAAAGCACCTGCCCATCTCGAGATGCATTCTTGCCTGTTGGGAGCAGCTCTATTTGTTAGAACGCCAAACTGAAAACAACCCAAATGTACATCAGTGGGCGAATGAATCAACAAACTGTGGCACATGCATGCAATGAAATAATTCTCAGCAACGAGAAGGAATCAGCTTTTGATACACTCAGCAATATGGATGTATTGCAGAATAATCGTGCTGAGGGAAGGGAGTCACACTGCAAAACAGTACACGCTGTACATTTCCACTGACATCCGACTCTAGTGTATGCCAACCAGTCTCCATGATGGACAGGTCGGTGATGCTTCAGAAGAACAGCAGAAGACTTCTGGGGCCAGAGATATCCACTCACTATTTTGATAGGAGAGGTGGTTTCATGGGGTCGTGCATCTGTGACGACTTACCAAATGTTAAGTAGATGCAATTAATCGAATGTTGATGTTATCTCAGTCATGCTGTTAAAAAATGGAGAAACTCCCTTCAGTATAACATAAGGGGATGCGATAGTGCTGGGGGATGTAGGAGACCCCTGAGGATGTAACCTGTGCTGAGAACCGAATAACAAGAAGTGATCCTAGGTCACCTTTTGAACAGCCCAGGCAAAGCTTGAACTGGAGGAATGAGCAGGAAGGCTGGCATGGTGAGGGTGCCCAGGTGCCTGCCTGGTGCCATCCACCAGCTGCCCCACAGACAGGGAGGGGAGACCTGGCTCAGCTGCCTCTGGATGTGATTTCCTCCCAGACGTGGGAGTGGCCCTGCCCCAGAGGAGGCCAGAGACTCTGAACTCAGAATCTCTGGTGCAGGATAGAGCTGCAAAACAGAATTATGCCTGGGTGACTGAGCTTCGTGTGGGAGATGGGATGCTGGTGACAGGTGGTGTGGCCAGGAACTGTGCATGAGAAGAGCTCAGCTGGCCGAGGAGGGACAGCCCAGTTTGGCATGGTCCCTGACCACGAGACCCTGACTTCTAAGGAGGAGATGGGGACGTCTCTTGGTGTGCCATCGCTAGAAGGACGGAGGCCGGTGCCGGAGTGGCACTATGATGTCAGATGCGTCATTTGGGATGTGGTCAGGTGTGCCAAGCACGGGTCATCTCTAGTCTATTTTTATAGCAAAACAGATGTCTCTATTTAGAAAATATCCAGGCACATCCTGAACTTTCACCTTCTGCTTAGATGCAGTAAATAGTCCATTAAAGGAGTCTTATAACCCACCAGCATTTAACCCACCGCTCTTACAGTGAATTGTCCGCTGGCAGACAGCACCCTGAGCTGGCAGGCGGGACACCAGCACTTTGGCCTGGTCCCAGCTTGAGGTGCTGTGTGAGCCTGGGCCGTTTGTGTGGCTCTGAGTCTGGACAAGAGGGTGTTGGACTTCACCTCAAAAGCTCCGAGTATGCCATGAAGGTCCTAATTGGCCTGGTGAAGCCCTATTGGCTGATGTCTCACTTTGATGGGAAATCTTTGCTTCCTTTTGACTTTTCCCTCAGCCTCTAAATGGCACCCTCTCCACCCCCAGGAGCATACATAAGCCAGGCCCTGGAGGTTGCAGAGTGGAAACACTGGCAGAGCTGGGGTGAGATTGGGGAAGGGGGAAGTAGGTGTGGAGTGGCCAGGGCTACTTTACCAGCAAATCTAACTCTGGGTAACAGAGCAAAGCATGGGGCCTCCACCTCTGGGCTGGGTGGGGGCAGGGCATCTGCCAGGTGAGAAGCTAGAAGTTTCTGCCTTTCTGCGTTTTGCCTTCTGTGTCCTCCATTCCCTTGCTCTCTCTGTGCCCAGTCCAAACCCAGCCTCCCCTCTCCTCACCTGACAGGAGGAGCTGAACTCTGCCTTGCTCAGAGTGTCCAGGAAGGGAAGGTAGAGTAGGGATAAGTCACCCCATTTATGGCAGTGTTGATTCTCAGAGAATGAGGGACACACCCAGGGCTGTATTAGTCTGGGTTTAGCTGACTATGCTAAAAGCTGGGGATTGTGGGAGGGGCAGAGTGAAGGAAAGCAGTGCATGGTGTCTGGGCCAGCAACCCCCACCCCCCCAACCCTTCACTCCCTGCTGCTAGCTCCTTCAGACAAGCCTTTCACCTCTGTGACTCAGGCCTCTCCTCTGTAAAGTGACAGGGGGTAGGAGGGAGCGGGAGGATGTCATGGCTGGGCAAAGTAAACATCTGTGTTACTGGCCCTGGCCCTCCCCAGCCCTGGGGGAAGGGTAGTGGTCTAGTAAATGCCACAGAGCCGGCTCCAAAGACTTCTGCGGATGGGCCAAGACCTTTCCCTGTGATGAGCAGTGTGGTGGTGATGGCCCTTGGTGGGGTGGCAGCAATGTTAAAAGTGTGAAGGCAGTTAGCAATCCTGTAACCCAGAGGTTAAAGGGTAAGGCATATTTAGGACCTTGGAAAATGGATGTCATGGGCCTGATGCAGGGGTAACGGGTGGCATTGGTCTGGCTGTCTGGGGAGGGTGACCAAGCTCTTAGCTCCATGAGCAGGTGGTAAAGCCTTCCTGCCACAGGACAGGGAGGCTTCCTGCTTGAGAGTCCTGTGGCGTCAGCAGAAATGAAGGCCTCTGGGTGGGAGGAAAGGCCTCCTTTATGGCCTGGGAGGTTGTGTGGAAGGGTGTGTCATGGCTTTGGCCAGAGTCAGAGTCGGTCTGGGGTCAAGGCTAGCTTATTGTGGGATTGTGTGTGAGGCTTGTCTTGGTGCTCAGTGTGGGCAGGGAATGGAGCTCAGTGAGGGTGAAGTAGATGCAAAAGCTGGTCTGCACCAGAGGCCACTGGAGAGGAGAATTAGCATGCCAAGAACAGTCATCAGAAGACGGAAAGCAAAATCAATAACCAGAACATTTGTCAGAGTGAGCCCTTTGTGGCCTCCGGGCCCTGCTGGGAGGCACGTACCACAGAGGGGGAAGTAGAGCAGAGACTCAGCACTGAGCCGGGTGCCCCTGTTTGCCCAGATAACTACAAAAGGAGCTATCTCCACACTGCCTGTGTGTGCGCGTGTGAGAGAGGTGAGGCATGTGCAGTGTGTGTGTTCTCGAAGCCCTCAGGGGACAAGCCCATTGTTGCCAGAGTGAAGATATGAAGGCTGCATGTTGAGAGCGGGGGCAGGAGGGGCCCAAGGACAGTGTGGAAGCGTGTCTGAGAAGAGGGGCTCAGGGAGAAGCGGGGGAGACAGAGGCAGGCTGGGGGCCAGAGAGCCTCAGAAAGCCAGGGAAAATACAAGGAAGCAGAGAGGGAGGAAGCAAGAGAGATTTGGAGAGAATGGGAGAGAGAGACGTGGACACACACACGTAGGGGAGAGAGAGAGGGAGAGACAACATCAGGGAGAGAGCTGAAGGAGGCTGACCCAGAAGGAGAGGGAGAAGACCAGAAAGAGGAAGAAAGGCCGTGTGGTGGAGAGAGTCTAAAGGATCTAGAGAAAAGAATTGAAAGAAACCCAGTGACGAAGGTGAAGAAAGAAACATGCCTACAGAGAGAGAGAGAGAGCTAGAGCAAAGGTGAGGGCAAGACAGACAGACAGACAGACAAACATTGGGGTATTGGGGTAGGGAGAGAGCCAAAGAGTTGGGGGTGTGATTAAGGCCTGCTCAGAGAGGGAACTTGAGGGGCAGAAGCACAAAGATCAAGAGAGACTGAGATCAAGAGAGTAGAAAGAGTTTTTTTTTTTTTTTAAAGATGTATTGATTTATGGATTCAGAACTGGATGCAGGGGTGCTGAGAGGATTCATTAGAGACAGAGTGAGGAGCAGAACAGGCAGATTGAGAAGTGCACTGCTGAGGGGAGCAGCGGGCGAGACAGGAGAGGTCTGCCGCGCCAAGTGGGTCAGCACAGAGTGGGGATCGAATGAGCACTGAAGCAGCCACTGCCAGCTTCACAGTGCTGTGCTTTAACCTGCTGTGCCACTAGGCAGGGTCCTGGGATCTAAGCAGATCAGATGTTGTGGGATAGGGCTGGGAGTGTGAGAGGAACGCATGAGAGGCTGAGAGAGGAAGATGCATTTGAGAGGAAGACAGATACAAGGCCAAGAAGCTAAGACAGAAGAGGCTCATTCACATAGCTAGGAAGAGTTGGGTAAGACAGCACAAGCTCCCGGTGGTGGTGATGGTGATTTCATGCACTGTTGTCCCCACCTGTGCCCTCACTGTGTGCCAGACGTGCTTGTGAACACTTTACCTGCATTATCTCATTTAATCCACACAGAAATCCAATAACATAGGCATTACTGGGATAGCATGTTACAGATGAGGAAACCGGAGCTCCTAAATCTGAGGTTACTGTCCACGTCAGAGATAGTGGATCTGGGCTTGAAAGTAGACCACAGAGCTCTTTATCCCCTCCTGGTCCTGCTTTCCCAAGGGCAATGCCTGATATTTGTTTACAGCATTTTGGGATATGGATTTTTTTTTTCAAATTTACAGTAGCTTTTCCCTTTATAACAATTTGCTGAAAAAGTTGTAGAACCATCATTGTTATTCCCACCGAAAAGAAAAGGAAGCAGAAGTAGTTAAGGGACATGGCAAAAACACAGGTTCACATGCTGCAGAGTGTGGATGGTACCTCAGTCAGGCCTCTTTTCAGACCACAGTGCTGCCTCGGGCCATAAACCAGGGCCCAGAGGGAGCACATTGTACTTGGAAAATTGTGTGTGTGTGTGTGTGTGTGTGTGGTGCCTGGCTGGAGCACTGGGCAGCCAATCCAGGATGTCTGGAGCAGGCCATCAGGAGGGCAGGACCTAGGGACTTTTGAAATAGTGTAGCTACATTTAAATTCTGGCTTTAATTTAAATTAGGCAAGTTGCTGAACTTCCCAAGCTTCAGTTTCTTGTCTATAAAATGGAGATAATAGCAATTGTAGCTTTTTAGTATTGTTATTCACCTAAGTGAATTCATATTTGTAAATCACCTATAATGATTTCAATGTACACTAAGGATTTGATAAATATCATAAAATAAATCAAATAAATAAGACAGGAGGGTTGTATTATTGAACTTGAGTGATTCAGAACTCTGGACAGCTCCCCGATCTGCAGATCCACCATATTGGTTCCATCTGCTCAGTAAAGTTCTTTGGCAGTGAAATGAGTCTCATTTCTTTATTCTTGGCTATCATGAGCTTGAGGATTCTCCCAGCACCATTTAATGTTTGTTTTATGAGGGAGGACACCATAATATTCACCAGGAAGGCCTATCTCTTTTAAGAGAATGTGATTCTCTTTTAAGAGGATTAATGCAGATGGAGTTTTCATTACAGAGGGAGGCATTACTGTGGTTTGTTTTGAGGAGCTGTTCCTCTCTGGGATGTAGGACCGTACCATTGTATGGAGTTGATGTGTAGGTATCCAAGGGTCTGTGTTAAGGGTTGTTAGGGATGTGGCCTCACCACGATTTCTAAGAGTAATCACTAAGCTCATACTGGAAAGAGGAAGGATAGAGACAGGGTTAATGGGAAGACTAGTAGGAGGCATTAAGAGGTTCAAAAGGCTGAGACATGGGCTAAGGGTCCCATATGTTTAAGACATTCTGAGTGGCAAAGGCTTTTGCTCTCCTGCTTATTCCAGAGTTGCCTCTGCCCCCCTCAAATACTGATGGCATTCAAATACTGATGGCAACTCACTTCTTGGGAAGAAATGACCATACTCTTTCTCATCCATAAGCATCCCCCTTTGTACCAAGTCCTTTACACCTATTATACTTTTAGTCTTTCTAACAAGTCTATCAGTTACACATTGTCAGCCCCTTTTTACTCATGGGGAAAAAAAAAAAACAGGCTCAGAATAGTCAAATAACTTAATCCCCACACCCTCCTGAAAAAAAAAAAAAGAAAAGAAATCCAAACAACTTCTAGCAAGTGGCAAGATTTTGCTATTTCTTCTCAACACACTGACTTTCAATAAATACTGCTCTTAGTGCTAAAGGGGGAATCTTCTTTGGGTGTTCAGCCTCTCATGGCTGTTCTCTTTTTGTGATACATATAGAGACCCATTAGGGCATAACTGTGACTTCTTAGAGTGAAAAATTCCCAAATGCCTCACACCTGTCTGTAACTATAGTATCTTCCACTCAAAGGAAGGAATAAGTACTCTTTCAGATGTGACTTCCTGTTAGGGCTACCTCCATTCAGTCCTGCCTGCTCGTGTCCATCTCTCCTTCTGCCCACAGAAGAGGTGGCTGAGGGGAAGAATGCCATCCTCATCGGGATGAGCCAGTGGAATTCAAATGACCTGGTGGAGCAGATTGAGACCATGGGGAAACTGGAGGAGCATCAAGGTGAGATTCTGCTTTTGTTATGACCAAGATGTGTACACATGCATGTTACAGAGTGGGTTGAGGTGCTGGAAATTTGGGACTAGGACTTGGTTCTTCTTTCAAGTCATCTATCTGTCTGGCCACTTCTCTTTCCTGCATCTGTGCTCCGAAACTCTGTTACCTGTAAGATCCCACAAGGAAGCTTCTGTCAGAGATGACTCCAGGGTAATTCAACAGAACTCCCTTGTCTATAGGATGGGGAAGCAGTGGGGATTAAGGACAGTCAGTCTGTCCAAGTTCTTTGGGCTACAAACTCAAAGTGTTGAACTCTGTAGGTCAGAGTAGGGTAGCAAAGTTCTGGAGGAACTTTCCAGAAAGGAAAAGACAGCAGAGAGGGGCAGCAGTGAGAATTATAGCTTCCTTTGAATTGCTGAAGAAAGAGATGTGGCTGGGAATTAATCCAGGAGACTTTTTATGGAGGTGAGTTTTGAGAAGAAGCTTAATCAGCACAAAAATCAAACACCTGCATCTGTCTTTCCATGTGGCCATTTTTCACATTTGTTGGACACCTGTTGCTTGGTTGGAGGGACCAACAATAAATAATTCAGCTGTGGCCTCTACCTTGTGATGTGTGGCACAGTATAAGTCAAGACATAGAGGCAGACTTGGGTTGAAAATTTCTGGACCTAAAGTGAGAGGCAGGACTCTTAGAGGGAGGCAGGAGAGTCTGACTCATGGAAGGTTTCCTGACAACGGAGCTATGGATCCAGGCTTTGAAAGTATGTTGCTAAGGAGGTCAGCGATGTCTGAGATATGTCTGAGATGACATATGGGGGAAGTGAGGCTCAGGAAGAGGCTGCATTTGATTGAGGTCATACTGGAGTGAAGAACAGAGTGGGGCTGGGACTCTATCTAGGGTTCAGGTGTGAACCTCTGCACCTGTTATCCCCATCTCATGTATCACTCTTCCTACTTCCCATCACCTCCCCTTTTGCTTTCTCTGCTGGCCCCATGATTCCTCAGCCAGATAGGATGACTGGCTAGCATCCATCCTAGGGCATGGCCAGGCTTTGGATGACTGTTATATTTTACAAACAAGGAGCCCAAGGCTTATGGAAGTGCACCTTTCCCAAGGCTCTCAAAGTTGCTGACAGCATCACGCTCATCACCAGTCTCCCAACTCCCAGACGGAGCCTCATCTCCCATGCTCATGCTCAACTGAGGTCAGGTACAGTTCTGAGCCCCTGCATGGTCAGGTGTGAGAACCCAGGATCATAAACTAAAGAGTCCTTTGAGTTGCTGTCCTAGTCACAAGAAGGGCAGACTCTGACTGGCCAAGGCCAGGCCAGAGACAATTTCCATGTCGTTCCAGTCACACATTTGCAGACGGACTCCTCGTCTGCTCTTTTCTGCATCCAGGACCTGTATGCACCAGAAGGGTTCATAAATTTCGGGACTTGCCCTAGGACAGTGCCTGGTAGCCATGGAAAAACAAATCCAGGCTTGTACTCACCACCTGTCTGGACATCCCTGCCCCCCACCCCCACCCTGACCCCCCACTTGCCTGCCAAAGACTTGTGTGACTCAGACACAGTGTGAGCTAAGGAGGGGGGAGACACTGTGAGCTGGGAGAGCAAGGTAGAGATGAGGAGAAGGAAACATGGAGATGGACAGGAGAGGGTGAAAGAGAGAGTTTGGGACCCAAGAAGTCTGGGCTTGGACTTGGCCCTGCCATTTTGGAGCGTCATTATCTCTCTGAACCTCAGTGTTCATCACTGGCTTAGTGAGAATAACAGAAAAGTTGTGGGGATTCAGTGAGCTAACACTTGCAAAGTACATCCAATCACAGCTCATCATAATGAGGGAAGATGACAGAGAATGGAAGACATTGCACAAGCACAGCTCCAGCAAGCACTTCCTGGTGTGTACGAGAGGTTGAATTAGGAGCAGTGCTATCTGGAGTTCAAGAATTGATGCTGCCTCCTCTCCCAGTACAGGATAGAGAACAGGAGGAGGGAGAGAGCATGGAGCAGGAGAGGAAACCAGCTGTTACCAACTCCTGAATGCCCTCCCTCTGTGGATTCAAAATGTGATGCCCACAAAACGACAGAGCATACACATTCATTGCATCCATTTCCACAATCATTTCTGGAGCAGCTCCGGGCTGCAGGCAGTGCTGTACAGCCTGCTGTACAGATGAACCGGCTGGCATTGCCACCTTAGGGGACAGTCACAGCTGAGGTTAGCCTGTAATAAGGCAGGCTGAGTAAGGGTCTTAGGAGACAGGTGCTGGAGACTATTTTAGGAGGAGGAAGTTCTGAAAATGCTTCCTGGAAAGGCTGCTGTCTGGTGTTACAGAGCCAGCTCTACTCTGCCTTCTTCAAGTTCCTGCCCTTCAATGCGGGACTCACTCCGGAGACCCGCTCTCGTGGTTCACCCCCTGACTAGCCACGGTAGCCCTCAGGATGACCTCCAAGTGCAACGGCAGCCAAAGCCACTCTTCTGGCCTCCAGTAGCCCCCTTACCTCCACCTGGATGGCCAAGACTCTTCATGCCCCCCAAGTGCCCAAGGGAGCTGACCTTCCTTCTCTGAAGCTTAATTATGTCTTCGATCCCATCTTGAGCCTCTCAGTCATTTAGAGCACATGTTGCAAGGCTTAGACTTGCATCTGTTATCCCCACTTCTGTGGGTGCTAATCCTGGTGTGTGTGTACCCCCATACTCTCACAGCACCTCGTGTTTCATTTCTTTGTTTTTTGTTGTGAACTCATCTTGGGTCCTCCCCTCACCTCCCTCTCTTTTCTGTGGGAATCTCGGGCATCTAGGTTTGGGGATGTCCTGGTAGAGACTGGTCTTGTGTTTCTGCTGGGCCTGGTGTTTCACTCATCTTGGACATTTCATATGTTAAATTCACAGTTTGGTGTTTCCAGTCTCCACAAGTGGTATAAATTTAGACCCCACACCCGTCTGCGGCACAGGCTTAGAGTTTTAATTACTCATGTGTGACTTTTTTCTTTCTCACTGTCTGTGAATGATTTCTTTGCTGTTTCCCCAAAGGAGATTTTTAAAGGTCCTTTTTGGGTGGGAGAGACCTCCAAGGCTCCCCATTGAACAGGCAGTGCCCCGCTAACTCCTCTCCTAACAGTGGACGACATCGTTTCCAGCCTCCGGACCCAGGGCCGGGTCAGCTGGTTCTTCCTGTGTCCCTTCTGTGTCAGCTTCTGTTGTCATTCTGCACTGTAGGTCTGGCTTTGTTTCAACCAGCCTTTATTTTGAGCATGGTTATGTATTTACATTTTTGGTAATCTATTGCCCAGAATTTCAGTGGAAAGGAATCTTTCAGCTGAAATAAATGAGTTGCCTTATTTATTATCACTACTACTGCTATTATTACTCAATTGCTTCTCTTGGTATATTTAACATTTTTAAATTTGGTAAAATATGTCATATAAAACTTACCCTTTTCAATGTGTGGTTGTGTGGTATTGAATACATTCATGTAGTTGTGCAGCAACCACCACTGTCCATCTCCAGAACTTTCTCTTCAGCCCAAACTGAAGTTATTAAATAATAAAGCATCACTCCCCTCTCTGCAGGTCTCTGGTTATCACCATTTTATATTCTGTTCCTATGCATTTGACCACTCTAGCTCCCTTATATAAGTAAAATCCTGTAGTATTTCTCTTTTAATGTATGGCTTGTTTTACTTAATGTAATGTCTTTACAGTTCAACCATGTTATATCCTGTGACAGGATTTCTTTCCTTTTATAGGCTGAATAGTATTCTATTGTATGGATATACCACCATTTGTTTTCCACCTTTGACATCCAACATGTCTTTAATGCACATGTTTCTACTTTTTGGCGATTGTGAATAACACTGTTATGAACCTTGGTGTACAAATATCCACCTTATTTTTTGAACATATTATTCCTATAAAACAAAGCAAAACAAACAAAACCAGTGTGCCTTGGCACTTGCAGACCTCACTTCAGAGTTTATCAATATAAATTGTATCTCTAGATGCAGATTGTATTAGAGATTAGTGCAACAGATACACTTGTTCTTTTATTTAACTCTGGGCCTTAGAGAGTTTTTCATATTAATATACAGAGATTTAACTCATTCTTTTTACCTGTACCATGGTTTTCTCTACTTTGGAATTTTTCATCAGTAAAACAGTGTTACATAAGTTAAAGGTACAACTATTTAAGATTATAATAGATACTGCTAAGTAGTATTAAAAAATGTGCAAATTCAAATGCATGCCAACTGTGAATTATGTTAATCATTCCCCCACAGTGTTATCAGAATTGATATTAACAAACCTCAAATTTCTACCTGGTTGGTGATGATATTTTCTCATTATTTTTTTTCCTTATTTGATTGCTAGTGAGGCTGATCATCTTTTCATAATGTGTTGATCAGCCCTATTTTCTCTTTTATTGAATTTCTCAAGCATTTATTTAACCTCTCTCCTAGTAGATTATTTATCTTTCTTATTGGATATAAATTATTTGTTCGCTATGTATTTGAAACATTTGTCTCGGCAATCTTGCAACTTGGCTGAATTTTCTTATTAGTTCTAAAAGTTGCTCTTTTGGGTTTTCTAAGTAGAGAGCCATGTTGTTGGCAAATCTTAAAAGCTATATTCATGCCAATTTTCACACTGCTTATTTATTTTTCTTATTATATTTCATGGCATGGGGTTTTCAGGTAGAGGCTGAGTAGCAGGAGGGGCAGAAGGTTTTGATACTGACTATAATGCTAAAATTTCCTCCCCCTCCTCCTACTCATTCCTCTTCAGTTAAGTTTATAGAGGTATGATTTACATTCCATAAAATTCACCTGTTTTATTGTATGGTTTTAACTGCTGTTTTATAAATTTTATGGCTTCCTGTTGAATTTACTTCCTCTTTTTACTAGAATATTTATTTCCTCAAACAGTTCTTTCCAACAGGAGCTGTGGATAGTCACTTTCCAAGTCCTTGCATTTCTAAACATGTCTTCATTCTGTCTTCTCATTTGAATGTAAGTTTGCCTGCTTTCACAATGTTCCTGACTATCTTTGAAGATTTTCTTCATTTACTGTCATTGATGAGAAGTCTGAAGTAAACTGGATGGTAATCTGTTTTTCCCTCTTCTTGAAACAATAAATTTAACAATCTTTATTCTCTATATTTGGAAGTCACAAAGTATATTTGGCATAAAGATTTATTTTGTTGTCCCTGCACCTGGTACATGGTGATGTTTTCTTTTCATTATTTCTTCAAGTATTTCTTTCTTTTTTTTTCTCCTTCCAAAATTTATAGGTCTTGTCTGAACCTAACCAAGTTCTTCAATTTTCTCTTTAGCTGTTAATCATTCTCCTGGTGAATTCTGTGGCACACTTTAATTTTCTTTCATTGTAAACAATTATATTACCACTTTCATCTGCTCTGATTGGTTCTTTTTCATCACAAACTGCTATTGAGTCATAGATGCACAGTTCTATGCTATGCTTTTTATAGTCTCGGTCTTCTCATTCTTTGAAGTTACAGTTTTCTGGTAGGTTAGAGGTAGATGGAGATAAACCATGCATATTTCAGATTGGATTAATTCTCCAAAGATCCATAAGTGAGATTATCAGACAGGTGGGAGTCAGCTTGATTCCGATTATCTGTGGTAATACATACCTTCCATTAAGTATTGCCTAAGTGAAGTCAGGCTTGCAAGTTCTTTTTTTCAATTGAGGCATATTCCACATACCATAAAATATACCCTTGTAAAGTGTATATTTCAATGGTTATTAGCACAGTCATGAATTTTTGCAGACATCACCACATTTTCCTCACCCCATGACCCCAGAAACCCTATACCTATCAGCAATCATCCCCCTATTACTTTCTCCCCAAGCCCATGGAACTTCATGTGAATGGAATCAAGCAATGTGTGGCTTTTTGTGTCTGATGTCTTTGCCTTAGTGTAATGTTTCTGTGGGTTATGTATGCTGTAGACTGAATCAGTGTTTCATTCCATTTTATGGCTGTATAATATTCCTCGTGTGGATATCTCATCTATGGTTTATCCACTCATCAGTTGACAGACATTTGATTTCCATTTTTTAGCTATCACGAGTAACGCTGCTGTAAGTATTCACGTACATGCTTTCTGTGGACATATTTTCAGATCTCTTGGGGGTATAGCTAGAAGGGAATTGCTGTATCATATGGTAACTCTGTTTAACTTTTTGAAGAACTAGCAAACTCTTCCCAAATGAACATGCCACTTTACTTTCCTACCAGCCCTGTAAAAGTTCACATTTCTCCACATTCTTATCAACACTTGCTATTTTTTGCTTTTTTGATGACAACCAATGTGTAGGGAAAACCCGTTTTTTCCTATTGTTTTTTTCCCCTGTGGGTCTCCTTTACTACTCACATAGGATATTTCACTTCTCATCACCAAATGTGTGGAGGTATTTTTTTCCAACCAAAGCAATTCTCTGTGACACTAGTTTATGTCCTATCATTTAGCTCAACCCGACCTACCTGGAGATAGTGTCAGAACTCGGTTCCACTTGACTGTACCCACCCCACTTTGGATGCCAATCCCAGTAGTAGGTACCCAGGTTACCCACAGCTCCTTATTGTGGACAAATAAGAGGTTCCCACACCCCTTCTGCATGTTTAATTAATTTGCTGAACTTACAGCACTCAGGAAAATGCTGATTTACAGCTATCAGTTTATTAAAGGATACAGATGGACCTCCAGATGAGCAGTGAGGGCGAGGTTTGTGGGTTTCTGAGCATGGGAGCTCTTTGTCTCTGTGCGAATGGGTGCATCCCCCTCCCCGTGAGGGTGTGTGGGCCAACCTAGAAGCTTTCTGATTCCCATACAATTGGTGTTTTGTGGAGGCTTCATAGTGTTGGTGTGATCAATTATTAACATAGTTTTCAACCGTTCTTCCTTCTTGAGAACAGGGGAGGTGAAGATGAAGCTTCTGAGCTTCTAATCATGTCTTGGTTTTTCTTGTGACCTCATCCAGGGGTCATCCAAGAGCATACCCAGGGTTGCCTCATTAGAACAAAATACACTCCTATTACCCAAGAAATTGAAGGGTTTCAGGAGCCCTGTGTCAGGAACTGGAGGCAGATTATATGTATATATTCCCTATTATTTTGCAATCATGCGGGGAGGGGTGTATTGGTATATATTATTAGAGTTTTAATTTGCATTTCCCTAGTGACTAATGATGTTGACTATATTTTCATGTGCTGATTTATCATTGTTCTATTTTTTTCTCTGGAGAAATGGTTAGTCAAATCCTTTGCTCATTTAAAATTGGGTTATTTGTCTTTTTTTTTTTTTTTGGTTGTGTTGTAAGAGTTCTTAATAAATCCTAGGCTCTAGGCCCTTATTAGTTATATGATTTACAACTACTTTATCTCATCTGTGGATTATCTTTTGACTTGTTTGAGAATGTCCTTTGGAACACAAATTAAAGTTTTTTATGACATCCAATTTCTCTATTTTTTCCTTTTTTGTTTGTGCTTTTAGTGCTGTGCAGAAGTCACTGTCTAATACAAGGTCATGAAGATTTACCCCTATGTTCTCGCTAAAGAGTTTTATAACTTTAAGTATTATATTTAGGTATTTGATTCACTTTGACCTTCATTCTTTTACATGTGAGTAGCCACTTGGGACACCACTTGGCATCCTTATCAAAAATGCTTTTATTATAAACATCTGGGCTTATTTCCAGACTCCCAACTCAATATCACTGATCTATGTTCCTTAGACTAGAACAAGTCTTGATTACTATAGACCTGTATGCTTGAAGTCAGGGGGTAGGAGACTACCCATTCTGTTCATATTTGTAGGTTTGTTTTGCTTGTTCTTTGTTCTTTGCATTACCACAAGAATTTTAGAGTCAGCTTGTCAATTTATGCAGCAACAACAGCAAATCCAGCTGGACTTTTGATCAGGATTGTGTTGAATCTGTGTATCAGTTTGGGATATATTGCTTTCTTATAATATTGGTATTATAATCCATGAGCATAGGATATGTTTCTGTTTACTTTATTCTTTATTTCCTTCAGTGAAATTTTATAGCTTACAAAGTATAAGTCTTGGGCTTGTTTTGTGAAATTTATTCCTAAGTGTTTTCTTTTCTTTTGATGATGCTGTGAATGGAAAATTTTATTTACTGATTGTTCATTGCAAGTGTATACTATAACTGTGTGGACTCATTTCCTTTATTTTGAGGGATTCTTTAGGATTTCCTACATCTGAGATAAAGTCATCTCTAAATAGAGGTAGTTCTCTTTTTCCTTTCCAATGTGGTTGCCTTTTGTTTCATTTTCTGTTCTAATTTTCCTACCCAAATTCTCTGGTATAATGAGTAGAAATGGTGAGAGCTGACATCTTATCTTGGTCCTTACTTTAAGGGTGAAAGTTTTTAGTCTTTCATTATTAAATATGATATTAGCCATGAGTTTTTTTGTAGTTGCCTTTTATTTGGTTGAGAAAATTTCCTCCTATTTTTAGTTTGGTGAGTGCTTTTATTAGGAAAGGAGAAAGCATTTTGATTTTGCCAAATGCTTTTTCTGCATCTGTTGAGATGATCATGTGGGTTTTTGTCCTTTATCCTATTAATATGCTGTGTTGCAATGATTGATTTTCCTATGTTGAAGAACTTGCATTCCTGGGAAAAAAATCCATTTAGCTCTTTCCATGTTGCTAATATTTTATGCTTCGGGTTTATATATCTCTTCTAAAAGAATTCTTATTAATAGTCTATGAGCTATCCCTTCAGGGACTATTTACAATCAGACCTCTTCCCTTGTTTTTGAAACAATGTCCTTAAGGCCACATTCTCACCAAGAGGCAGAAACATTCACTGATCCACTGTCCTGATCAGTTCCTCTGCCACCTGCTTCGAGAGAGCCACGTTGCCCTCCCACTCTGACTCCAGCTGCAGCCCTTGTGTCTAGAGACAAGTCCTCAAGGACTGGCCCTTGCCCCGACAACGTTAACATCACTGAAAACTTGTCAGAAGTGTGGCTTTTGGTGACCCACCCAGACTTGCTGAATCTGAAACTCCAAGAAGGGCTCAGAATCGATGTTTTAACATTTAGGTAATTCTGCTGCTTGCTAAAATCTGAGAACCATCAATCAGTGTGACACTAAATCAGTTGTAAGAACCCACAGATTACAGAATCTCTTTCCTTCTGTCATGGATCCTGAGCTCTTGCCGGTCACCTTCTTATATTCGTAGTGTGGGTGTGCACCCCATTCTGCATTTTCAGCTCCCTCTTACCCTGTCTCTGCATGATGTGCTACGTCTCTCTGCTGCAGCCTGCTGTCACCTAATGATTGGGCTGGATAGAAAATGGCTGTTGGGTGAGTTGTGCTGGTAGCTCTTGGCTCATTCCTTTCGGGTATTTTCAGTCTTCTAGATGTCCTGCTCCTCAAACATTCATCCCTTTTCCTACCTGGAGACAGATGCCCCTGCTTGGAATGGGCCAAAGTTTGGGGGACACCAAACATCTGGCTTCTCCACCCTCAAAACCCAGGCAGCTGCAAAAGTTTATTTTGCTTGTTTTTTCCTGCCCACAGTCCTGTTGCTACCTCTGGCTGCCCCCTCCATTGACGAGAGACTCAATCTTCCATTGCAGGGTTGAGGTTACGGTTCCTTCTTTCCGGCGCTGGCTTTATGAGCATTTGACCCTGGCGGTCACACAAGCCCCATACTTAGCAAGGTCTCAGGCTTGACTCTGTGTTCTGCTATCGCCATCCTGAAGACCTTCTGACACTTCAGAGGGGCCTCACATGTTTATTTTGCACGAGCCCTGCAGATTATGTAGCCCAGACTGCCTTCCTTCCTCCTACTTCCCTGCCTTCTGCCTTTGAAGATGCCTCCTACTTTCTGGTCTGCTAAGGCTAACCCTTCTTGGGTAGCATAATGCTACCAAAAATGAATTCCTATAAAATATATAATGCCATGTTCTAGAGGATCTGGAGCAGGAAGGAAAAGGGCGTTGTGATGTCATTTGACCAGCTTGAACCTGTCCTACTGTGATGCTTCTCCATACAAGCCCAGCGAGAGCCCTCTGCCCTGTCACTTTTATTGCCTGCAGAAGGAAATATAAACCCTAGCCTTGTATGTGTGGCTACATCCACACTTTGGCTCTAATCTTCCTTCTGATAATTATAGTTCTCCAGGGACAGCATGTCCACCAATGCTACAGGGGTCAGGGGACAGCAACGTGAGTTAGCCTGCAGAGGGCTGTTAGATCATTGCCCTCCCTGTCCACCTCACAGTTCTCCCTGGTGCCTGTGACTTCCCAGCCATACCTCCCCTCCTCTTCTCTTCACCTTCAGGGGCTGCATGCTGCCCTTCAAGCCCACTTGAGCTCTCCCTCTTCTTGCCTTCACTTTCTTTCTCCTGACCTCGTCTCTAGCTTCGCAACCCTGAGCATTCGCTCACCCCTCTGCCTCCCCAGACCACCTCCCTCCTGCCCAGTCTGGCTTCGGTGAGTGTCCCCTGCAGTGCCCAGCAGTCTGTTGACACTTGTGCCCTTCCGGGGGTTTGCCTCCCCTGAACTGGAGCAGCAAGGTGCTCCCCAGACCCCCTCACTCCTCCTTGCTTATGCATTCAGCACACGTGACTGGTGCTCACTCTGTCAGGTCCAGTGCTGGTCAGTGCTGAGGACACTCTGATGACTCAGAAGTAGACTCGGAATTGACAGGCTCCCAGACCTGGAGGTAGGGCCGTTACAGTCTGGTGAGCTAATTGCTCTAACAAGTGGGAACGGAGTTCAGAGGGATCAAAGAGGACACGCAGTGAGCTGCCATGAGGAGCGAAGGAGGCCTCTCTGGGCTCTGGACAGGCCAAAGGTGGGGCAGCAAGCAGAGGGAATAGCAGGTGCCAAGATGCAGAGGGAGGTGTGGGATGGCAAGGAGATTTGGGGAACCACAGAGGCTCTTCTTGACTAAGGTCGGAGGCTGGAGGATGCCGAAAGGGGGAGGAGATCACAGAGAAGAACAGCGAAGCCAGAGAGAAGGCCTGGTATGTCAAGCTACAGAGATGGGCCCTCTCAGGAGGGCCCCTGGGGACCACCCCCCACCCCCACCCCCAGCAGCTAGCAGGGGGCCCTGGCTGCTGTTTAGGAAGGGCAGCCTGGAAGCCAGTGACACTGATAACAGAGGTGGGGGTGGGGAGTGTAATGGGCCAGAGGAGAGGGGATGAGGGTGAGTGCTGACCCTGCACTCAGCAGAGGCCTAGTGTTTGGGGGGCACCTGAGCAGGGCGGGAACATGCAGGTCCTTCTTCCTCAGCCTGGTGTGGGGACTGGCTACCAGCTGGGCAGAGCTGCTTAGTCCAAGCCCAGCAAGTCACAGGCGTCAGCTGCTCCCGTCCCTGCTTCCTGGCTCACGCAGGATGTCAGGACGAGTGTTCCCAGTTCCTTCTCTCAAGGCCCAGTCTGTCTGATGCCCCTCCTGCCTGTCCCCCACCCCCACCCCAACACACACACGTGTGCGCACGCACACACATTTTAGAGGCAGGAAGACTATCCTGTTTCAGGTGCTTGGTGAAAATACTTCTGCTCTTGGCTACAAATTTTACTTTGCTTGTTCTTGGGGGGCTCTCGGTTTGTTGGAAGGGGATGGGAAAGAGGAAAGATCACTCTGAAAGCCACGGGTGGGGCTTGAAAGCATCTCCTTGAGCTGATGATCGCCTGGGGTGTGTGGGCTGTGTGGGGTGTGCGGGACCATGTGCGGTGTGAGGGCCAACAGGCAGCTGAGCGGGCTGGAGCCGGGCGGTGGGGAAGCTCTCAGGCCTCTGGCACAGCTTGTCCTGCATGCAGGAGTCTCCGGGATCTTTAGCATTTGAAGAAGGCACCGCTGAGGCAAGGCTGTTGGGCCCAGGGGCCCTGGAAAGCTCCAGGCCAAGTGGGGTCTCATTTAGTAGGTGGCTGAGCCAGCTGCACATCTAGCTAATCACCCTCATCCTGGGAGCCAGCTAATCAGGAAGCTGGGGTTCACAGCAGACTCCTGCCAGCTCTCTGCTGCTCACTGGCTGGCGGCTGGCTGGCGGGGAGATGGAGCGGGCAGGGCTGGGCAGGTGAGGCCGGCTTCCTGCTGTTCTGGCTCCTCGCTTACCTTGTCAGCCAGCAAGCTCATGCTTGTCCAGGTCAGTGGCCTCTGTGGGTCCCCATGCTTTGGACGCCCGGCTCAGGCTTCACTCAGAACAGACGAAGCCTGAGGAAGCGCAGTCCAGGCCACTGGACACTTGCCCCCAGCGTGGGCAGCAAGCACTCCTTGACCCCCCGCTTCCACGCTTCAGCCCGGCTTGTCACAGCCCTGCTTGTGTCTGCCTCAGCGCCTCCCACTGCAGCACGCCCTGCCCTTGCTGGCTGAGTCAGCCCACGAAGCCCCTGTTCTCGAACCCTCTCAGCCCCTACAAAGGAAAAAGAGGTGAAGTCGTAGGAAGAGTCCACGGCAGAATTGGGGGGCTGAATTGGCCAGTTCTAAGCAATGGGTAACAAAATGACTATCTTCCTGAGCCTCGCTTTCCTTATCTGCAAAGGAGGCATGAACCCCCTGGGGAGGGTGCTGGCTGCAGCAGAAAGCCCCCAGCACTGGAGACAGCTGAGCCCTGCACCTGGGGCTCGCAGCTCCCTTCCTGACCTTCTTCCCTCCACCTATGCATGCTCATAGGAGCCCTGCATGCTGGCACCTCTGACACACGACCTGCGCCTTGGGCCTCACCTGCATTTTTTGCTACTGAAATGCTGCTGAGCCTACCGGTCATAGTTACGCCTGAGAATGAGCGTGTGGTACCCGCAGCCCACAGACTGCTCAGACAGTGGCTCCGGGCCTGCTCTGCAGTGTGCCCAGAATACCCGGGGTGTTGACGTTATAGCCAGGACTGTGGCTCGTGGCCTGAAGGGCCCAAGTTTTGATGTTTGAATTCTGAAAAATGTTAACTCCAGTTCGGTTTTGTGGCTGAAGCCTGATGAGACAGACTTGGCTCTGCTGGTGCCATGTCCCCTGCTCCTGCCTCCTGGCAAGGGGGGCAGGAGGGGGGGTCCTCAACCTGCTGCTTCTCTGTTCCTCAGCTCCCTGCCGGCCTAGCTTGCTCCTCCACACACCTGCCCAGAGGCAGTGGCCACCCTCCTGCAAGCTGGGGGTGGAAGCAGGCAGGGCTGAGCTCGGGGCACACACCCCACACGCAGCTGTCCCCTCTGGGCTGGCGGTGCCGCGGTGCAGGCAGTGGGCGGCTTGGAGAGAACAGGACTCTCATTCACCCCTTGCAGGGGCCCAGTGCATTTTAGGGTGGAGGTTGCAGAACTCCTGGGGGTTCTCTGGGCAGCGGGACTGCCTTGCTGTCAGGCGTGGCAGCTGTGTGGGCATGGTGGCTGCGGGAGAGGCAGCAGGAGGCCTGTGTGCTTGTGGCCCAAATTGAGGAGGGTGTCCTCAGGCACTTGAGTGTCTATATTCCCCCCTGGCATAGCTCTGTGCTTGTGGGAATATAACATTCAGCAGCAGATAAAAAACCCAGCCCCTGCTCTAGGCCTCAGATCTATGGTCAGCTTGCAAGTGTTGTCTTTCTCCTGACCCTTTGTTCAGTTTCTCTGTATTCTATATGTAAGTGAAGCCATCTGATATTTATATTTTGTCCTCCTGACTTATTTCACAGAGCATCAAACCTTCCAGCTCCATCCATGTCGCTGCAAATAGCATGAGTTTATTTTTTTGACCGCTAAGTAGTATTCCATTGTATATATGGACCACATCTTCCTGATCCCATCATCTGTTTTGAAGCATTTGGGCTGTTTGTAAACAGTGCTGCCATAAACATAGCAGTGCAGGTTTCCTTTCAAATTAGTGTTTTTGTGTCCTTTGCACGATCCTCATTTCATAATTCAGAAGACCAAAGCATAAAGCAGTTAAGTGACCTGCTCAAGGTTAGTAAATGAGCCTGGGTTTGAGTACGGGCGTTTAAACATCATGGACTGCTCAAGGACTTTCAGCATGTGTAGTGTCCTTGGGGAGCAATGGAACCACAGTCTGTTGAGGGAATGAGGCCCAGAGAAGGAGAGCGACTTCTTTAGTTCACAAAGCAAGAAGGGAAGAGTCTCAAAAGTAGCCTCCACCTCCCAACTCCAACTCTACGCTGTCATACTCGTCACTCTTGCCTTTGAGAGTGCCCCCAGGTCCTGGTGCAGGAGAGAAACCAGTTAGGAAACAAGAGCCATTAAGGCAGCCCTGGCAGGTAGAGTACTGTGGAAACCAGGTTGCAGTGGGCAGCCCGGTGGCCCTGAGAGGGCCTCATGGACGGTTGTCCACCAGTGCCTTGAGTGTTATCTGGGGAGGCGTGAAGGATGCAGGTCTGGGCTTCTTTCTGCATGGGGAAATGAGGCATCTTTGCAGGGGGAAGACTACTCTGCGCCCCCAGAGAGGTCCCAATGCAGCTTCTCTCTGTGCCCTGGAGTTCCCTAGAGAACTGGGGTCCTTGGAGGAGCTGTGGACACATTTTTTATCCCAGAGGAATGAAGCTTGCTTGGGAAAATGGGAAGCCAGGCTGCTATTGGTAGGTTCTGCCAGCATGGTCAGGGGCAGAAGGCAGGCCCCTCCGTAGGTTCTGCCAGCATGGTCGGGGGCAGAAGGCAGGCCCCTCCGTAGGTTCTGCCAGCATGGCCCCTCCCAGGATCCCGCCTGTAGCTGGGGTTGCAGGCTAGAGACCTCTGTGTTGCTTATCTCAGCCCCAGATCACACTGCTGCTGTCCCTCAGGCCCAGGGTGCCTTGCCTGGGGAGCAGAAAAGCAGGTCACATACAAGCTTCTAAATGTGAATAATTGAGGCCCCAACGGATGGCACAGCTGAAACAGGGTTAGGACTTCTGATGCTAAGGGGCTCCCCTGGGCCCAGATCCTCTGGGACTCAGGCAGAATAGTGGATGGAACTCCCAGGGGACTAGGATTTGGTGAGCTAAGAACGGGCATTGTTTCTCTCATTGCAGCTTCACTGTAACGTGGAGGAGAGCTTACTTTTTAAAGATTTATTTATTGATGCATACAGAACGGGGGTCCAGGCCAGAAGTGGGCTGGGGGGAGGTGAGAGGATTCACCAGACACAGAGTGGGGAGCAGAAGAGGTCACTGAAATACACTGCTGAGCGTAACAGCGGGGAGACAGGAGAGGTCTGCTGCAGCCTGTGGGTCACCTCCCAAGCCCGGGATTGAGCTCTCTCGCTGCAGTGGCTGCAGCTAGCTTCACAGTACTATGTTTTAACCTGTTGCACTACCAGGGAGGGCTCTAGAGGAGAGCTTTCTAGTTCTTGGTGTTTGGGGTTACTTTCTTTGTGAACCTCTGACTCAGATGGGGTGGGTTTGAGGTAGCGCATTCCAAAAGGAAGGAAACTGGTTTTTGTGGAAACTGACCCTGTGCTGGCTCTTGGGAACCAGAGATCCTGAGAACTGAGGCTTCTGGGGAAGAATGGAAGCTTCCATGGAAGATGTGGGCACTGGGTTCATTGTCAGCCCAGCCTGGAGGAAGCAGCAGGTTTGACAGAGGAAGGTAGACAAGCAGGCAGGTGTCCCAGACTGGAATGCTTTTACCTGGGCAGGTAACACGTGCAGCTTGTGCCTCGAGCTGAGCTTAGAAATGGAAGCTGACTTGGCTGGTGGAGGCTGAGGCAGGAAGGAGGGGACAAGGCTGGGGAAGTGGACAGGGCTGCTCTTCATGGAGAGGCTCACTTGCTAGGCTCAGAAATGGGCAAAAAGGAGTCACTAGGAGACTGAGCTGGCGTGGCCTGGACACAGCTCGCTTGAGCAAGGTTAACTGGGTGATGCTACAGGAGGCCTGTTCACATGCCATCGCACAACGCCGAGACCTGTCTGTGGTGGAATCTATAAGGGAGGGGAGAGAGTGTGCCATTAGGAGATGGGGAGGCACCTCACAGAACCCCGTGACTGACTGGGTGTGGGGACGAGGGAGGGAAGAGGTTCATGGCAGGCTTCGGTCTTGGGGGAGTGGTGGCCCCTTCTCTGAGTGGGGTGTGGGGGCGGGGCTGTTCCAGGGCCCTCCCTGTGGTCACGGTGAGTATGGACGGTCTGGATATGCCCAGGGCTGATGTCCTTGAGGCGGAGGGAGATAGGGTCAAGAATCTAGGAGAGGGCCCTCTCTGGTGGTGCAAGGGGTTAAAGCTCTGCACTATGAAGCTGTCCACAGCCACCGCAGCGTGAGTTCAATCCCCGGCCAGGGAGCTGCCCCACATGGCGCAGCAGACCTTGCCTCTCTCCCCCACGGCTCCCCTCAGCAGTGTGTTCCAGTAGATCCGCCTGTTGTGCTCCCCACTCTGTCTCTGATGTCCCCACCCCTCATCTCCGGTCTCTGCATCTCTGGCCTGCACCACAGCTCTTGTAGCCCAAAATAAATATATTTTTCTTTTTTTTAAAGAAAAGAACCTAGTAGAGAGAGCAGGAGAGATCCAGCAATTGTCTGCAGGGATATGGCGCTAGATGCTGATGGTGAGGGCAGGTGTGTAGAGAAGGCAAAATCAGACAAGCAGCTGCTTCAGGACTGTCCGGGAGGGGAGGGTGGAGAGGTGAGGAGGCGGTGGAGGCGGCGTGTGCCAAGTGCGTCCCCAGGCCAGGCTGGCACGGCCCTTGCATAAGCGGCCCAGACCTAAGAGTGTCAAGACAGGTGTGGGGTTGGGGGCACAGGCTTGAGGGGCAGGGCAGCCTGATGGGGGTGTTTGCTCACTTTTTTTTTTTTTTTCTGCAGGAGATGGGACCACAGCGTGCACATCCAGCATTCTGCAGGAGAAGCAGCGTGAGTTAAGGCCCTCAGGATTCGTTCCTCCCTGGGGTGGGGGGTGGGGAACAAGGGGGGCTTCCCCTGTGCACACTCAGAGCCCAGAGGGTCATAAGCTTGTCATGCTGTGCCAGCAGGCGGGGTTGCAGGGCCCAGGCCCACTCTGCCTCTTGAGCACTGGTTCCGGGGTTCCCACCGTGGGTGGCTCGGGATTAGCCCAGGAATGAGGGGCTTGAGGCTGGAGGGCCAGGAGGCTGAGCCCAGAAGAGCAGATGGGACCACAGGAAGCTTCAGGCATCATGTGTTGTTTGCTGTGGGCAGAGAGAGAGGAAGAAGGGAACGGGGCGAGCCCTCCTGCGCCTGGGGGGCCAGCTCTTGGGGTGACATGCTTCTAGGAAGAGCAGGACGTGGGGACTGAGGTCAGAGCCCCGCATTCGCGGGCTTCCATCCACCACAGTGGCTGGCCGTGTCTGCAGTGCAGGGCCCCTCGACTCCTTGGTGTCAGCCAGGCTTCTCCAGGTTTCCCGCTGCCTGTTTTCCCAGGGAATGAGCCCAGGATTGAACCCAGGCAGACGAGTTGGCGTCAGCTGGGTGGTACATGGCTGCTGGAGGTCTTCCTGGGGGTTCAGGTTGGGGGGGAGACTGTGGCCTGAGCCATGTGTCTGCAGTGGCAGTGCAGAGCCCCACAGGGCTGGGGTCTGGCCGGGGCTTTATGTGTGTGCCTGGGGTACCGGTGTGGCCTTGGTCTGCCGCTGCCTCTTTGTGGGGAGCTCAGCACATGCCACCCAACCCTTGCCCAGGCTTGGGCCTTCCGTGAGATGCTCCGGCAGTTTCCCTGGACCTGTATAGGAGGGAGCATCTGCCTTCCTAGGCCTGGATCCACCCCGGTGGGTGCACAGGCCTGGTAGGAAGCCTGTGTTTCTAACATCCGGTGGCTCATTTGTGACAAATGTGTTGCTGTCAGGAGCTCTCCAAGATACAGGCCTCAGGTGCACCAGGTACAGAAGGGCAGTTGTGTGAAGGGAAGGCACTGAGCTTAGGGTAGGGCTAAATGTACCTGGGCATTTTAATTTATAGCAGTGGCGCAGTGATGGCACGTTACCTGGGGAATCAGTGCCACTGAAAAATGCTATTTCCCAGGAGGAGGGGCACCCTGGACCACGTGGGGCCGAGAAGGGCCCCAGGAAGCAGAGCTTGGGGAACATGAGGCCCACGGCAGGCAGGGCTGGCAAACAGGTTGGGAATGACTGGTTTGTTGTCAGTTATGTAGAAGTCTCTGGACTGAGGGGTGGTCCCTAGTCAGATACCTGCCCTGGGTGATTCAGGACAGGGGGTACGGGATTGGCAGTGGAAGGCAGATAAAGGCGGTGGCTGTTGGCTGGTTTGCACGTGGGAAGCAAAGGAAAGTTGTTCCCGGTCTGTAGGAATTAGTTAGCCTGTGAGGGGCCCCTCCCTCCAGCCAGCTAGCACTCCCCCTTCCCAAACCAAGATACACAAACATCATAAAATAAAAACCCGCCAGTCACACAGGGAGTCAGGATGTGAATGAGGAAAAGAGCCCAGACTATCCCTTCTGGCAGCCGCAGCCTCAGGTGAGAACCCAGGCACCTGCCCGGGCGCCCCGGGGTGCCGCCCACAGCACCCTGTCCCACAGAGCACTGAGTCCGAGGACCTGGTGCCTCCTGGACCCGGGAAGGCGTGCACACGTGCGTGGCCCTCTCTCCTCAATTTTTTGTATCGCGGTTATAGCTTTTAGTCAGAAGGCTGCTGCTGAAGGCCGGGCTTTGATCCTGCTCCGTAAGGATCAGATTAGTAAAGGCGGACGCGCAGGTGACCTTGGGAGTGCGGTGGCCCCTGGGCCCGCGGGAGCCAGGCACGAGCTGGTCCTGGACAGTGGCGGTAGCCCGGGGCAGTGGCTCACTCCCCCGCCCCCTCCCAGAGCCTGTGCCCCACCCAGAGGCCCGCTGCACCCCTGTGGGTCCTGCCACACCTTCTGGCAGTCAACACTTGAACACTTCTGAAAGGAGGGTGGCAGTCAGTGGCGATTTGTTTATTTTTAATCTCAAATTGGCAAAATGGAAGACTGAGACTGAAGAAAACCAGAAGAGCAGAGCAGAAGGCTCCCAGCTGTTTGCAGGCCCATGCGCTCACTTCACTTTCCCACTGGGGTTGTGAAGCCTCGCTGGACACAGCGGGAGGTGGCTCAAATGGCCCGCACCAGGCATCAGAGCATCCTGGGATTGCTGCGTCCATCTGCGCATGAAGTGGGGTTCCCCCCTCTCTCGCTGCACCACCTCAGGCAAGTCGCCTCACATCTCTGAGCCGCAGTCTACTCATTATGCAAAAATGACCATATTGTCTACTTCCTCGTGTTTCTGGGAGACAGGGGTGATACATATGGGTGCAGTTTTATCACCTGCGCATAGGAAGCACTCCGTGGTTCTCACAGACTCTTGGCTTTGGCTGAGACTAGGAACACCTGGTGCAGGGGTGGGGGACGAACCCCTCATCTCCCAGAGCCCGCTGTTTTTGACACTGCTGGCCCCTGCGGCTGACTTGGCTGTGATGGTCACAGAGGAGCTTCCTCAGGAATGTGAGAACCGAGGGTGCGCTCCTGAGGTGGTCACGGGGCTTCTGAGCTCAGAGAAGTTCTGTGACTATGTGCCCAGCCAACTATGAGCCGGAGCCACGCCTGCCATGGCCTTGGGGGACGGTCCTGGAACCCTTCCTCTGTGGCTACCAGGCAGCCCCAGCCTTCATCCGGCCACTGCACAGATGGCCTGGCAGCTTGCGGCCGCCCACTTGTGCTTGTTGTCTGGACCTCGGGGGACTTTATTGTATGTGTGTGTGTTGGGGGGGCTCTGGGAGGGGGCAGAGAGAGGGCCCTGTTCAGGAGCCCCTCCCACCTGCCTGCTGCTGCTGCCCTCCTGGAGGCTGGCCTCCTGCCCTGTCCACACAGGGAGTCCCTTCTAGCACCGGCATTTTAGCGGCCTGGTTTTCAACTGCTCATTGTCTTCTGCTGTCCATTGTCTGCATGTCTTTCTGTTCTCTGCCTGGTTCATGCTGTTCCACAGCAAATGTTTCCAGCACGCCCCACCTGGTGCTGGGTGTGGACCTGGGGAATTTGTCTCCTATTCCTTGATCCTCTCTCCCACCTCCCTGCCCCAAGCGAATAGTACCTTTGCCCACAAAGTCAAGCCGGAAACCTGGGAGCCCTCTGGACTTTTCTTGGACATAGCATCCTACTCCAGCAGGGCCTGCAAATGCCTCTGTCCTCTCTGGTTCACGCCCCTTCTCCAGTGGAGGCCACCGTCTCCAGGGCCTCTCCGGGACCGGGTCATCCTCCTGCACCCCGCCTCCCGGCCCCCAGCCTCACCCACTCCAGGCCCTCCTGCGGAGCCACGGGGACCTTACAGGGGCACAGTTGGGCCTCAAGGCCCCTGAGAGCCTCTCCCATGGAGGATGCCATGGCCTCTGCACCTCCTCCGCCTGTCCTTTCATTGCCAACTTCTGGAAGGAGCATGAAGAGGCTAAGCACAATTTTCTCATAAGCTAATTGGAAAGCTCAAATAATCCTTCTATCCCTGTGGAGGGGACACGAGCAGCCTCCTCCACAGCAGATGGTAGGACAGACTCAGCTTCCCAGGAGTGGTTTCCTGGGACCTGGTGCTGTTGGCCTCGACCCGCCCTGCTCAACTCGCTGCTGCCTGCCTCACACAGGGGTGGGGCACAGCCCTGCCTGCTGGCCCTCCGCACCGGGGAGAGGCTGACAGGGTCGGCCGGCTTGGGGGCCAGGAAACTCCTCCTGTGCCCACCAGGTCCAGCAACAGGGAGCAGCTGCCACTGTCCCAGAGGAGCGTGGCCCCTTGTCTTCCCTCTCCCTTCATATCAAGGACTCTATAACTAAGTCACAGCCAGACAGCCAGGACTCTGGAGTGAATAACCACCCAAGGTGGCCACTCAAACCCAGGTCTCTGCCATCTCCAGAATTCTGCCCCATGTCTGAGCTGGGCCCCCACTTCCTGCAGTTCTTTTCTGCAGTCTCCCCAGGTACTTGGGGAAGTGCCTTATGGCCCCGAGGTCTCACAGGTGCTTCACAAACCCCACCCAAACTTGGAGGTGGAGAGGCTTGCTCCAGCCCATCTCCACTGGGGGCGCTGGGCCAGATGCTGGGCCAGGGGGTCTTTGCCCTGGGCCCTCCGAGTGCCACCAGCCTGTGGATTATGTGACGTGACATGCGTGACCACACTGTGATTGTAGAGTGACTCAGGGCCGGGACCTGGGGTCGGACACAGGGCCGGGGGCAGCAGCTGCCCACAGCCACGCTGTGCCGGGGACAGCAGCTTTCTGTCATCTGACACTAAGGTCCAGTGATGATCCAGAGTGAGCCCCGTCCTGGGACTGACCTGACCCTTGATCTCCATCCCCGACGGAGCCACCAACAGAGCTCGGCTTGTCCTGACAGTGTCCTGACTCCTGGTCCTGGGCTGAGTTTGGCTCCTTGACCCCACTCACAGTCAGAAAAGCCGTGTGGCTGTCAGAGAGACAGAGGGGTGGTGCTGAGTGTCTGCGCGTGATGGACACGGGCTTTGGCGCATCTCTCACTGTGGCCAGAGGAGCAGCCCCACCGGCCCCCTCCTCTCCTGAGGGCCCCCACCCCCACAGAGGCATGGCCCAGGAGGCCCCGGCCCAGGGCTGGCCTCCCTGTTCCTCCGCCTGGTAACTGGTGTCTTTTCTTGGCCTGTGTGGGCAGCTTGCTGAGCACAGCTGCAGACGGGCTATATTTAGCCGGCTTTAATGAGCTCAGGGTGGCAGACGTCCGCCTTGGGAGCACTTTTCTTGCGTATGTGCGCGTATGTCTAGGCTTGGCAAGTTTCCTTCTTGTGTGTGTGTGTGTGCATTATTGTGTGTGTTGATGCATCGGTGTGTGTCTGTGATTTGCTGGGACGTGTATAGCTTCGGCCACATTAAGGGGTACAAAATGAGAAAAAAATATTAGCTCATTTATCTGTTTGTTTGAAAAATATTTAATGAGCTTTTTTTTTTTATATGCCAGCCACTTAATAATGTCTGGTGGGTAAGAGGGAGTGAAAGAAAGCCCAGTCTCAGCCTTTAAAGATCTTATAGTCTGGTTCCTGTGGCCTTCTCTGGCCAGAAGTCAACCACAAAACTACAAGTATAAGGATTTGTGCCAGGAAGGAGGGCCAGGGTGGTTTTGGGAGAAGTAGAAGAATAATAAGCCCCTCAGGGGAAAGGAACTCTGAGGTTTCTGTTAGAACATTTTGGCACAGACAGAGTGAAGGTGTGTTCAGGCCTAGAGAACAGAATGTGCAAAGGCCCTGGGGGTGGAGGGAACTTGGGATGTTAGAAAATGGTCAGCAAAAGCCCCCAGGGTTGAGGGGCCAGTGGGGAGAGAGGGGGTATGGGCTGGCCACATGAGGCCTTGGTCAGGATGTGGGAAGCCAGAGGAAAGCATGGTGTCGGGTGATGGGGTGATAAGGTTTTGGAGCAGTTCGGTCAGGGTTATAGCAGGTAGAGGAAGGCTCATGCCAACCACCTGCTGGGAGTATGGTCTAGACAAGGGACTTTGTTCACTGGCTCACGGGCTGAAGGAATCTGCATGGCCCACCACCCCTGAAACCAGCTGTGTGGACAGCTACCCCCAGCTCTGCCCACAGGAGCTGTGGCTTAGTGGGGAGGGAGACGCTCTCTCTACTGGTGCTCGGTGCCCCTTGCTGGTCAAACCCCCTGGGGAGCAAGGCAGCCTCTGCCTGGCAGCATACACGGGGGTGGGAGGCATTGGAGCTCAGAGGCAAAGGGGTTCACCCTGCACATTCCACTGACTCCCTGAGAAGATCGCCCTCAGTTGCTCTGCCAAGAAACTCAGGATTATGACTGCGGACCCCCTTGATTATGAGGGTGGGAGATTTGCCCTCTGTGACCCAAAGTATTTCTCCTTACTTCATTCTTCTAACTCTGTCCCAAAGCCCCAGGTGTTTCCCCCACCTGGTGCAGGCATGGTGTGTGTGTGTGTGTGTGTGTGTGTGTGTGTGTGTGTGTGGGTGGGGGGGTGGGTGGGTGGTGAGGTGCACACTTGCTCACGGAGCTCTCTGTCCACACTTGTGAGCATTCTGGGGTTCTGGGCCCCAGCCTGGTAGTCCCTTCTGTCCTGTCCTGCAGTTCCTGACTTAGAGGCCACACCCTGTGAGGTAGTACCCCACCCCCCAACTGCGGGAGTAGGGGTACCCTATAGAGGTCTCTCTCCTCTCCTCAGCCTGGGGTGGGGGTGGGGATCTCTTTTCTGACAAAGTAAGTTCATCTCTTCAAGTTCTTTTCTCCTGGGAACAAAAAGGATTTTGGAAACACAAAGCCAGGAAGTTCTGCCACAAACCTCCCCAGCAGGCAAAGAAGCCAGAACTGGGAGAAAATAGAAATTAGTGCTTCAGAAAAAGTCACCCCGCCCCTTGCACTTTTGAAACAATTCTTAGCTGCATTTCGAGTAGGGCACACAGGCACATGGCATAAAGTTCAAAAGGAACCAAAGTTGATGTGTGTGCATCTTCTCCCAGCCCAGCCCAGCCCCCGCAGAAGTGACGATTCTGACTGGCTTCATATAGACCAATCCAGAGATGGCCTCTGCCTATCTGAACATACTCATAAGTAGTCACTCAATGGTATTGTTATGTGTGCCCCCACACAGATGGGAGCAGAGGGTGCATTGCCTTCGGCACCTTGATTTTCGCAGCTAGTAATATAATGGAAATTATCTTACTTTCTCAGCACAGTTAGAGGCACATCACTCTTTGCTTAGGCATCTTCTCTGCACACGCTCTGTTGAGTCCATCCCTTGCCGGTGGACCTAGAGGGTACTTCCTGTTGTTTGCCTAAATTATAAATTAAGCAATAACAGTTAGCCTTGGACCTAAGTCATTTTGCATGTGGACTTGGAATTGCTGGGTCAAGAGCATTTTGAATTTTAAATGCCGTTGCCACAGGAGCTCCAGAGAGGCCGCCCTGCCTTTCTCTTTCACAGCCCTGAATGAAGAGGCTCTGTGTTCCAGCACCGGCACCGTGGCCAGCCTGCTGTTGATGATGGTTAATCTGAAAAGTGAAAGGGGGGTGGTTTAGAGTGATTTCAATGCACATTCCACTAGTTTAGGGTTCTGAGGTCAAGCTTCTTTTCGTATGTTCTGAAGCCCACATTCATTTTTAAGGGATTACTGTGCATGAGTGTGTGGGTTGGATGAGCCTCTGTGCTGCTGTTTGTGTGCTGACTTCCAAGCAGGGCCAGGCCCAGCTTGGTGGGGGTTCCTCAGGGGGGAAGGGCTACCCACAGGTCCAAAGAGATTCCTGCTCTTAATAAGAGCCTCTTTCCCTTTTCTTTTCCTGCCATTAATCTCTGAGGCTAGAGGTGTTTGAAAGAGTGACAAGAAAATCCCTTTCTTGGGCCTTCCCTGGTGGCTCAACAGGTTAAAGCACAGCACTGTGAAGCTATCTGCAGCCACTGCAGCACAAGTTCGAGCCCCAATCAGGGAGCTGACCCACGTGGCACAGCAGACCTCTCCTGTCTTGCTCACTGCTCCCCTTAGCAGTGTATTTCAGTCAGTCTGCCTGTTCTGCTCCCCTCTCTGTCTCTGGTGAATCCTCAATCCCCACACCTCTAGCCTGTACCCCAGGTCTTATATGCATAAAAAAATAAATCTTTTCTTTTTTTAAAAAAATAAACCAGAATACCCATTTCTTGCCCCCTGCTTTGTGCGGTAATGCTACAGGAGGATGAGAGAGTCCTGGCCTGAGAGAGTTCCCAATCTTTCACTTATGTCCTAAGAGGGATCACTAATGCCTCCAAGCACATTTTTCCTCGGTAAAGTGGGCAGAACATCCTGACCTCTCGGGCTGACTGGGAAACACAGTGACAGTGGCCAAGCACCAGAGACACAAGGCCAGCTGTAGGTGGCCACATTTACTTCAGAGAGTCACCAGGACAGGGGATGCAAAGCCCAGTAGCTTCTCTGGGTCAAGGCAGGGAGGTTTGCTGGTAATTGTTAATCTGGGCTTGATCAAGCAGGACCTGAGCTGGCTTCCCCATGGGAGCTGCTCCCGGAGCTAGCCCCATGTTCTCTTGGGGTGGCCAGCAGCATGTTTTCAAGAGGCAGGGTCTGAGGTCCAGGCCCTACATCTGGGCTAGTTTCTCACTGGGAGGGCTAACTGGCCCATAGGTGTGGTTTCCTTAGCCAGATGATCTAGGCTGACAAGGTTGGCTGCTGACCCCGAGAGGGTTAAGGAGCAACATGAGGGCCTCCACCTCTAGATTCCCCAGCCTTAGTTGGACATTCCTGCCCGGCACCCCTGCTAGGGGCTTCTTATATAACTTGCTTGTATAACCTCACGGGGAGAATTCACTGCCTCCGGGTCAGTACGGGTCAGTCTCAAACTATAAACATTTCCTAAGTTGTGCTGAAACTTGACACTGTCCAGAAACCGCCCCACCCCATCCAGCCCGACTCTGGCCTCTGCTTCCTGTATCCAAACTGCTCTTCAAGGATTTGCAGGCAGCCTCTATGTCCCCTGGCACTGCCCTCCTCCAAGCTGACCCCTTGCCCTCTTGGCCCACTCTCTGCCGCTTTCCTGCATGGCTCCTGGGCTCCAGATGTGCCCTCAAGATGGGCGAAGCTGCCAGGCAGGACAGAGGCCGCCACTCCCCTTTCGGGACTGAAGTCTGGGGGTGTGCAGCCTGAGGAACTGCCGATGCTGCCTCTGCAGCCTTTGGTCACAGGACTGGGTCTGCTTACATGACCTAGGCCTTTGCCTGTGGCCTGACCTTGATCACATAACTCTAGTGTCTTGAGCTAGCTGAAGGATACATCTTGGTATTTTCACAGTTTGGGGGAATAACCAAGGGAGTAAGAATCAGCAAGTGAAATTGTTTTTTAAGTCAAACTTGGGATCATGATTCATTCATCCTGCTTCACATTTCTTTCCATTCACAAGCATTGCTCTTCCTTCAACATTCTTCATTAGCCTGTCCATTCCCAGAGGCCTGGACAGCATTTTGCTTTGTTTAGTTTGTAGTGTTTGCATTTAGTGAAGTAGGGGGTGTGGCTTGTTCAAATTGGCTTATAATCGTGACACATGCTTGTGCTAATGATCCAATAGATATGTCATGAATAGTTCTAAACTACAAGAAATTTGAGCTCATTAGGAAATAAAAAGGAAAACAGAAAAGTACAATGTAAAAGAAAGTTACCCTGGTCCCACCGGCCTGAGAAAACCCGTATAATTAACACTTGGTCTGTCTCCGCTGGCACACAAGGTGAGACTGGGGTGCTGTGGAGGAAGGGGGGCCTCGGGCAGGCTGCAGGACAGGGTGATGGCTGTTCATGTGTGTTTTGAGGAGTGGAGCAAAGAAGCAGGGTTCAGAGCAACCCAACCCACCTCAGTCAGAGCCAACCTACTTTCATCTGCTTTGCAGATTGAGCTCCTAAGGACATTTTCATTGAACAAAAGATTTCACTAGGTTTTTTTTTTATTTTAAAGATTTATTTATTTATGCATACAGAGCTGGGGTACAGGCCAGAGGCTCAGGGGCGGTGAGAGGCTTCACCAGAGACAGAGCGGGGAGCAGAACAGGCAGATCGATGAAGCACACTGCTGAGGGGAGCAGCGGGCGGGTCAGGAGAGGTCTGCCGCGCCATGTGGTCACCTCCGGGGTAGGCGGGGATCGAACTCATGCGGAAGTGGCTTTAGCTTCTTAGTGGTGCGCTTTAACCTGCTGTGCCACCAGGGAGGGCCCGTTTTTTTTTTTGTTTTTTTTTTTTTAAAGATTTATTTATTTATTCATATAGAACTGGGGTACAGACCAGAAATGCGGAGGGTGAGAGGATTCACCACAGACAGAGTAGGGAGCAGAACAGGCAGATCGAAGAAGTCCACTGCTGAGGGGAGCAGCGGGCGGGTCAGGAGAGGTCTGCCACACCATGTGGTCACCTTCCGGGGCAGGCGGGGATCGAACTCATGTGGAAGTGGCTTTAGCTTCTCAGTGCTGTGCTTTAACTCGCTGTGCCACCAGGGAGGGCCCTAGGTTGTTTTTTTAAAGATTTATTTATTATGCATACAAGAACTGGGGTACAGGCCAGAGGTGCAGTGGGGTGAGAGGATTCACCAGAGGCAGAGTGGGGAGCAGAACAGGCAGACTGACGAAGTGCATTGTTGAGGGGAGCAGTGGGCAGGTCTGCTGAGCCATGTGGATCACTCCCTGACCAGGGATCGAACTTGTGCTGCAGTGGCTACAGAGAGCTTCATAGTGCTGCGCTTTAACCCCTTGTGCCACCAGGGAAGCCCAGATTTCGCCAGGTTTTAAAACCACAGACAAAGGCCTTCCGTCTCCTCTGCACCTTGCCACCGGCAGAGCCCCTGGGTTCACCCCCAAATGTGCACCTCTGTGCCTGTGCGTGAGCATGCCTGCACTTCCAAGGAATAGACACTTCGGCAGATGCTTCTCAGGAGGTGTCCCTGGGCAGAAGCTGGGTTCGTTGCTACTCAGTGGATACCAGAGGTGGCCATTAGAGAGGTGAGTGACTGCTGGGGCAGGATGGAGGGCAGAATTTAATGATCAGCTTTCGCCAGGAGACTCTGCCAGCATCATCCCCGTGGAGCCCAGGGGTGGTGGAGGGAGGGATGGAGGCTGTTGGACTCCAGCCCAGCCAGGTGACACTTTGCTTAGGGTGCCGAGTACATGGGCGACACCCTTGGCTTTTGTCTCAAAAGCAGTGTGGCACATTGGTAATTAGAAGGGATGATCACGATTTGTGCCTTTTCAAGGTTGTGATTAAGCAAAAATAGCCTCCCTTCTCCAATTGGCAGGAGGAGCCTTGGTGAGCTGGGTGGGCCACCATCCTGGTGCCAGGGCTGGAGGAAGGGAGGAGGGGGTGCAGGAAGCAGGCACTGCAGTAGAAGGCTTGTCACAGAAACATCTGTGGGCTTACCCACTCCAAATTGGGGCGCTGCAGGGACCCAGCCTAAATAAGGCCATGCACGCAGAAATGAACAGGAAGCAGGGGGAGCCTGCTGCTGAGGTCCTGGGGTGCCTGGCATGTAACTCCGTACTACCCAGGATACTGTGCCAGCAGCTCATGTCACCAGAGGCTCTGGGGAGGCCTTCTGAGGACCCAGGTCAGGCTGCTCTTGGGCACCCAGAGACTCCCCAAGATCACTTACCCTAGGGAAATGTGCTTCACAGTGGATGATGCTTCCTGAACCCCATTCTCCAAGGAATTTAACAACATAGAATTGTCTCACAGGCTGTGAGCACCCTGAGACCTTCACTTGCAATGCGCTTTCCCAGCAATGCCAGCTAGGCCTTGAAAGCTGATTAAATTCTGCTCTCAGGGGGCCCAGTCTACTGGGAAAACAGAAATTAACCAGACGCAATAGGCCAGGCCCAGCTCAGCAGGCTGTGGGATAACCAGCTCTGCCTAAGTGAATCTGAGAAGGCTTCCCACAGGCAGTGGCAACTGACCAGGGTTTTGAAGGATGAGTAGGAGTTTGCCAGTCTGCAAAGGGAGGAAGTGCTTACCAGACAGAGGGCTCAGCGTGAACTAAAGCGCAGAAGAGTGAGAGAGTTATGTCTTGGGGGTGAGTCAGAGCCAGTGGCCTTACTGTGTCGGGAATATTTGCTTCTTCAAAGATCAGGGTCCTCGCGAGTGAACCTCCAGGCTGCCTCCTGCTTATCTGCAATGGCCTCTGCTAGCATTGGAGACGTGCCTTCCTATGGGTGACTGGGTCCCTTTAGCCAGCACTCGAGGCACCAGAATCTAGATCACTCCTGGCAGAACAAAACATATTTATCTTTTGTGCATTGAAAGGGATCAAGTCTTCTTCCCCAAACAGCACAGGGGAGTGTCTTCTCCTGGGGCGGGGAGGGGATGAGGGTGCTGAGAGCAGCCCTGCCTGTCTCCCACCCTCACCCAGCCAGGGATGCCCTCAGCATCACTTGCAGCCAGGTACAAATTTGCTCACCAATCCCATGCCCAGAGCACAGTATGGGCCCCAGGAAGCTGATCACCAGCAGATCCAGGATGGGGGAGGGGTCGTTCCTCTGCCTGTGTAAACAGTGAAGGTGCCTGCACCCCCTCCTAGTGGAGGGCATGGTGCCCGGAAGATGGCAGGACCCTCATGTCTTCCCTGCGACTTATTTATAGCCTCGCCATGGTAATTTGTGGCAATCACAGCATTTAATCCTGTAATCACACGGCAAGCCGGCACCCAGCCCACAAGACCTGGGGCCCTGCCAGGGCTCAGGGTCCCATCCACCTCCAACCCCGTGGTTTCAGCTGTGGTCCCAGCACCCAGCCTCTCCATGCACCCTGGATGATGATAAGGATGGTAACACTTACAGAGCATTTTTGGGTTCCAGGCCGGTGTTCTCATGGCTACCTTAAGGGGCACTTACTGTTATTATCCCTGTGTTCTGCATGAGAAACTGAGTCTTAGGTTACACTGCTATCAAGAGCCGAGATTTTAGGGCCCTCTCTGGTGGCATAGCTGGTCAGGACACAGCACTGCAAGAGAGCTGCAGCCGCATCAGTGTGAGTTTGACCCCTGCCCTGGAGGTGACCACATGGCACGGCAGACCTCTCCTGACCCGCCCGCTGCTCCCCTCAGCAGTGTACTTCATCAGTCGGCCTGTTCTGCTCCCTGCTCTGTCTCTGGTGAATCCTCTCGCTGCCCCTGCACCTCTGGCCTGTACCCCGGTATGCATAAATAAATCTTTAAAAACAAACAAACAAAAAAAGAGCTGAGATTTGAACTCAGCACAATCCAGGGTTTCAATCAGGTGCCTCCTGGCCCCAGAGGTGAGGGTGTCCAGGCCCCACGGCTGCCCCAGAGGTGAGGGTGTCCAGGCCCCACGGCTGCCCCAGAGGTGAGTGTGTCCAGGCCCCATGGCTGCAACCTCAGCCCCAGCCTACTCTTGGTCCCTCCTGGCCACCTCCCCAGAGCTGCATGCGGGCCACAGGCACCATGAAGCATGGCTGCTTATCGAGGCGGGCTTGGGGGATGCTGCACTTGTCTTCCTTCCTGGCTACTCCTCTGGCAAGCTGCTCCATGTGAGGTTGGGAGGGGTGTGCACAGGGGCACACCCGGACTTCAGTCTCCCAGGAGCACATACCAATGAAACAGCCTTACAATGATGGAGTCTGCGTCGTTCCCATTTCTTCCCTGCAGGACAGGTGGCTGTGTCCACCTCTCTGGGAAGCTGTGGGAGAAGGGTAGGGACCACTTTGTCCAGCATTGTCTTCTGTTGCGTGAGGGTCCCCTCAACTGGGTTCAGTCTATTAGTTGTATGGCTGGGGGCAAGTTGTTTGAGGCTCTGTTTTCTCATCTATAGGAAGGGGCTAGTAATAGGGACTCAGAAATCAGAGGGGAATTATGACATTAGTGAAACGATGCATATAACACAATGTGCCTGGGACATAATACATGCTCAGTAAAACCAAGCCACCTGCCGTTATCTCTTATTATGACCCTACCTGGAGGTGCTCTCTTCTAGCCAAACCCAGAGCAGAGCCACAGGGTGTTGGAAATAGGCCAGCATCGTCTGAGCCAGGGGCAGGATCGTTGGTAGAGCCAGACCTCAGAACAAGTTTTTCCTCTTCTGTCTGCACACCAAACCCCTCCATCATGTAGGAAATGATTTCCTGTCTGTGTGGGCAGCAGCTCCAGCTCATAAAGCAGTTACCTTTAGACCATGGTTATGTCTGTGAGGACATAGTATTTCAGAAATGCACTTCCTGCTGAGAGAAGCTCATTTGGAATTCTCTGTGGATGCTCCCTCTCCTGGGGCTTGGGGCTGCTGAGAAGATGTTGACTCAGACTCGTGCTGGCCAGCGCTCCCACCCACACCTTGGGGTGGCCTGTCAAGCTCTGGGGACCCATCTACCTCAGATGTGACTCTGAGGGGCAGGAGAGGGGGAGTGGAATATGAAGGAAACCCTTGTGACCTGGTCTGGAACCCACAGATCTGGGAGAGCCCTGGGTGCCCTGTCGCTGGGGGCAAACAAGTGGTTCACAGTCTAGCTGTTGGTTCAGCCACACAGCAGAGACAGGTCCATCCTCTATGGAGAGAAAGGAGAGGAAGTGAGGGTGGCTGCAAGGAGGTAGCATTTCTCTGGTGGCCAGTGGTTCTGG
Source organism: Condylura cristata (assembly GCF_000260355.1). Classification (NCBI taxonomy): domain Eukaryota; kingdom Metazoa; phylum Chordata; class Mammalia; order Eulipotyphla; family Talpidae; genus Condylura; species Condylura cristata. Next base: position 31,032,469 of record NW_004567118.1, on the reverse strand, counting down.
GTGGGCGAGGGGCTGGTGGAGGCCTTAAGGTCTCTCCCTCTGACGGCCCAAAGCCATGACATTCTGGAGAGTAGAAGTCAGATCAGGGGCCAATGGACTTCTTGTAAAGGGCCAGGTAGTAAATATTTGGAGCTTTCTGGGGTGTAAGGACTCTGGCAACTGCTCAAACCTGCTGTGTGGCACAGAAGCAGCCTTAGAAAATGCGTAAATGAAAGAGCCTGGGTGTGTTCCCATAAAGCATTATTTGCAAAAATGGGTGGTGGGCGGGATTTAGCTGGGGTGTGCTGAGCGCTGTGCTGGAGGAATGGGAGCTCAGGGCGCTGATGCCAAACACACTTCCTGGAGGAGATGCTGGGTCCAGGCAGCTGAGAAGCAAGGAGGGTGTTTCTGGCAGTGCCTAGCTTCACAGCAAAGATCATTGGTGATGACGTGCATGGTCATACAGCCTCTGAGGGTCACTAGCCCTAGGATGGATGTCCAGCGATAGTGTCAGACACATGTTTAAAAACATATCCATCTCTTCTATCTGTTTCCAGAGGGCTCTAGGCCCACTTTTCCCTCTGTATCAGGAAGTGGAAGTCATCAGTGGTCCGTGTGACTGTAGCTATTGGGGAAGGAGAATGGGATAGTTCCTTTCTAGGACACCCGCCAGGCTTTGGGGCCAGACAATGATGACCTCTGCGGTTCCTCTCTGTAGAAGGAGAAGGGGGACTCTGGCTGTGTCGCTCTCAGAGGCAGGGCCTGGGCAGGTGACTCCTGAGCCCCACACTATTGTCAGGTTTCCTCTGAAGCCCAGGCCTCACCCACCTCACTCTGGAGCCCACAACCTGTGGGCCAGCGGGTCCTATGGTCACCTTCCAGGCTGACTGTTCCTTGGTTCCCTCTGTAGGAGAGCTGTACCGGGTTTCCTTGAGACGGCAGAAGTTCCCAGCCCAAGGAAGCATCGAGATCCATGAAGACAATGAGGTGGGCCAGTGTCTGAAGCTGCCAGGGTCACCTGGTAGTCAGGATTTTAGGACGCCCTTGACTGGATGCAGGCTGACTAGTTTTCACCTCGCTCTCCTTTTGACTTGCCGTGTGACCTGGCCTTCCCTGGCCTTTGGGCTCCCGTATGAACAAGAGTGTCTCTTGGGCCCTCTTAGCTCTGCATAGAAGGGCTTGCCCTCCTGGCCTCCTGTGCTGTGCACCCTGAATGCCCAGGAGGTCCCCTCACAGCGGGGCTGGGAGCTGCCTGACTGGGAGCTGAGACCGACGGGAGTTGGGGCCCCCGTGTGTATGATTCTGCATGCCCCAGCCCGCACCATGCCCACTGCCTGTCTCTATCCCGACTGCCGTCCCTCTCAGGAAGGCTGCCAGCAGCGTGCCTGCAAGACACATGTCCTCCTGCTCGTGCTGCACGGGGGGAACATCCTGGACACCGGCTCGGGGGACCCAGCCTGCAAGGCCGCCGACATCCACACCTTCAGCTCCGTGCTGGAGAAGGTCATGCGTGCCCACTTCCCTGCCGCCCTGGGCCACATCCTCATCAAGTTCGTCTCTTGTCCTGCCATCTGCTCTGAAGCTTTCTCACTCGTCTCTAAGTGAGTCTCTTTCTATTGTCTGGACCAGCTGGGGGAGTGGGGACCGGGGGCTAAGCTGAGGGGCTGCCCGCCATGCAGATACCTGGTGGGCAGGTGGGTATGTGTCCATCCAAGGCTGCCTGACCAGGCTGATCACTGGTGGGGGGGACTGTGAACATGTGGGTGTGCAGCCCCTCTGTGTCTGGGGCTCCAGGACAGCTCAGGTCAACTACCTGTGCGCCACAGGCCCCGTCTCGTTGGCCCAGGAAGCTGGGACGTTGAGAGGTTGAACAATTTCTCCCAGGATTACCTGGCGAATGGAGCCTGGTGTCAAATCCAGGAGTCACACGATTAGAGCCCAGTGGGCATGTGCACTGAGGAGGTGGCACAGGCCCTGTGGACACCCAGAGAGAGCCAGGGAAGACTTCCAGAGGAGCGAATTCTGAGTGTGCTGTGGGAGTAGCATAACCCGGCCAGGAGTGTGGGCTCTCTGGTCAGCCTGGGTTTGAATCCTGGTGGTGTGACCTGAGGGAAGTTGTTTAATCTCCCCTGCCCCAGCTTTCTCCTCTGTAAAATGGGGATGACATAGTAATAACTACCTCCCCCTCTGTGCTGATGTATGTGAAGCAGCTATACAGAGCCCGGCACATGCAAACAACAGGACCGGGTTCGCATACAGCACTCGGTGGCAGAGGTGAACCTGGTGGTGGGAGAGGGAGGCACGTTGCTCCCAGCCTTGGTTCTCCTCCATAGCCTACCTGTCCCTGTGGGATAAACGGGGAGATCAGGGCCCACACTGGCCCCATGGGCCTCAGCGCTTCCCCGGGGGCTGCTGGACTGTGCTAGCTGAAGGCGGGTGCCTGGACAGCCGCCCTGGTTCCCGTGAATAGTGGGCAAGATGCCTCAGATCCTGCAGGGCCTCATCTGCCAGAGCGTGTGGCAGATTGCTGGGACCGGAACCGGAGCTTTCTTTAGTTAGGGATGCCAGTGGAACCTTGCCTCTCTCTTTCATGTCCACGTCTGAGGCTCCGTGCGAGGCTCCGTGTGAGAAGGTAACCTCCCTACCGTGGGGCTTGGAGACCGTAGAAAGGGAGTGCCCAGGGACCCCCAGAGAAGGGGAGCAGAGCCCAGAGTCAAGTGGGGTTCAGCAGGGGGAGGCAGGTGCTCCTAGCTTCTGACTGGTTGGAAGAGAGCGTTGGGGGCCCGCAGGGGCCTCACTCTCCCCTTGGACAAAAGAAAGGAAAGATTCCTTTGCCCTTTGGGTGGGGAGCAAAGACTTGGCTTTGGTGACCTTGTTCCTAGGACATGGGCAGGGCAGAGCTCAATCAGAGCTGGAAAGAAGGAAGGAGATTAGGCCAGTGGTTCCCAAACCTGGTTGATAGCTCAGATCCCTGGTGTGATTCTTGTTAAACTGCAAAGCGGTCAGGCCTTACCTCTGGGGCATCTGACTCCTAGGGGAGAAGCCCTGGAATCTGTATCGTTTCCAACTGCTCCTGCTTCTGCTCTGCGGTGGGATTTGGGACTGCAGTGTTGAAGGCAGCTCTAATGGTCGGGACTTAATTGTGTTCCTTCCAATCAGTCTCAGAGCACCCTCCCTCCCACATCCCCACATCTCCAGGGGATCTGGACTCCAGAGCTCAGTCCCCCAGCCCAGGTCCCATCTCAGGAAGATGGAAGCCACTTGAGGGGACAGCAGAAGGGAACTTGCCTCTCCCCCAGGTCACTCCTTGCCTGGGCCATCAATCACCCCTAATCACTGCTGGGAGGGAGCGCTTTCTTGGCTAATTAAAATCTCTCCGGCTGCAATCGAGGCCTGTTTCCTCTAATTTGTGTTGTGGATGAGGAATGACTGTGAACTGGTCTTGTGTACTGTGAGGTCTCTGTCACCTGGCCGGGTGTTCTGAGTCCTGTCAGCTGCCTCAGTTTTTGTCAGGTCCCCTGGGAGTGTTGAGCCCTGGATCAGTCTGAGCTGAGACTCTTGGGAAAGGGCAGGCTCTGGGTATGGGTGGGGAGTTCGGGCCTCCTCGGTGGTCCCGGTTGGCCAGCTGGTCCAGGGGACAGAGCAGGGTGGGGCTAGGGGGAGAACCAGGTTGCTATGAGCTGGTCTTAGGTGTGTCTGAAGTTTGCAGAGAGGGCTCGACTTCCCAATGGGGAGGCAGGGGAGGGAAATCCCCCCATGGGCTGGGCATGTTTAGGAGGCTCTTTTAGCCCTTTTTGCAAACCAAAGGAAGGCTCTGGATTCTCTCCCTTGAAAGATGGACATAATATATCAGGCATGGGGCTATGTGCCACCTAGCCTAGCTCGGCCTCTGTCTTCCTTTTTTTATACTCCCAAAAGCCTTCCTTGAGGCCTAGTTTAAATAACACTTCCTCCAGGAAGTCTGCCTTGATGATATGTCCCCACCCTGATCCACAACAGGCTTCCTCCACAATTGGAGGTTTCAGGAGTCATGCAGAACATGGCAAGACAGCCTTGCTGGCACAGGAGACCCCAGGGCCTCCCTGGGGCTGGCGTGGGTTCAGGCGGGAGGGGCGCAGGCTTGGCGTCCCTGCCTGGGTCCTCCTGAAGACCTCCCCAGTGGAGACCCACTTCTTGGCCAGTCTATGTTCTCTACCAGCCACTCCTGATCCCAGCTGCCCTCAACCTGCCTGCCTCCCCGACCCCAACTCGGCTGACTTTGGCCCCCTGTCTGCAGCCTGAATCCCTACAGCCATGATGAGGGCTGTCTCAGCAACAGCCAGGACCACGTCCCTCTGGCCGCCCTGCCCCTGTTGGCCATCTCCTCCCCGCAGTACCAGGATGCAGTTGCCACCGTCATCGAGCGAGCCAACCAGGTCTACGGAGAGTTCCTCAAGTCCCCTGATGGGATTGGCTTCAGTGGGCAGGTAGGACAGCCTGCCCTGCCTCCCTGTTCTGGCCCCTGCCGGGAGAGAGGCTGGGATCTGCTGGAACCATCATGACCAGGCTGTTCTGAGCCATAGTTTCTGAGATCAAAGGAGCATTTTGACATCTTTGGGTTTGTCCTCATTTTACAGATTAGAAAACTGAGTTCTGATTTTGAGCCTATTCTGGTCCCTGACATAAGTCTGACCCATGATCTTGGCCTGATTCCTGTCCACAGGCTGCCCCTAGCCCCAGGGTGAGCACCCCGCCCCTATTGGGGCTCTCAGCACCTCCTGGGGACAGGACAGGGGACCGTGCTCTGGCTGGAGTTGGGGGGGTGGTGAGGTCATGGGGGGTCAAGCCTGCAGGCCCAGCTGTGCCTCCTCCAGGTGTGTCTCATCGGAGACTGTGTGGGGGGCCTCCTGGCCTTCGATGCCATCTGCTACAGTGCGGGGCCCTCGGGCGACAGCCCTGGCAGCAGCAGCCGGAAGGGGAGCATCAGCAGCAATCAGGTGCGGGCCAGATGGTGGGAAAGGGGGTGGGGGTTGCCTCTGGAGTCCCCTTTGCTGGCCCCAGGGGAGCTGGGCCTCAGGGAGGTTGAGTGAGCCCTTTACTTATCCCTTGAAGTCCAGGATTATTTCACAACCTTACAACAGCAGCAAGAGATTACCACGGGCGAGGAAACTGAGATGCAAAGAGGCTAATGTAGAGTCGGATCCCTAGACAGCTGGTCAGAGTCCCACTGGGTCCCTGATCCCTCTGGAAGTAGCAGGAGGCCTCAAGTCCCCTGCCCCGCATTGCAGCTTCCATTCTCCTCTTGGAGGAAGTATCGCCTCTCACACCTAGGAAAAAGGGATGGAGGTGGGATCCCAGAGACCCTGGTCACCACAGTGCTTCCTCTCTTCTGCTTGGCTCCAAAGGACACCCCGATTCTAGTGGAGGAGGAATGCAGCCTGGCCAGCACCAAGCGTCTCAGCAAAAGCAGCATTGATATCTCCAGTGTGTTAGAAGATGAGGAGCCCAAGAGGCCGTTGCCAAGGAAACAGAGCGACTCTTCCACCTATGACTGTGAGGCCATCACCCAGCATCACGCCTTCCTATCTAGGTAGCCCCCCACCCCCACCCCCTGCGCCCTGCTCTGTCTTCCTTCCAGCCAGGAGCCTAGGAGAGAGAAGAGGTTGGCTCAGTGTCACCTGGGAGGCCTGTGACTAGACCTTTGCCCCAGGCCCTTCCATGGAGCCGACGGACAAGCACCGGGATGCTGGGACCGAGGCCACCCGAGGGTCCTGTGCTCCATCCCTGCTCCACCCCGCTTGCAGACGGACAGGGAAACCACTGTCCCTCTCTGAGCACCAGCACTATCTTCTGGTCAAGGGGCAGGGCTACCCAGCCTACTTCACTGCTGGTTTTAAGAACTGAGTGAACGGGACAGATGGACAGACGTAGACTTGTCCGGAGGCCCCTCCCCCAGGGCGTGTTCTTATTAGATGGCAGCAGAGTTTAGCCGGCTGCCAGTCACTGAAGAACTGGGGCAGATTCTGGCCCCTGAGTCCCTGGCCGGGTCACTTCTATACACCACACTCACTCGGAGCCAGCAGACCCACCATGGAACTGCCTGCCTTAACTTCCTAGAAGAGATGTGTTTGCACACTGGTCAAATGAATTGCCTGCACATTTATTCAGGACCCAGAGGGGATGGAGTGCCTCCTTTTGCTTCCCTCTCTCCTCAATTCTCTCCTTCTTGCCTCCCTCCCTCCTTTTTTACCCAAATGACAAGAGTCATGAGGTCATCAGAACATTGGGAAAGGTATCACCTCACCACTCAGAGGGAACCACTGTTCCCTCTGGAATATTTTCTTCCTTTTTCATTTCACACTTAGCATTTACTTTTACTTAGAAATAAAACAAAACAAAGCAAAACACTTTTTTTTGTGCTCCCCCTCCCATATAACCAAACATACTGGGAACTATTCTTAATATTTTATTGCGTGCATGGTCAACATTTTACCTAATCCTGGTAATCGGCTACCTTGACTTTTTCCAGGTCCTTAAAATTATAATTAAACCTTGAGTGAGTGAACATCTTGTCCATCCACACTGATGTATATATTTGGGTTATTTTGTTTGGCTGGTTCCTGGAGGAAGGATTACTAGGTCAAAGTTTCTGCATGTTTATAGCTGACTATTTAAAGCCCCTTCGACAAATTACTCTTTAGAAAAGCCACTGCTCTCAGTCAGGGTTGCAAGCTGAAATCCCAGCATTTCTGGTTCATCCTTGAAAGCTCCTTTGAGAAAGCCCCGCCTTTGGGCAGTGACAAGAAGTTGGAGGCTTTTGGTAGCTGGCCGAAGACAGTCAGCTTTGCCCTCTGGTGTAGGGACAGATGGCTGCTCCTTTGGCAATTAAGTAGTTGGCGGGTATTTAGGGGCCACGTTGTACAAGAGAGCGTGCTGTTTAACAGGGTCTGTGTCCTCGGTGAGATGCGCATACTGCCAGAGGCAGGAGGGGCTGGGCTGAAGGTCAACCTCCTGGGTGGCCCCCAACGGAGGCTGGGGGCTGGCCCACACTAGCTCCACGACTTCTGCCACCCCTCCGCCTCCAGCTTGAGAAGTCTATTGAATCTGCATGCAGCTCATCGACTCCTAGATCACGTCCCCCTGCCGTGTGCTGCCAGCCCTACGCTGTGCCTCATGCCAGCTGGCAGCTCAGGGAGGTTCCCAGTTTTCCTGCCTGTTTTGGAGAACCTCTGGGGTGTGGCTCACCACCCACTTGAAACACCAGTGGATGCACGGCCCGCGAATGGTTGCATTCTATGCCTCATGTTTTTCTCTTTAAACTCTGCTCCATCTGTAAGCTGAAGGAGAGGGAGGACCGAGCTGTCTGCCTCTGTTTGTGCGTTGCCTGAAATCTGAGTTACGGTGAAGACGCTAATCCCGCAGGACTGACGTCATCCAGTGAGCGGGTCTGTCATCCAGGCTGCCCTGTAGACAGAGCAGGGGCTCACAGTGTGGCCATCAGACACCGCACGCTGGGGCAGGCCCACCAGCAAGGAGGCGGCGTAGGTGACCTTGGCCCATCCTCGGTGATAAAGCCTCCCTGGCTCGCTGCGTGTGTCATGTAGGGTAACTTTCGTCGTGCAGTCATGGAAGAGTTCTGGCGAGGTGCTGCTGACTCCAGGTCCCCAAAGTCTGATGTATTCACCACCTGGCCCTTCAGAGCAAAAGCTAGCAGACCCCTGCTGTAGCCACCTGTGGGCTGGTGCTGACACGGTCACCACCCTGTGATGGGTCCAGAAAGTGGCCTCCAGTTCTGAGTCCTGCCCCACAGGTGGAGGTCTGGGCCCCACCCCCTGCTAAGTGGCACCCCCACACCCTCAGTGCTTCCTTAACCCGCCCTCCCTGTGCCCCCCTGGCAGTATCCACTCCAGTGTGCTGAAGGACGAGGCCGAGCCCTCTGCAGCCGGGGGCCCCCCACTCCCAGAGGCCAGCCTGGGCCGCCTGGACTTCGATGTGTCCGATTTCTTCCTCTTTGGCTCGCCCCTGGGCCTGGTCCTGGCCATGCGGAGGACGGTGCTGCCAGGACTGGACGGTGCGTATGGCACGGCTGGGACCTGAGGTGCCTTTGTGTCACTGGCTGTGGTGTCAGGTCCTCAAAGTGGGGAGAGCAGGGCGTGAGGGGCAGGAGCAGGGGTTGGGGTAGATGGAGGGAGAGGAGAGAAGGAAGAAAAGGAGGCCAGAGGAATGAGAGGGGCTAATTTCCCCAGGTGAGGCAAAAGTGAGGTGCCCTGTCATGCACTCGTGGCTGATTTGTGGCCCATTGTCTGGCTGTTATGCTCTGCACAGAGATCAGCTGAAGCATTTACCCAACTGCACCCACCCCTCCTTCCTGGCACCCAGGTAAACCCGCCACAGCCAGGTCGGTCTCACCAGCTCTGCATTCACTCCGGCCTCTGCTCATGCCGCTCCTGTAGCCACGCATGCCTCCCCCGATACCCCCGGTGCACGCCGGGGTGATGTGCACCAGCCATGATTTAGCAGTGATCTGGGGGTGCAACAGGTATCTGGAGACACTTGGGGGAGCAACAGATCACGGCTTCCCAAACTTCTTTCGCATCAAAGCTTATCAACAACCTGTGATATAGAACAGATGAAAAGGAACAGACTCTGGTTGAAGTGGGGAGAGAAGACAGAACCCCGGACTGCCCTTCCCCACGCTGAGGAACCCTAGGTCTCTTGACTAGCTGGAGAGGGAAGCACAGGATGGCGTGGTGCACTCAGTGGGGACCCCTGCTGGTCACTGAGAGCCGGGCTCTGCCTGCAGAGCCCCTCTCTGTCACCGGCCTGACCACCAGGCCTGGGCATTGAGTGGGGGTGGGACGAAGGTGGGAGGAAGGGGCAGCTTTCTTGGCCCAGAGACCCTGGTGAGCTTCCCAGATCAGGTAGCAAAGAAATGAAAATTGGGAACATTTATAGGCGTTTGACTAGTGCAAACAGGGATGGAGGGTCTCCTAGGAAGAAGGGATGGCCCAGAGAAAGGGAAGTAGGAGCCTGCGGAGTGTTATGTGTTGGGGGGCAGATACTGGGGGGACATCAGATGTCTGCCGTGGCTGCAGGGCTGGGTGCCTGTCGTGCCCAGTGGTGGGGCAGGCTGGCGAAGGCTCCAAAGCCAGCTGAACATAATGGCTCTCACCCTGTGGGTGGCAGAGAGCTGTGGCAGGTGCTTAAGCAGAGGTGTAAGCTCCTCAGGTATCCCAGGGAAACTTTTAGGGTAAAAGATTAGGTGCTAGCAAGGGACTTTCCCATGTATCCTCTGCGCCCAGGTCTCCAGGTCCGTCCTGCCTGCAGCCAGGTCTATAGCTTCTTCCACTGCGCAGACCCCTCCGCCTCGCGGCTGGAGCCGCTGCTGGAGCCCACGTTCCACCTGGTGCCACCTGTCAGCGTACCCCGCTATCAGAGGTTCCCACTGGGCGACGGACAGTCCCTGCTCCTCGGTAGGTGCTTGGGGGTGCGAGAGAGTGTGGGCCCCGCCAGAAGGCGCTCTGGGCCACCATTCCTGGTCCAGGCCTTCCCATCTGTCGGCTGGTGGAGTGACTAGGCCCCGCTCGGCGGGGTATATATGTTCTGGGGGAGAAGAGAACAGGAGAAAGCTGCCTCACCACCTTCAGAGCAGCTCACCTGTGGGAATACCTGCTCTGTAGATGCAGATGCTGCCCCTGACAAGGTCCTGTGGCTGCAAGTCCAGGGGTCCATGCTGAGTGCTAGTCCTCAGGGTCCAGCTTGGATGCTGGAGCTGGAGGTACAGGGCTCGGAGTGTCTCATCCTCGTGGGCTTCCTGGAAGAGGGGTCCTCTAACCAAGGCATTTGGGCAGGTGAAGAGCTGGTGGGTGGGGCTGGGGGGATCTTCTCGTGGAAAGCAGCTACTGTGCCCTCTACTGTGGCATCGAGCCCAGGTGGGTCTGAGGCAGGGCAGAGTCCGCTGGAGCTCCTATGGGAACAGTCAGGCTGAACTGGGGTAAGGTCAAGGGGCAGGCAGATGAAGAACAGCCAGGGATCGGAGAGCAGAGCCTTAGCTGCAAAGCTCAGCAGAGGTTTAGCCTGAGCCAGTTCTGAGATTGGACCAGGCTTGGGGAGGGGAGCTGGGCATGAGGCTAGCTCCGGGCTAAACACCAGCTCTGTCCGTTTCCATGGGCCCTTCCTTTACAAAGTCTTGCTTTGTCAGGAGCTGTGATGCATGCTAGATACATCCTAAAATGTATCCCTTTTGGGTCAGGCAGCCTCCTGCCCCAGGGTTTTCTCTTACCCCTGCTGGAGACCCACTCACATCTCTGCTCCTCCACAATCCTTGTGGTTCAGGAGTTTGATACAAGAGCATGTGGTCTTGTGTCACAGGCGTCACCTGTGATTTCAGCTGGTACCTGTGGGGGCCATCTTCCAGAGTGCCCTTGGCAGTTCTATTGGGAGTGGGGACTCTGGCTCATGCTGGTGGAACCCACAAAGTGGAGGAGGTGAAATCCAGTGGAGTTCGCTGGTGACGGGGCTCCCCCCGGCCAGGGGTGAGAGGTCAGGCTGGCTGTAGGAGGGTGAGCGAGCCAGCCTCTACTCCCTGAGCACCCAGGCCCTGCCCGCCGGGGTCGGCTCAGCAGCACAGCGGCTCTACTTGAGACACGCCACCCGCCTGACTGTGCATTCCCCCTCCAGCTGATGCCCTGCACACCCACAGCTCCCTCTTCTTGGAGGGCAGCTCCCGGGGCAGCCCGCCACTCCTGGACACCCCTGCCTCGCCTCCTCAGGCCCTGCGGTCCCGGCGCCTGGGACGGAGGATGAGCCAGAGTAGTTCTCACAGCGACAGCTCAGACTCTTCCGACAGCCTGGCACCCGAGGGCGCCTCCCGCAGTGAGTGGGGGTCTTTGGGGTCCTGCCTGCCTGGATTCCAGGGAGAGGGAGCTTCCTGCGGTGGCCATTGACCTCCACCCAGGGCTGCAGAAGGCAGACCTCCCGTGGATGAGGGGTGAAGGAAATCCGGATTGAATGACCTCAGAGAGAATTTTGACCTCTGACCCTGAGACACGGCCCCCACTCTGACTGGCCAGAGCCACGACCTCTCCAGGCCTAGACTGAGCTCTGACTGCAGCCAGAGCCCTAATCACAGGGTCTGGTTTTTCCTGGGGAGTCCCCGCTGACCAGGAGCCTTAGGGTGAGGCCTGATGTCTCCATGGGCCTGGCCCCACTCCTGGGGAGCAGTTTGTAGCATACATCCTAGAGAAGGGCTGGGTAGGCAAAGTGGGCTGCTAGGCTGTGGGGTGGGTTAGATGGGAAAGAACAGTGTGTTTTGGACTGGACGCTCTGGACCCTAACTTGTGTCCTGAGTGGCACACTCCAGGGACTGTGCAGTGGGGACCCCTACTGAGCCTCGGGTCCAGGCCTGGGCAGGCCACTCTGTGCTCACCTCCCTCTTGACCTGCAGTCACCGCCAAGTGGTGGGGTGTCAAGCGCATCGACTACGCCCTGTACTGCCCCGATGTCCTCACCGCCTTCCCCACGGTGGCCCTGCCCCACCTCTTCCATGCCAGCTACTGGGAGTCCACAGACGTGGTGGCCTTCATCCTGAGACAGGTACTGCTGCCCGCCAGGCCCCTCCCCGTGGCGCCTCTGGAGGTCCCCTCCTTCCTAGAGTTCCCCTCCAGTCCTACGTCTGGAGGAGAGACGCAGCTTGGGTCTTGGGAAGGCTCTTCCCGCCGTGGCAGCCACATGGCCAGAGCGTCATAAAGAACGCCAGCTTCTGGAAAGTTAAGCAGTAACTATAGTGGCGAATGGACCAGTATTTTAGCTTGGAGTCTTGGAGGGGAGGAGGCAGCTGGGAAGTAGAGGCAGAACACAGGGTAAAGCTTTGGGGAATGCAGCTGCAGGGAGAGCAGAGAAATGGGGTGCTACTAGAGAGCTTCAGGGCTCCTGGGGTAGGGGAGGGGGCATTTTTTTTTTTATTAAAAAGTTTATTTTTACATCATTTTGCACATTTTTTTTTCATCTCAATTGTAATCCCCGTGGGTTTCCCATCACCAAATCAACCCTGTGCCACCACCATAGTCCCGTGCATTTCCCTCCCTTCCCCCGTTTTTGATCCCATTCCCCACTCCACCCCCACAGAATGTCTCTGGTATATGGTTGTTCATTATTTTTGTTATTTTCTCGCCTGGTCCATTATACTCCTGCTATGAGTGAAACCATCTGGTATTTTTCTTTCTCTTTCTGGCTTATCTCACTAAGCATGATCTTTTCCAGCTCCATCCAAGTTGCTGCAAAAGACATGTGTTTCTCTTTTTTGGTTGCTGAGTAATATTCCATTGTATATATGTACCACATCTTTCTAATCCAGTCATCTACTTTTGGGCATCTGGGCTGCTTCCATGTTTTTCCAATTGTAAATAAAGCAGCAATAAACATGGGGGTACAAGTATCTTTTTCAATCAGTGTTTTTGTGTCTTTTGGGTAGATACCTAGGAGTGGGATTGCTGGGTCATAGGGAAGCTCCATGTTTAGCAGTTTGAGGAACCTCCAAACAGTTTTCCATAGTGGTTGTACTAGTTTGCATTCCCACCAGCAATGCAGGAGAGTTCCTTTTTCGGGGAGGGGGCATTTTTGAGGCGGGAACTAGTAGGCATATTTGGAGGCTAACAAGTGACCCAGGAGGGACGATGGGTGCTGTAGGGGTGAGAGAGGAGCTCTGCGGAGCAATGTTCTTGAGGAGGTGGGCGGGGGGGCTGGGGCCGGGGCTCTAAGGCGCTGTGAGAAGGTCACCTGCTGTGACAGGAAGGGAGGCAGACCAGGGTGCAGGCCCAGTGTCCGCTGACCTCTGCTATCGAGCGGGGCAGCTGTGGCCCTAGAGTTGCCAGTTTCCTGAGGTTCCAGGCTGGGAGGTTGGTGGGGGCAGAGGGTTTAGCTGTCCTCGGTCTGGAGGGCCATGACACCCTGGGAAGGGGGGACAGTGCACATGATGGCTTGATGTGCAGTCCTGCTTTTTGTCAGGTGATGCGTTATGAGAGTGTGAATGTCAAAGAGAGCGCTGGCTTGGACCCTGCAGCACTGAGCCCCGCTAACCCCCGTGAGAAGTGGCTTCGTAAGAGGACCCAGGTCAAGCTGCGGGTATGTGCATACCAGTTAGGACAGGGGACTTGGAGAGGGGGGACTGTCCCAGGGGCTGGGGTGTCCACAGGGCAGCAAGGATCTTTGATCCCCTTCCCCCCAAGGCTAAGGGCTCACATATACAGGGATTCATCCTGCTCACCACCACAGCACTCACCACCCGACTCACTGTTGGATATGGCTTGGTGGGGTATTTGCCGTGAAAAAGGGAGGCACAGATTAGGCAGAAGATGGAAAGAAGGTTTCTCAGAGTAGGTCAGAAGTAGGGCTTCCCTGAAGAAGTCACTTCTGTTGAGTATTGAAGTATGAGTAGAGTCCAGTAAGGCTACATTCATTTATTTACTCAGCAAATAATCCTCTGTGCTCACTGTGTCCCAGGCCCTCTGCTAAAAAGTAGGGCATAGTGATTTTTCAGACACTAACACTGCTGTGGGGGGTACTCCCAATCTGCTGGGAAGATCAGACATGAACCCCAAGAACAGTTCTAAGAGGTAGAAGGTGATCGATGCTCTATGAATCAACTTGTTTTTGATAAGCATATTTATTAAGATTTAATCACATGTCACACAATTTAACTACATAAAGTGAACAAGTCAATGGATTTCAGTGTATTCATTTACAAATATTAGCAAGTCATCACCAGAATCAATTTTAGAATTTTTCATCACCCCAGAAGAAACCCTAATCCTCTAAGCTACTTTTCTCCCATCTCCATTCTTCTCAGTCCTAAATAATCAGCAATCTATTCTCTGCAACTATAGATTTATTCTGCATCTTTCGCATAAATAATATCATACAATCTGCTGTCTTTTGTGCCTGACTTCTTTTACCTGGCATGGCGTTCTCTAGGACATTCATTTTGTAGCATGTGTCAGAACATCATTCCTTTTTATGACTGAATAATATTCCACCGGATGGCTATACCATATTTTGTTTATTCAGTCACTTGTTGTTGGACATTTGGGTTGTTTTCAGCTTTTGTCTAGTAGGATAATGCTGCCATTAATATTCATGTACATGTTTTGGTGTAGATATATATTTTCATTTTTCTTGGGCCTACACCTACGAGTAGAATTGCTAAATCAAGCAATAACCCTAGTTAAACCATTTGAGGAACTGCCAAGCTGGATGCCAAAGCAGTGTACCAGTTTACACTCCCACCAGAGTGCACATGGGTTCCACTCCCTCTACCTCCACATTAACTCTTGTTATTATCTATCTCTGATCACACCCAGTGGAGTGAGATGGCATCTCGTGTGGGCTTGAGCTGCAGTTCCCTAATGACCAGTGATGGCAAGCTTCTTTCCATGAGCTTATCTCCATGAAAGAACTCTTCCCTCTCCTATGCTTTTACAAGGGGCCTATGCCCCATATCCAGCAATGATAGGGGAGGGTTTTTCTGCCTCCCGACTCAGGCGCCAGCACAGAAGAGGTGACTGCACATGTTTGTGGAATCAAATTAAAACAGGTGGGCACTGAGAGAAGGGACATCTGGGACATCTAAGAGTGTTTCTTGGAAAGTTAGGTCCTCGTGGATGGGCTAGGATGTGGGGGTGAGGGCCAGGGCTGACAGGTAAAGTGGGGGACCCAGTGTGAGCAAAGGCCTGGGGCACCACTGCTCTGGCCTAAGAAAACCAGAGGATGTAGGAATCAAGCAATAACCCTAGTTAAACCTACTAGACAGGGTAGGAGACAGGGTGGACGAGGCTTTGATGATGAACTCAAGATTTGAACTTCACCACTGGGCACTAGGTGTGAACAGATCTGGGTTTTATAAAAATGCTGGATCTGCCGTGGAGCCTACTTTTGGATAAGGAGCTCCGTTAAGACGCCGCTATCAGAGTCTAGATGGGAGGTAATGCGGGTGTGGGAGAGACACCATGTGGCATCTCCGTAAAGGAAGGGGCAGCAGGCTGAGTGATTTGGGCATTGGACCCAGGCGGAGCGGGTGGGCGGTCAGAGCCAACGGAGGTCTTTGCACTATGGAATGAACTGAAATCAGAAGTGAAGAAGGATGGGATGTTTGGAGGCCTACAGATGAAAGACGTGATGCTCAGGATAGGTCTGCAGTCATCTAAGGCAGAGTGGGCCTGGGGGGCTGAGCAAAGGAAGAACAAATCAGAAGGGCCATGAGCTGAGCTGGCCCTGGAGGTCTTGCTGCACTAGTCTCTCCACTAGTCTCTCCGCTCCGGCACATTTCAACCTCCCACTAAGAAGAGATGGGTGGGAAATGGCTGCTGGATTTGAGCTGGGATGCCAAAGCAAGAACCAAAAGTGACCCGATGTGTCCAGCCGGGCCCAGAAGGAGAATGGCTGTGAGTGTGCGGGCTGTCGTCAGAGGGCCGCGTGGGTGAGCGAGAGCAGAGAACACACATTTACAGGGACCCCGGGGCACCTTGGAGTCAGCGGTAAGCGTCTAAGCTGCTGCTGTTCTCATGGGTTCCATGGGAACATGTATTTGATGCCCTAATGGAAGTTAACAGAAGGCACAATTCAGCAGGTCCGCATGGTCCCCACCAATCCTAAACACAGTGTAATGTGAAAGCAAGGTCAAGCTGACTTGCAACGGGTGAATGGGTTTCTGTCCCTCCAGAACGTCACTGCCAACCATCGGGCCAATGACGTGATCGCGGCTGAAGACGGCCCGCAGGTGCTGGTGGGGCGGTTCATGTATGGGCCTCTGGACATGGTGGCTCTGACTGGAGAGAAGGTATGGGGGCCGGGTCATCTCCTCGGCCCACCCCACCTGCACCAGGCGCCTTGTGGGATCACAGTGGGAGGCCTGGCTGGTGCTGGGGAGGGCTGGCTATGTGTGGGAGCGTGGGCCAGAGACCAAGAGGGCAAGCAAGGAAAGTGGGGTGCGCTGGGGAAGCTTCTGAGGAGTGCAAAGCTGGTGCGGCTGCAGAGAGAGGGGGCACCGTCTGTACCCCAAGCCCTCTGTCTTGCAGGGGGCTCCCCGGTTGAGCCCCTAAGCCAAACCTCCCAGTGCCCCCCTCCCGCCAGTCTTCAGCGAGTGCCCTGCCCTGCCGCTGCTGCAGGTGGACATCCTGGTGATGGCAGAGCCGTCGTCGGGCCGCTGGGTGCACCTGGACACAGAGATCACCAACAGCAGTGGCCGCATCACGTACAGTGTGCCTCGGCCCCGGCGCCTGGGCGTCGGCGTCTACCCCGTGAAGATGGTTGTCAGGTAGGGCTGGGGATGCCTGGCGGTGGCTTCCTTCACGCCCCTGGCCTTCCAGACAGGCTGGCCTGAACATGGGGCACTCTCCCTTGGACCCCATTCCTGCTGTGTGGAAAGGGGGAAACAGATGAGTCGCCAGCGGGGGCATCCGAAGATGCCGCCCGGATTCTCTCTGCCCCTGGCCCCAGGTTGAGCTCTGACCCAGCTGCAGGTGGACCTCTGGCCTCAGGTGGACACCTGACAAGGAGCGCGACTGACCACAGGTGGGTGCCTTTCAGGGGCGACCAGACCTGTGCGATGAGCTACCTCACGGTGCTGCCCCGGGGCATGGAGTGCGTGGTGTTCAGCATCGACGGGTCCTTTGCGGCCAGTGTGTCTATCATGGGCAGTGACCCCAAGGTCCGGCCGGGGGCAGTGGATGTTGTCCGGTGAGTGCTGCCTCCCTGCCAGGGCCATGGGCTGTTTTTTTTTTGGTTTTTTGTTTTTCTGATTACTTCTAGAAAATAGTTTCTGGGCTGGGAGCAGGGAAGTTCTGGCTTCTTCTCCTATAGATATGTAATGAGGGTCCTGGAGAAGCTCACTGCCTCTCCCCAGGGACTGCCCCCTTGCCCCCCAGCAGCTGCTAACTCCAACACTGCGAGTTCCCCCCACTTAGGGCAAAACCCATGTGTCTGGCTATCTACTGCTGGTTAAAAGTGGCTCCAGACGTCGCAGCTTAAGATGATAATGTGTCATTCTCTGTCACGGTTCTGAGGATTGAGTGAGCTCTGCCCCACCTGGGGTCTGTCTAGTCACTGTAGTCAAATGGTGGCCAGGGCTGGGGTCCTCTGAGGACTCTGCTGGAGTGAATGCCATGTCCCTGCAGGAGGGCCTTCTCTCCACGTGTTGCTCCGGTCCTGGCCTGTGTAGTTTCAGACTAGGCAGATTTTGCATGTGGTGACTGATTGCTTCTGTGGCCGCTGGCTTCCCCTAGCTCCTAAAGACCCCAGTGGACGCTGCCAGTCTGGGAGTCAGGTCCTCCCCACTGCGTGCTGTTGTTATAAGCTGTCAAAGATCAGCCCAAACTCAAGGGGGAGGGACCACATTATGGGACATGTGGCTCACTGGGGCCCCTTTCAAGACCAGCTGACACATGGTGCTAATTGAGAGGTGGGAGCTATTTCAGCTGACTGGAGAAAGCAGAGCAGGCTTCTTGGGAGAGGTGGCATTTCAGTTCACCCTTGATGGATGGAAATCAGCTAGCTGGTTATCAAAAGTGGGGGTTAGTCTCGTCCTTTATTTCCATTACTGCATCCCCTTCAAACACGTCCCAGCCCTCCTCCCACAGCTGGGGAGCAAAACTGTGGCCCTTCCTCCCCCGGGATCTGTTTGGTGTTGCTCTCCCCTCCTTATTATGTGAGCTCCTAGGGCTTCTGCAGAGCTCTCCAAACCTTGCCGGTCATTAAAGCTACTGTTTAAACATGAATCACTGGGCTCCAGCTCAGAACTAACCAGAATCCCTTAGGGTGATGTCTGGACCCGTGCAATCTTATACAACCTCCTGAGTAGCTCAGACCATCTTCCTGCCTTGGAACTGGCTGTCATAGCCAGTTGATGGCTGGTGACACAAAAGTCCTCACACTGGTCTGGGCGCATCTGACATCCTGCAGCCAGGATTTCATGGGGAATCAAGGGGGAGCACAGGAGAGAGGGTCCCTGGAGGAGAGAAGCCTTGGAAGGAGGGCATGGGAGTGCCAGGCCATGCCACTGAGGAGGGGTGCAGGAGAGAGCACGGCTCATGGGCTGGGGAGCCCAGGTGCTCAAGGGCAGCACATGGAGGATCACAAGTGCAGAGACAGCTGGGGACCGCAAGGAGCTGAGAACCAGGAATAGCGTTGGCAAAGGTGGATAGGGTTAGGCTGGTGATGCACAGGAATCACCATGGAAACAGTCCCAAGGTTAACAGCACAGCAACTGTCCTGCTCTCCCCACACCAGTCATGTTTGGGATGAGTTCATTTTATCCTAGGTCAACCCCAGGCAGCATCAGGAGCACCATTCCACAGAAGGGAAAACCAAGTCCAGGGGATCGAGGGACTTCAGCTGCACAGAGAGGAGGGCATGGGCAGTGGGGAGGCCGTTTGACTGTGGGCGCGAGGTGCCAGTGGGTCACGCAGGGGAGATGTCCAGGACTCACAGTGTGGATCTGGGGATGCCCCTCCGGCTTCTCAGGAGGTCAGCGGTCTGGCAGGCTGCTGGGGTGGGGCGTGGCTGGGCTGGGCTGGACCCTACCATGCCCTCTCGCCAGGCACTGGCAGGACCTGGGCTACATGATCCTGTACATCACGGGGAGGCCGGACATGCAGAAGCAGAGGGTGGTGTCGTGGCTGTCCCAGCACAACTTCCCACAGGGCATGATCTTCTTCTCGGATGGGCTGGTCCACGACCCTCTGCGACAGAAGGCCATCTTCCTGCGCAACCTCATGCAGGAGGTGAGTGCCAGGCCGCGGGCGGGGCCGGGCCAGAAAAGGGACAGACCTCCTGCACACCGCCCTTCTCCCTCCATCCCTGCGGGGCCTCACCTGCTTACCCTGCCACCTCCACTGTGCCTGATAAAGCTGCTTGCAAAGCATCAGCTCTTTCATGGACCTCGGTGGGTCCTCAGAGGTGGGTGTTTGCTATTCTCACTGGCTAGCCCCAGAGCTCAGAGCATGCATCCTTTCTCTTCTGACCCTAAAGCCTGAGCTCTTAGCTCTCCATCTGCTTATTTACAGATAGTGAAGTGTCTTTTGTGTTCCTTACCTTGCCCTTTGTGTCAGGATTGTGCAGAGACAGATGTCCTTAGTGTAAGCACTTGGGGGTTTTGACCTGGAGCTGCATTTCTCATTTCTCATGGGGTACCTCTGAGAGTTCATTAGGAATGCAGATTCTCTGCCCCCTACTCAGATGTGCTGAATCAGAAATTCCAGGGAGAGGGAACAGTAATCTTTTTTGTCAATGAGCCCACCAGAGGGTCCTGAGGCTTAGAAGATACTGAGACCTGCTGATCTAGAGCAGGACAAACAATGGCCCACCAGCAATGTCTGGCCCAGTGCCAGATTTTATGTAACCTGTGAGCTAAAAATGGTTTTATACTTTTAAATGGTTGGAGACAAAAAAAAAATCAAGAGAAAAGGAATATTTCATGGCATGTGAAACTCAAATTTCAGTATCCATAAGCAAATCTTTATTGGAATCCAGCCATGCTCAACTTGCTCACATGTGGTCTATGGCTGCTTATGAGCTAAAACACACTAGGTGAATAGATATGACAGTGTGCAAAGCCTGAAATATTTCCTAGCTGTTCTTTCACAAAAAAAGTCTGCCCTTGTACAGAAGACAGACATACAGAGGGATAGCCTACTGGTGTGTGATTGGAAAATGTCCAGTTGACAGAGGATGAAGGACTTAGCTTTGCCCAAGGAGGCCCAGAAAGCTTCTAGGAGGTAGTAACTTTTTTTAAAGATTTATTTATTTGTGCATACAGAACTGGGATACAGGCCAGAGGTGC
Source organism: Condylura cristata (assembly GCF_000260355.1). NCBI lineage: Eukaryota > Metazoa > Chordata > Mammalia > Eulipotyphla > Talpidae > Condylura > Condylura cristata. Next base: position 31,012,680 of record NW_004567118.1, on the reverse strand, counting down.
AGGGCAGTGAGAAGATGCACCAGAGACAGACTGGGGAGCAGAACAGGCAGATTGACTGAAATATACTGATGAGGGGAGCAGCAGGTGGGTCAGGAGAGGTCTGCTGGGATTCGAATTTGTGCTTCAGTGGCTGAAGTTGCTTCATAGTGCTGCGCTGTAACCCATTGCACCACCAGGGAGGGCTGGAGGTGGTAACGTGATGAGTCTTGAAGCATGAGAATGGGTTTATCAGACGCCCAGTGAAGTAGCATGTGCCAAAGCATTGAGGTGGGAAAGAGAGTGGGATAATCTTAGAGTCCAGGATGCGGGTATGTACAGGGTCAGGTTGAGGTCAAGTGGGAGCTAGGACCCAGAGGGTCTGTGGTTTGAAGGCCTTGGAAACCAGGTCCAGACTGTGGGCTCTGTTGAGCCAGTGGGGAGTCATGGAAGAGTTGAAAGCGAAGGAGTGGCCATGTCTAATTTGGGCAGTAGAAACAGCACTCAGACTGCCAGGGGATATGAGAGGAAGGGAGGGTAGTTCTGGGAAGCTGTTACCCAAGCAAAAGCCAGGAAAGCCGGAGTCCAGGCTATGGCCATGGGGTGGAGAGAAATGCACGGACAGGCATCAGAATGAGGAGGTCGAACTGTCACGACCCAGTGATGGTTGGCTGGAGGGAGAGGGGAGCACTTAGCTGTCTACCTTGGGTGACCAGGAGAGACTGAGGTCCACCAGTCTAGAATGGGGTCTCCAGGGAGGCAGAGTCTGAGGTGATGAGGGCCTATAGTAAGCATTCAGTAAATATTAGTGGAAAGATTGAATAAATGAAGGAAATGAGAGGTGACACAGGAGACCAGTCTGGGGGAAGATGAGCTAGTTTGGGGACATGGGAACACCCAAGTTCCAGATTCAGGTGGGGTAGTTCTGGGTTCAGTTCTGGAGGTGATGTCTAATGACTGAGGTAAAGACTGAGGTTCCGAGACCATCCCCCCCCCCCCCCAAGGGCTGAGGAGTAGGGGTCACTCACGCAGGCAAAGTCATTCCAGGACTGAGGAGGGAGGAAAGCCGAGACTGAGACCAAAATCCTCCAGGGAACTCAGGCAGGTGAGTGGAAGCAAAATCAGGACTGACGGGGCTTATCAGGAGCCCCCAGGTGAGGAAGAGCTGGACAGTGAGCACCTGAAGCAGGGGTGGGTGAGGCTCTGGAAGTGACACGGGTGAGGAGGAGCTTGCCCCGGCCTCCGGGGTAACATCAGAATAGCCAGCCACAGGCAGCGGCCAGGGAGGGTCACAGTCTGATATTCAGATGGGGTAGTTCTGGGTTCAGATTTGTGGGCAGCAAAGGGTGGACAGAACTGGCCTCCAATGCCGACACCTGGGTAAATCTAGAACTCAGCTTCCTCATCCACAAAGGAACCCTTTGCTTTGCTCGCTTTGTTATATAACATGAATAGGGCTGCTGGAGGCGGGGTCTTCAGTGTGGCCAAAGCCTTATCAAGTAGAGCTCTGTGTCCAGAGGAGGTCAGTGTGGCCAGGTCAGGACGGGAGGTCACTACAGGGTGGGAGGTGGTTCCTGGCAAAGGGGGTGTATGGCTTGGTCTCTAAGGAAGTACAGATACAGGGTCTTCCAGCAGAGATGCCCTTGGGGTATGGTCTCGGAACCTGGCGGGGAGGTGGGCTGGCTCCTCCCCCTCCATGAACTGCCCCTGTGTTTCAGTGCTTTATCAAAATCAGTGCAGCCTATGGCTCCACGAAGGACATCTCCGTGTACAGTGTGCTGGGCCTGCCACCCTCCCAGATCTTCATCGTGGGCCGACCCACCAAGAAGTACCAGACCCAGTGCCAGGTGCGTAATCCCAGCTAGGGGCTGGCGGCAGGGAAGAGCTGGGGTGGGAAGGAGTTACTCGTTTCCTTGTTTGTTCATTTTTAATTTGCACATTCATTCATTCACCCACTCATTCATTGGTAAACATGGCTGAGCACCTGCCCTGAACCAGGGCCTTTGTTGGGTGGGTTGAATGTCCTCCAGTCTAGTGGGAGAAGGGGAAATTTGCAGAAAATGACAGTGCAGTGTGGCAAGAGCCATGGGGTCTGGGTGCAGTCGGGGTGCTGGGGTGGGGGGGCGAGGCATGGAATTGTGGGGTCCCCAAGAGGAGCAGCTAGGCCAGACTGAGGCAACGCTGGTTTTTAGTAGGTCGAGGGAGTGGTCCAGGAAGGGCCTGAAGTTTGGAGGAGCATTGGTGACAGAGGCAGCAGCAAAGCGAAGGTTAGGCGGTGGCAGAGCAGAGGTATATTCTGGAAACTCAAGTGACTCAGTGTGAGGCTGGGTGTGAGGCGGAAGGAAGGGGCTGAGGGCAGCGTGGTGGGACTGCACGCCTTGCCACGCCTGGTCTGACTCTTGGGAGAGAGTCTGGGATTCGGAGCGCTCCCAGATGGCAGGTGGCAGGCAGAGCAGAGGAAGAGGAGGGAGAGGGTGGCAGGTGGCAGGCACAGCGCCTGAGACTGGCAGATAGGCCTGGGTGTGCATGAGGAAGGGAGGGGAAAGCCAGGCGTGGCGGCCGGTTTCTGCTGGGAACAATCCAGCAGAGAAGCAGGCTGGAGAAGGAGGTGAAGGGAAGGTGATGGTCTCCCCTGGGGCCCTGCTGAGTGCCAGGGGCCTGGGAATGCACAGCAGGTAGAACTGCAGGTATGGCAGAGTGCACCTCAGCGAGACCTTCCTGGGGATCTCGTGTGAATGCAGATTCTGATTGCCTTGGCCCCAGGTTCCAGCCAACAGGCGCCTAAGTGCGTGCCCCTGCTGGGCCAGGGGCCACACTTTGAGAAACCAGGCACTGAGGACAGCGGGAGAGACTGGCAGAGATGGGCAGAGATGGGCGGCCATGGGGCCGGGAAATGAAGTTCCTTGGTGAGAAGCCTGATGAGGGCAGAGACTAACATGTGGGGGATTTTAGTGAAAGTGACAAGGACAGGAGCATCAGCCCCCCACCCCCAACACACACGCGCACACACACACACACACACACTTGCTCTCCCCTCCCCACTCCCATCCCCCTTAAGAATCCAGTGAACCCCTGGTTGACCAAGGATAGCCACACAAGGATTCGGTTGTCCAAAGCAGAGCCGGGAGCCTTGAACGGTGATTGGCATTCTGGAGTTTCTTCTCTGAGGAGAAGCTGTGGACTCAAGGGGATGTTTTTGGGAAATGGGGGGAACGGGGCAGGATGGGGCAGCCAGGA
>NW_004567118.1:30987635-31009073 GCF_000260355.1 Condylura cristata | reverse complement strand
AATGAAGGCTACGCAGTGCACCTGGCTGCGCTGGAGGCCAGCCACCGCTCCCGCCCCAAGAAGAACAACTCGCGCATGATCCTGCGCAAGGGCAGCTTTGGCCTGCACGCACAGCCCGAGTTTCTGCGCAAGCGCAACCACCTGCGCAGGACCATGTCGGTGCAGCAGCCCGACCCACCGGCCAACCCCAAACCCGAGCGTGCCCAGAGCCAGCCCGAGTCGGACAAAGATCACGAGCGGCCCCTGGCCGCGCTCAGCTGGGCGCGTGGGCCCCCCAAGTTCGAGTCGGTGCCCTGAGGGCCAGGCTGTGCACTAGCAGGGTGGGAGGGGCCCTACCAGGCCACCTGTGGGGACTGGAGGGGCTGCCGTCTCCGACACAGGCCTTTTCCTGCTTTTCCCTCCCGTGTCTGTCCAGCAGTGTCCAGCTAGAGAGGGGAGGGACTCTGCCCCGCCAGGGGGCCCCTGGGCTGCAGGGGGTGAGATCCCGGGGTCTCAGCCCGTGCCTGCGCCACAAGCCCCAGTCAGAGTTGATAGTGCAATCCTGGGGAGCAGGCCAGGCCTGCCTGGAGCTGGAGTGCTCAGCGAGTCAGCCATCTCCTTGAGATCCCGGGCTCTGGCAGGAGTGCTAGGCAGGCCCGAAGGGGGCAGCCCCTGACCAGGGATCAACAGCGGCTGGCGGCTGGCGAGCACAGCTTCTTGGCTACCTGGTGGAGGGGCAGGGGCTTTTGTGCCCGCCCTCCCCGAGACACCCGGCTCCACCTCTGGGCCTGGCTCTCCTGGGGCGAAGCGAACACTTCCCGGGAGTGAGGATGTTGTCTGGGCTCGAGCTGTGTTCTCCTCGGCGTCCGTCCACCGCCCTTGGGGGGTGGGTCTGGTGCTGACGGTCTGTCCATTGTCGCCCTCTTGTCCTCAGTTTCCTCACCGTTCTCCTGGGACTCTTGAGGACAGGCATGCCCATTCCGGGGGGTTCCTGCTGGTGCCCTCCCTGGTGAGGCCCTCGCCGTGGGCTCTGGCCTAGCTGGGCTGGCTTTGAGCCCTGCAGCCCATGGATTGCCCGCTCTGGGCCCTGCCTTCCTTAAGTAACTGGAGGGGTCTCCTCAGAGACCAGGTTTTGACTCCTCGAATCACTTCTGCCCCGAGGCTTTTCAGGCCTCCAGGCCCCTCAGAGTGCCCAGTGATGTACACCTTCCCCCCAGCCTGAAAGAGGGGTTCCGGGTGGGCCGGAGGAGGAGCTGTGCCCAGCCACTTAAAGGGAAGCCCCTGTGGGAGAAGCTGGGCCAGGAGCTGTGTTCCATGGAGAGGCTGCTTTGTCCTGCTGCCCAGGCCTGGTGTCCATGGACAGGGACATCCCCCACCCCCTGAAGGGCACTCATCTTGGTCCCTGGTAGCTCTCAGATGGATTTCTTTATTGGCTCCTGAAAGGCTTGAGCTGAGATCCCAGGGTTCTGGGGGTTTATGTGATTCCCTGTTGTGCCCCTTCCTTCCCCTGCCATTCTGTGTGGTTTCTGCCCTTGGCCCCCACTGGGTTGCCCCTGAAGTTGGCAGGACTCACCTCTCCTGGGGTCTGGGAACACCAGCTGCTGGGCCCTTGGCCTGAGCACAGGTCTCCTCCACCCCCCGCCCGCACTTCCCGGCCCAGGCCCACGCCATTGCAGCCGTGTGGGTCGCCCTGGCTTGCCTGAGCCCCCGGGGGCTGGCCGTGGTCTTCAGCCAGGGTGCCGTGCCAGCCCTGTGGCCCCGGCGGCCCGCGCCCGTACACACAGCCGGCACCTGTGTCAACCCAGCGTTGCTTCCGCTCGATGTCTACCTCTTGCAGCTCCTGTGTGGCCAATGTCCTCCCTGACAGCGGCTGTGGGTGGGGGTGGCTGGCACCCTTGCAAGTTGCCTGGCAAACTGGGTGCCCTGCTGGGGTTGGAGGGGCTTGGGCTCCCAGCCCCCACTCCTGCTTTCTTTACCAGCAGCGTGGCTTCTCTAGTCTGCCAGCTCCTGTCAAGTCCACCCAATAACTCTCTGCTCTACTTCCGGCCCCGCTGTACCCAGAGCTGCTGGCAAGTCTGCTGGGAAGGGGGGCACCCCCCTTAGCTTCCTCTGGTCCCGCCTCATGGCAGTTCACACCCCTTTGACCATTTCACTTTGGCTCTCTGTAAGGCTCACAGGGCCTCCACCGTATCCATCCTTTCCCAAACAGAATTAAACGGGCAGAGGTCGCTTCTCTGAAACGCCACCATCTTTTACAGAAGCCACCGATGCATTCCTCTCAAATGACAACTGGGGTGAGATTCCTGCTGCCCTTTCTGAGCACCCCAGGGCTAGAAACAGGAGTGCTGGGCCCCTGGGCCCCGAGGGTGGGGTTCTGTGGCTCCAAGGACTCACCCGGAGATGCCGATGGTGTACAGTGAGACATTTGTGGCCCCGACGCCCAGGAGCTTTCGCTGTGTGTGAACGTGTCCGTGGGTGGGTAGAGGCAGACCCACACCTGTGCAAGTTCTGTCACAGCAACTCCGTAATCCACATGCACTTTCTACACTAGTGGTTCGTTCAGTCGTGTCTGTCCAGTTCGGTTGGAGAAAGAGAACCAAGTTGTGTCGTTTCCCGAGGGGGTGCTGCTGCCTCGCCCCTCAGTAGTTCTGTAGCCCTGTCCAGAATGTGTTCTAGAGAATCCTTCCAGCTCCTGGGGCGCCTGCTGCCCTGGAGGTGGAAACAGATCTTCCTGCCTGACCAAAGCTCCTCGTTCTCACGTGGCATGTTTGTTTTTCCCGCGGGGGGGGGGCAGGGGGCTGTCCTGCCGCCGACCCCACCCCTCACGGTTGGGAGTTCAGGGAGCACCCTCAGCTAGGCCATGCTCTTCAGGCTTTTTTAACACTCTCGGTCCCCCACCCCCACCCCTTAAGCTCTGCCAAATGTTGAAAATTCCTCTATCATGCATTTGGATGAATGGCCCTCCTGTCTGGGTGCTGGCTGCAGAAGGCAAACATGCCAAGCCCCAGCATCCAGACAAAACTGAGGGCGGGCTCTCTGAAAAGAGGGGAGCCTAGATCTCGTGGCTTTTAAAGTGAACTTTCACCACGTTAGAGCCCACACCTGCATCTGGGAGTGTCCTGCAGACAAAACCTGGCACCAACTTTTGAATGAAAGCTGGACCTCCAGGCAGGCAGAAACAGGTCCCGAGGTAGCCGTGGGTATTCCCTCACAGCCACCCAGAACCCTGCCTGGGAGGGGCGCCTTAAACCACTGAATTTCCCACAGAACCCCTGGGGTTCAGGTGCCAAGTGCTCTGCAAACCTAGTCTCTCTGGCTCTGCCAGAACACACCTTCTCCTTTCCCTCCTGGGCTTGAGGGAACTTTCTTAAAAGTCCTAGGGCTAGGTCCAAGCAGAGAGGCCTAGCCCCGTTCCTGCCCTCCCGGAGAAACCCACAGTGGTTGGGAGGAAAATCATTTCGGCCCCACCCTCCTGAAAAGCAGGGGACACCAGGGCGGGGCCTGACAGGAGGGCAGGCGCTCGCAGGACCCCACTGTCTTTTTCTGTCTGTTTACTCGGTGGTGGCAGCTTGTCTGGTCTGACCATTTGTACGTGTGTGACTTCCAGTATTATCTGTGGTGGGTGGTCCTGTGGTGAAAAGGTTTATTATATTCCTTATGGCTGCCTTGTACAAAATCCGTTAGAAAAGAAAATGTAAAAATATCTGATTTCTAATAAGACCAAACCAATACTATGGAGTTAAACGATTTTTACAACTGGTCTTGATTTTGATGTGAGCTGGTTTTTAACTCTCAAACGTTGTCACTTAAATAAAAACCTTATTTGCCTTTAGAGTGTGTTTGGCTCAGAAATGAGCTCAGAAAGCTTTTCCATGGATCTCTGGCCCTGGGGCGGCGGGGATGGAGGTTGGAAGTTGGGCTGGATGAGGGGACCCAAGTTCCACCCCAACCCACAGTCCCCTGGCCCAGGGCCTGGAGGGACTGTGACAGGGAAGAGATGTCAAAAACAGCAGAGTCTTTATTATGGAAAAGCAATGTTATCTAGGAATGTCACACATTGGTTCTTTCTAATAAAATGACAAAGCAGATTTTTAAAAATAATTCACAAAGGGCAGAAATCTCTACTCCTCCCTGCACACCCACAGTGCCCTGTGCTGCGAATATAAAAATAGGTGTCTCCTGGCCCAGGGTCTTACAGTTTAGAAATTCTTGCCACGCTTCCTGCCAGGGCTCTGTTGGGGGAAGCAGGGACAAGAGTTGGGCCCCCCAGAGCCTCGGCACTGGCCACACACACCAGTTCCCTGCATCCACGCCCGGGCACTCGCAGCTCTCAGATACCTACTAGTTCCTGCACTTCAGCTTCCACATGGAGTCACCACGAGCTCCAGTGTGAGTGTTTCTAAGCCCCAAAGAGGAGTAGAATGGATAGCTCCCCCAATTGCTCTAAAGCTTCCCAGTCACTCCAGTCTGTGGCAGGCGGTCACTGCTGGGCCCAGATGTGGCCTCAGCAGGACCACAGCAGAGGCCCCAGAAGCTGCATCTGGGCCCGTGCCAGCGGGGCCTTGTCGGTGGCAGCTCGTGGGTGCGGCGACTCCTGGGCCTTCCTCCGGGGACTCGGGAGGCGCAGATCCTGGGTGCAAGGGTGTGGTCAGGCAGGGCATGTTTCCTGCAAGACAGAGCTACCTTCCTGCCCTCTGCTGTGTTCAAGGCAGAGGAAGGGGGGACACCACAGCCTTCCAGCCCCCCCAGGATGAGGAGCTGGAAGCCAGCTGTCTTTATCTCTTGGGGCCCTCAGCATGCTTTCTATTACTCTACTAGGCTCATCAGTTCTGTGGGTTTTCCCAGAAAAGATATTTTCTATGTCTCCTTCTCTGCATATGCACTGATGCATGAAGAGGTGGAGGGGATGAAGACAGCGAGAGAGATGCTTGGGAGGAGGGTGTTACCTGAAGGCAGTCTTCAGTTACGAATGAGAGAAACGGTCATGTCGCCACTGGAGATGAGAGAGTGGAAGGGGCAGATGGCCCGGGTGCTGCAGGCAGAGGGACCCTGCCAGCCTGGACCTGGCACCATGGCGGGAACAGGGCCCACCTGACAGAGCTAGCCGGGCCCTGCAGACATCACGGCACTGTACAAGTGGGGTCAGCCCAGACCCAGGCCTGTTCCCAGGCAGAGTCCTGAACAGACAGCTGGCACCTCCATAGCAACCATGTTGCCGCTCCCAATTCCACGCCCAGGCAGAGCATAGAGCCACACTCCAAGTAGGGGTAAGGGCAGTCTATCAGAAACGAGGTGCCCTGTGAGGTCCAGGTGATGGGCAAACGTGGGGACCGAGGCTAGGGGCTCAGCACATCTAGAGTGTACCCTTTAACTACCACCCAGTCTAGATCCTTTGTTCCCTCCCCTGCTGTTGATGAGACTGACACTCAGAGAGGGCTTGGGTCTGGCCAGGTCACAGAGGGCTGCAGCCAGGCCTGTCTAAAAGGGGACCCTCCAGCCATTTCACTTTGAAGCATGGGATGCCAGCTCACCTCTCTTCAGCCACTATGGCCTCACCCAGCTCCTGGGACAGCTTCTGGAGGTGCTGGATTCCGGCCCCCACGGGCTCTAGGTCACTGTCAGACTCGCTGAGCAGAAGGAAACGCCATGCTGGTAACTACTGGGGAATCTATGCAGAAGCCGCTTTCAACTCCCCCCCTGCCCCCCGCTGGGGCCTGGCCTTCCAGGCCCAGGGTGTGTCTACAGGGTGCTGGGAATGTTCAGCCCCAGCTCCTTACTCCAGTTATTGACATCTGAGTGACTGGGAGCACTTGGCAGATCAGGAGGGTTGAGACCCATGAGGCCAAAGTCAAGGGCAGGGGAGCTTACTGACAGGTGAGCCCCGCTGTCCCCCCATTGGAAACTGAGCCTCGGCCTCCAGATGGCTTCACAACCTGCCTTTGGTCTCGCCGGGGGGCCTTAGGTGAGTATGGTGGCCAGAGCTTCTACAGATGGAGGAGCTAAAGCCCCACAGGACTTCCTCAGATTGCCACAAGTGGGGGACAGAGCTGCGTCAGAACACGGCTGTGACTTAACTCAGGTGTCCCTGATGCCAAGTGACCCAAGGGAGGACTCAGAAGCCCCTGGGGTACAGTTAGTGTTTTGGGGGCAAGGCACTGTTTCTTACCTGAGGGAGCAGAGCGGCTCTGTCGAGGAGTAGGGGCTCCGGAAGGCAGCCTCCCTCCTGGAGCGCCGCAGAGGCTGGGCACAGGGACCTATCTGGGCAGAGGGGCGGGGATGCCTCCTGTCCCAGAGGCCCAGGTTTGAGTGGGCGGGGGCTACTCCAGATGGGGCACTCCTCTGATTCAGGCCTTGAGCTGGGGGGCTCCCATCCCTCTGTGCCCTTCTCTTCCTCCTCCTGGCTTTTACCTGGGTTTCCACAAGCCACTTGGTGCCACTTTGGCAGGACTCCTGGATTCTCTGTGGCAGGCACACAGAAAGGTAGGCACAGACAAAGTCAAGGGAGGTGGGGTAGCCCTCAGGCTGCACCTCCAACCCTTCAGCCCACCAGCTGCCCTGCAAACACAGGCAGCTTTGGGGAGCTAGAGGGGAGTGGGATGCCCTGAGTCCCACCCCAGGGACCTGGCTCTGAGCCCTGTGGTCAGAACCACTGTGGCCTCGGAGGTTCCCTTTGTCTAAGTCCAGACCCTCTTTGGGGGTACAAACTGACCTACAGAGTGAAGAGGGAGGCCGAGCCTCCCCCCAGTCTGCCAGGAGATAATCTGCCCCCCCGCCCGTGGTCTTGCTCTAGCCCCCCTCCTCATGGCTCCAGGGATCCATCTCCAGGGCAGCCCTGTGCATGCTCGTGGGGACCTCAACTGCTCAGAGGCCTTCTCTGGCTCCTTGTTGCCCTGAGAGCCAGGCCCTAATTTTTGGGTCTGGGTGAGGGCTGGGGGGCACCTCCGCAGACTGTCTTTGTGTTGGCAGACTAGAGTCCAGAAGTTAGAGCTAGACCAGAGTGTCATCTGGCCATATTGTAAGGTACATGACCTTGGGCAGCATACTTCACTTCATTTCTCTGCTTCTTGGGAAGTTTCTCCCTAGAAAAGGACTTTTCACACCCCACATGTGACACCTTCTTGCCCACAGGCTCATCAGAATCCAGGTCCTTTCAATTTACCTTTCGAACTTTTAGCTCCTAAAAAGTTGTTTATTCCCCTGGGCCAAAATCATCAGGAGCGATGATGATTTCCAACAGGTAGTTAAAAAGCAAGTTCTGATATGCTGACTAGACTTGATTCCCCCCCTGTAGAAAGTTCCTCCCCCTGGCTCTTGGGAGGGTCTAATTACCTTCAGTACACTGAGCCCCACTGTGCTCTGTCCTCTGGCTGCACCCAGGCTAAGTTCCTGCCAGGTCTCTTCTACATCTTGTTCTCCCCAAAGTTGCAGGTCTGATCTCACACTCCCTTCATACTTGCCCTTTTGAAGTGAATTTCATGAAGTCACCTCCTCCGGGAAACCTTCCTGGACTAAACTTTTGTTGGCCTACCGCCACCATTAGCCTCCTGCTTGACTGCTGTGATCATTGTATTGTGAGGTTGATTCCTCCATGACACTATTTTCATTCACTCACTCATCTATATGTTGAGCTGCCAGGAACTGTTGATAATTGGGTACACAAAATTGTTATTTTCACTCATGGAGTCTACATTCCTGGGGGCTTTTTGGGGGTGGCACCTGCCTGGCACCAAGGAAGCACTCCATGGAGGGACAATTAGCAGTCGGCATTACCTGGGACATGGCACCCAAGGCATTCTTAGCTGTGCGAGCAGCAGCCTGGAGGCCTTGCTGTCCCGGCTCTGGAGTTTCCAGACGTTTCCAGGAGGGCCCTGCCCCCAGGTTGAGGCTGACTGCTCTCAGGGGCAACCTCCTTTGGAACTGTCTGCACAGGGAGCCCAGGGCCCCACTGGAGGTCTCCATATGGTTCACTGCAGGTGACAGCCCGTCACTCTCCTCCAGCTGCTTGTGGTCCTGGAGAGATCTCCGGCGTTTGGAGGCCCCCAGGCCTGTCCATCGAGAGGCCATTTGCCTGGTTAAGTGTCTGCTCTGCCCACCAGACCTTGGGGAGGGGGTCAAAAGGCAGGTCAGCAACCCCCCCCAAACCCCACCCCATTCCATCCCCAGGCCCCACAGAGACCCCCCCCTGCAGGGAAAAAGATGGCATGGAGGCCTGTGGGGTGGGTAAATGGCCCAGGCTGGGGGTGGGAAGCTTTCTGGAAGAGGGGTCAACAAGGCCCAGAAACGGGCAAAGGTTGAACAAAGCGGGTCACCATTTCTTGCGAGCTCTTAGAGCAAGTGGGTGAAACAGCTATCTTCATCCCGGCCCCCTTTTGGCTCTGGGCCTCAGAAGCAGAGGGCGTCTCACCACTCAGCACTTGCTATAACGACGCAAGATCTATTTGTTCGTCCCCCCCCCCCGACTCCGCCCCCAAACTTGTCCTGACCCAACAAGCAGCCCAGACCCCAGCGCATGAACCAGACACCCCGATTTTCATCTTGCAATACCCACACATCCCCCATGCCGTGCCCGTCCTAATTAGATGTCTCCTCCTCGTCCAAGTCCCTTTGAACAGAAACCCCACTACGTCCCGGCGGCACTCACCCAGCAGCCCAGAGAGCGGTCGCGAGCCTAGCACAGCTGCTGTGCTCCCACTCCAGCCGATTTGAAACTCTGCGCGGATCCGCCCCCGGCCCGCTCCTCACAGCCGATTGGCTCGGTCTCCGCCCCGCTGCCGCGCAGGAGATTCGATTGGCTCTCTGCTCTCGCGGCTGTGAATCCTGCCCCTCGGATTGGTCCGACCGCTCCCATTCAACCCGGAGGACCCCCTTGGGGCTTGGCGCCCTGCGACCCAGCGGCTTTGTATCCGCAAAACCCTCCTCGCGGCCGCGTGAATCGGTGCCGCTGGCCGGTTCCCATGAGGCCACCATGCCCTGTTCGCCCTGGCGCCTCGCGCCTCCGGGAGCTGTAAAGGGGCCGGGAGGAGCGAGGATCCCCGGTTGGGAGGGACCCCTCCCTCCCGCCTGGACAATTGGCTTTTCTTCCTAAACCAGTGGTTTCATCAGAAAGAGCCGGTGCTGGGAGCTTGAGGCCCTGCTTTCCATGGAGGTTTTTGTTCAAACTTCCCTCGTGACCCTCTCTCTCTCAGAGACAAAGCACTGCCCCTCTGTGTTCTCCAAAGTCGCCACCCACACACTCACCCTGAAAAAGCAGATGGATGGAGACTACCTCCCTGCCTCCGCCAAATCAGCCCGCACCCCGCTGTCCCACAGACCCTCTCCTCTCTCCAGTTGACTGGCCCCTACCTTTTAGCAAACCACATGCCAAACACCCCACTTAGAAACTCCCCATCTCACCGCCCTCTTGTGCCCCGAAGCCACTTTTCTGCTCTATTTGCTGGTTTCCTTGGTGCTGTCCTCTCTGGTTCCCACATCTCCTGCCAGGGTCTGCGCTTCCTCATCTCTGGGTATTCTTCCCAGCTCCATGATGATAGTGGCCAACATAGACATGTCACCAGGTACCAGCGTCCAAACCCTTTTCGTTACACAAATGTGCACATTAGTCCGTGGTGGCCTTAGTTAAATGAGTTCCCGAGGTTAGAAGAGCATTCCCATGCATGCCGGGTCTGCAAAACCCAGGACCTGACCTGGAGGGCGTCTTCATGGGAGGAAGTGTTGCTGCCTCACCCCAGCCGGAGGGAGGAAGAGGTGTCATTACCCAAAAGCCCTTTCAAAGGCTATATAAGGGGGTGCTGGCTTGTGGTTGGGACTTAAGCCTCCCGGTGAGAGTGTGCTAAGACTGTTCTCACCAGACTGCCTTTTGTGGTTGTTTCTGATTAAATCCATTTTGTTGGTGAAGTGATTGCTTTTTTTTTTTGAGGTCAACAGAACTCCTTTGACTCTCATTGCAGTCTCTGACTAGATGAGGAGACCAAGGTCGGGAAAGGTTAGTTGGGTCCAAAGTATGAAGCAGGGCCAAGAACTCAGTCAACTGGGGAACAGACACTCCATCACCCCACCTCTCCTTACAATGCTCCTCCTCCCAACAGGTGTGTCCACCCACCTCAGGTCCCCATCTCTCCAGGCACCTTAAACCAACACACCCCAACCTAGTCGCCCTGGTGTCTCTCTATCCACATCCTTCCCTCATGCCTGTCCAATACCTACCAGTGGCTGTGATAGATTCAACCATGAGCTCAAAACTAAACAGCAACTTCCCCATCCCCAAGGAACTCCCAACTAAGGCATGGGAGAGACAGGAGTGAATCAAATAGCCAACCATTAATCAAAGAAAGTATGATGTTACTCAAAGCAGAGACCCGGGTAATGAGATGACCAAAGACAGTGTGTGTGTGGGGGGTGGTGGAGGGTGTGCAGGGAGGTGTCTTGCATAGGCAATATGTATCACTTCAAGGGGACCAGCACTCAGAGTGACATCCAGCATACCACATGTGTCACCAGAAATGAGGTTTCCTGGAATGATGCTCAGTGTGTGACGCATGTTGACATTTCATTATTTCATTCCTAAAGGCCGCGGTAGCAGCTGGCTGCATCTGCTCGGCTCCAGTTAGCCTGTCCCCTTGTCCCCAGTCAAACTGTCTCCCAGTTGTTAGAGTGTTTCTTCCCAAACCTGTTTATGCCATTTGGCGATTGTGAGCAGGGATGCTAATCCATGTCTATTGCCAGTGAACTATGAGGGGGTTAAGGGAGAGTTGTTATTTTTACAAAAACTAAGGTGTAAGTCTGAAAAAAACCCAGTGAAGGTGAAACACACAGAAACATACTTTCTTAAATTGGGTGTTCTGGTGACAGGGTCTGTCGGCCGTCCAGTGCCTGGCGCTTCACGGGCATCATCAGAGTAGCGGATATTCTCCCAGCCCGTCCTGTGTGTGTGCTAAGTGCATTTCCTTTCCTTATCCTTCCTTAATCCTCATGGCAACTCTACGGAGTAGGTGCTATTTTTATTCCCAAGACAGCTGACAAAACAGATTCAGAGGGGTGAAATGTCTCTCCCAAGACCGAATGGAGAGTCGGAGCTGGAATGTGCATGGGGTGTCTGACTCCGAGCTCTAGATTCTTAACACAGCCTTATCCGCCTAGGGTGGGTGAATGAATGCCAGCATTTCCACCACGCAGTTCTCCACCTGCTTCCCCAAGAGCCCTAATGGCAGGCCAGGTGATAGAAAAACAGTTTCCATGGCAACGAGAGAAGAAAGAAACATTTTCTTCTGAATAAGAAGTCTTTCCCCTGGGCCATGCCCACTGAGTGCTAGAGGAGGGGCTGGAGGAGGATGTGCAGGGGTGAGCAGGCTTCCAGTTGAGGGGTGGAGGCTGCAGGGCCTTTGATCCTTCTGGAAAGGAGGAAAAGCAGTAAGTTGTCCCAAGGGGCCCCAAGGGCTCCCTGCCCAAGAGCGAAGCTTCGGCCAGTTTCCTTGAGCACACGTTGCTTGACGCCAGTCTGGCGGAAGAAGCAGGCATTAAGCTCTGCCATTGCCAGGGATGTGCATTGTGAGGGGACTGTGAGAGGGTGTAAGGGGACAGGGAACCCCACTTGAACTGGGGCCAGGCGGGCTGCCCTTAGCATATGGTGTTTCAGTGGAGGGGTATAGTAAGGGGGAATGGTCTTCCAGGAGAGGGATCTGCAAAGACCAGTTCTGGGGGGCCAGTCCCCGGGCCAGGGCAGGCTGAGCAAGGGGAGGCGGGACCTGCCTGGCAAGAGCAGGGGCTGCAGGAACCCCACCAGGGACTAGCTGATGGTTTTTCCTGAGGCACTGAGAAACTTCCGAATTTTAAGGGTGTGGGGCTATTAGAGTTGGATTGTCATGAAGTCCATTAGTCAGTTATTTGGGGGGCTAAGGTGGAGCTGGGGGCTCTGCCTGAAAGCTGCGGCCCAGACATCTCAAGCTAAGCAGTGCAGTTGGAACCTCAGCATGAGCTTCAGCACCCCCTTCTCCCCTGCCGCCGCCTCATGGGCCCCTGCTCTCTGCAACCCCTGTGTCAAATCAATCAGCTCTACCTGGGTTTCTCCGCCATCCCTCTATGCCCTTTGATCCCCCCCATACAGGAAAGCAAAGGAGAGCTAAGCCGTGCAAGACAGGGTCAGACCTTTGTCTCCCGTGGTGAGTTGTGTCGCTGACAGAAGTGCCTAAAACAGTCTGCTGTAAGGAAAATAGTCGCGCCTCCCCACCCGCCCCAGGTTCCCCTTGCTGCCATTTCAATTACCTGAGGTCAAAGACTATTCAAAAATATTACATCAACCAGATATTTGGGGAGCGATGGATGCAATATGTAGCTTTTATGACAGTATATAGTTATAATTGTTCTGTTTTATTGTAATGTTGCAGTGGCTAATTTCTTAATGTGCTTGACTTAAATATAAGATTTGTCATAAGCACGGGTGTGCAGGAAATGACAGTGTAACAAGGGCGATGTTTGGGCAGTCTGAGAGGGGTGTCTGAACAGGGGGTGTTTGGAACAGACCTCCTTGGGTTGGGGGATCTATGCCACTTAGGAAGCAAACTCCCATGTGACCATATAACATGTGATCATATCACTTGGGTGAAGAACCAGAGCGTTGCCAGGGCCCCGGGAATAGCCCCTACCCCCCAATTCCTCCTCCCCTGTCCCCCATTTATGGTGGTCACCTTTATTTTTCCTTGTAGTTTTACCATCAAGTTTCCCTCTTACCTCCCAGGCACCTCTAGGTTGCTCTATATCTGGAAAAAGGGTGAAACAGAGAGGAGTATCTCTGCACCCCCACTTTTATCTTCTGTACCCTGAGGCGGTTGGAGCTGGGCTTGGTTAGGGGGTATCTGAGCACTCAGGAAGGGGTCTGGGTTCATAGGTCCAGTTGGCTCAGGCTTGGCCTCTTCTGTGACAACAGCGCCTATCAGGGGTGCTGGGTATTGGGGTCCCACTCACTGTTCTAGAGAGGCCTCTCAACTTTCCAGCGAGGGAGAGTTTCATTTTGCTGTTTCAGTTGGGGAAGTAGAGTGACCCAAGTTTACACGGTCAGAGAATAAGTGGGGCCAGCCTTTGAAAGGAGTTCTCTCTGGCTCCCAGCCCAGTGTTCTCATCTCTCCCTGTGGCAGGGTCCTGTGACCCCTCTTCCTTTAAAAAGTTAGTCAAAGTGGGCCCTCCCTGGTGGCACAACAGGCTAAAACACAGCACTATGAAGCTCTTGCAGCCACTGCAGTAGGAGTTCGAGCCCCAGCCAGGGAGCTGACCCACATGACACAGCAGACCTGGCCTGCCCGCTGCTCTGCTCAGCAGTGTATTTCATTCTATCTGCCTGTTCTGCTCTCCACTCTGTCTCTGGTGAATCCTCTCACCCCCCACACCCCAGTTCTGTATGCATAAATAAATAAACTTAAAAAAAGAAAAAAGCCAGTCAAAAAATGGTTTTGCCGGCTCAGCATCCCGGTCGCCAGCGGGAACCAGGGGAATATAGGCATAAAAACTTGAAGTGGCCACAAGGTGGCACCATACATTTCTTGGACACCAGAGTGGGTCCATTGCTGGGAATAATCTCTACCAGGTCCCAGGACCCAGGGCTAAGAGGCCCCAAGGGAGAGGAGAGAGCCCCATTGCCTCTAGTAAGACCTTCTAGGGGAGGCAGGACTGGGGAAAGTTCCTCAACTTGCCCTAAACCTGCCCCCCTTTTCTTATTCTGTTTAGAGTCCTCCTAAGTCAGAAACTCTTCCTTCCTCCACAGTGTCACAGCCTCCTGTGGGCTGATCTTGGGGAGGAGAGGTGGAAGAAATAGGAAAAAGGGACAGCTGAGACATCAAAGGCCCCAGAGCCTGGGCCTGGGGTCAAAGGGACTAAGAATGTGAGACCAGCCAGTGCCCCAGGACCAGTGGGGTGAAAGGGGCTTCAGGTCTCCCACCTTCTCCCCCTGTGGTGGCCTGAGGCCTTGTCCTGCGCTCACTGGAGCTATGTCTCTCCCTTGTCTTCTCTAAGAAGCTCCAGCTGACTCTTCCCTCCATGGGGTGGAATAAAACTGAGGTCTGATGCAGAAAAGGTGGCTGCCGGGCAGGGCCACGGTGGAGGGCGGTGGTGGCATGGAGGCAAGGCTGCCTGGTGGCCCTGGGGAGCAGCCAGCGGCCACCCGGGGACACTGCCTGACCTTGCTGCTCTTAGCCACCCCGCTCCTGGCCGGACAAATCCCGGGCAGGCTGTATCAGCGCCCCTCCTGGTGAGATTATCTCAGCCTGTGCGACTCCTGCAGCCATGGATGCCGCGCTGCTCCTCAACGTGGAGGGGGTCAGGAAGACCATTCTGCACGGGGGCACAGGGCAGCTCCCCAACTTCATCACTGGATCCCGGGTGAGTGGGGCCTGCTCCTACCCCGGGGACAGACAGGCCCCTGTGGCAGCCTTCTGCACTCCAGCTGGGCCTTGTGGCTTACAGATGGCCTTCAACTTTGCCAGTAGAAGGCTGGCAGGCCCTTCTTAAAGCTATCAGCCCCCAGGGCGTCTGGGAAGCTCTGGATTGGTGCCCAAAGTACAGGGCATTGTCTGTACTTTGCAAATTAAACTTTAGTGTGGGATGCAAACCCTTGGGAATTTCCTGGAGTGTGAAAAGAGGGTCCTTATAGGTCATGGTATGTGCACACAAATCTGTGGAGACCTTCCCTGGGCTGATGGGGTGACTGGGTATGTGGCCTCACCAGGGCTTATTTAAGGAAGGACTCCTTGACCTGCAGAGCGGTAGAGACCCACAGGCTGGGGTCCCTAGGGGTGGGGGGGGTGGTTCCTCTGGGGGAGCACCTGCAGGGTGGGGCTTCCCCTGGAGTCTGAGGTCCCCGATTGGGGTGAGGAGTGCTGACCCCTGAGGCCCGTCCCTGGAGTCAGTGACAGTGGTGTGGCTCCTGCTGGGCCTCGGGGTTGCGTCTAGACTGGGTCGGCTCTCCTGGTGACCAGGTGACCTTTCATTTCCGGACCACAAAATGTGATGAGGAGCGGACGGTGATCGATGACAGCAAGCGGGCGGGCCAGCCCATGCACCTTGTCATCGGGAATATGTTCAAGCTGGAGGTGTGGGAAGTGCTGCTGACGTCCATGCGGCTCAGCGAGGTGGCTGAGTTCTGGTGTGACACAATCGTAAGTCGGCCTTGCTGGCTGTCCTCTGAAGGCATTCTGGGAGCCCCTACCCTTGGGCCTCTGGCCACTTTCCTGCCTCCTGCCTGCTCCCACCAACACTGCAAAGTCGTGTTCCCACTTTCTGCACTCTTACAAGGCACCCAGACAAGTTAGCCTCCTGGTTCTGTGCTCAGAGAGAAACAGGAAAACTCACTGGCCTTTACACAAACATTTCTTCTGGGAAGTTTCAGAAGCTAAAAAAGTCAACAAAAAATACCCCAAACTTCCAAATATGCATCAACCCACCCCCACCTGCCCCCCTTCCTCCTCCCACAAGGTTAAAGCACATTCTAGACACCAGATATTTCACCTGTAAATGCGAACATTGGTAATTTTAAAATGCAAGGACATTTTAAAAAATCACCTCAATAGCACCATTACATCGTGAAAGAGCCCCAGTAATCGTCCCGGGGCACCTAACACTCAGCACTGTTGACATTTCTCCTTATTCTTAACTCCTTATTTATTCCTTAGTGTTGGTCTCGCTCAGGATCCCAACAAAGTCCAGGCATGCACGGCTTGTCCATGCGCCTCTCAAGTTCTCATCTGTGCTGCTTTTCCCTCTTTTCTTCCTTGATGTGGAGTGTTCGAGGAGCTGGCCGCTGGTCCTGTAGGGGTTCCCACATTCTGATTTTGTGGGTTGCTTCACGATGGACTTGCCTCACATGTTCCTCTAGAAGTCACCCCCACTTCCACTGGGAGGCTCTGCCTGTGCTCACCTCTACTGCTCTGTTAGGGAAGATGTGATGGCAGGGTGGCGGTCCAAGCCTCCAGTGATGGAGGCCCAGCTGCTTCATTTCGGCAGGGACCAAGGGCCTTGTGAGAGAGCAACTTGAAAGAGAGAAAGAGAAAGAGAAAGGAGAGAGAGAAGAGGGGGACAGAGAGAAGAGGGAGGGGGGAGAGAGAGGAGGGAAGGGGAGAGAGGAGAGAGAGAGGGGAGGGGGAGAGAGGAGGGGGAGGAAGAGGGGGGAGAAAAGGGGGAGAGAGGAGGGGGAGAAGGGGAAAAGGCAAGAGAGGAGGAGAGGGAGGGGAGAGGGGGGAGGAGGAAGAGAGGAGGGGAGAGGGGAGAAAGAAGGGAGGGGGAGGAGGAGGGAGGGAAGGGGGAGAAAGAGGAGAGAGGACGCACCACTGAGTTGAACTCTGCTGTCACTAGCAGCGGTGACCCTGGGAAGTCCTTTCCCCTCCGGGCACGGTGCTTCCTCACCTACTCACCGGTGAGCCCCATGTCGGGGCTGCGGTGGGATCACAGGCTGGGCTGTGCACTACACGCAAGGGCAGATCACACGCCCGGCAGTGATGAAATGGCAGCAGGGAGGATTTTAGGACTTAACTTCCTTGTTCTACTCATGAAGAGATGGAAGACTGGAGAAGGAAAGCCGCGGGGCTGGGTGCCCCAAGTTAAGGGGCGGGGCCGGGCCCCTCCCGGCGGGGGCTGTCCGAGGGCGCGGTCAGACGCAGTGCCGTCCGCTGCCGCCAGGGGCCGCCACCGCCGCGTTAATCCGTCCCCACTCAGCAAATACTCCCGGAGCAGCTTGTACCAACCAGTGCCCCCGTTATCATTCATCCGGACGTTTTAAATTTTTAAAAGATGTTTTACTTTTCACAAGTCCAGTTTTCAGAAATAGACTTCTTTGTAACTTCAAACGATGTCTATTGACTTTGCTGACCAGGAGGGAGGTGGGCGGTGTGTTAGCCACCTTGGTCACCAAGCAGGGGGCTGCCTCCCTGGGATGTGTATTTGCTGAATGCACAGAGGAATGTCAATAATTTCTTGACTGCTTGATTGATTTGTTGCTTGCAAAACCACAAGTCGCTGTTATTCCCATATTGTGAGCCTGTTTCTTGTGGCGTCTGTGTTCCTCTGGCCACATCAACAGTCGCACGAGGGCACTGAGTACCTCACAGGCTCACAGCTTTCATGCCCTGTGACTGTGAGTGTCCCCAAAGGCTCCTCACTTCTCCTCTTCCCAGCCCATAGTTACTGGAGTGATTGCGCATACGTAGACACACATGCACACAGCTTTGAGTCACTTACCTACCCGCACAGTTGACTTTGATTCATGCTTCTGCCTGTCCACACACCCAGGCATCAAGCCACCCTTTCTTCCCTTCAGGGAAGACTTTTCATGATCCAGTCTCTCACTCTAAAGCTCACCTACATCCACCCATGATCACGTATGCATGCCTGCATGTGTGTATCTAATCAGAGGACACGCATGCTATCCCAGATAGGCCTATGCTGGGTGTTAGGAAAAAAGCAAAGTCTTCATCCCTCCGTAAACTTAAATTCTAGATGAGGAGCTGACACCCAGGCAGTTACCATGTGGGCAGCCATTGCCATGAATTAAATAAGTGAGGACAGAGTGCTTGAGGCTCAGAAAAGAGGGACGTTAACTTCTGCAAGGTCTTCTTAAAAAAGATGACTTTGGTCAGGGTTTTGAGGGATGAATAGGAGTTCAGCAGGCCTAGAAGTGGGGAGAGAGGTTTGAAAAGGCTTGGCATATTTTCCCCTGTGGGACATTTCTCCATTTAAGGATGTGAGCTTTGGGATGTCTAAGCAAGCAGGGGAGCATGTTGTCTGGCTGACGAAGGACTCAAGAGATCCTGGCTTTCCCCAGGCTGCGGCTTGTCACCCCTGCAGAGCCTCTGCTTGGACAGTCCTCACTGAATGACCTTGAAGTGTAGGCCTCAATTAAAGGCTTTGGGAAATTCTGCCTGAAACGTATTCCTCACTGTCCCCTTGACCTCTCCCCAGGGAAGACATTGGTCTCTATGGGATATTTTGCTGGCACCCAGTCTGGTGAGGATTTCAAACTCAAACTGCCCCCAGGGCCAGGAACCTCCATGTGGGTCTTTCAACCCTAGTGAGGCGGCTGGATGGCCGCCCTGTGGACCGGCTGGGCCCAGTAAAGCTGGGGAGACTGTGATTTTGAGACAGGCAGAAATCTGCAGCAGCTTGTGCTCAGTGTTTAAATATTGGCCACTAAATTAAACAAACAAATGCAAACCAACCCACAATGTGAAGGAGGAACCCAATCAGCTGAACATGGCCAGCATCACATCTGTTTGCAGCCTGTGCTATAGCTACAACCCCTGTGAGGCCAGTGATCTTGGGTCTCCCCACCCCTCCACCCCCGCTTAGCTCCATGGACTGGACAAGCAATCCCTCCCATCCCCTCCTGTCCCTGCTGACGCACCCTGGCATGGATGTGGGACTCTGGCGTTCTTCTGGTCTTCATCCTCCTTCCTGGGATTTCTTTCCCGTCCTGAGGCCACCCCACAGCCCACCAGGGGACGGGCATCTGGCAGTACTAATGTGGCCAGTGGTTGGCAGGACAAGGCCTTGCTTGGCTCTGGGTCTGAAGCTCCCAGTGGACTTGCTGGGGGTCCTGGCCTTCGAGCAGTGGGTGCAGGGGCGCCCCTCTCTGCAAGCTGTTTCTGGAGCCCCTCCCCCACCCCCATCTGGCCACCAGTCCAGCCCAGCCTTAATCCCATCGGCTCAGCGGCCATCTGGTCATCTCGCTCACAAAGAAGCTGAGGGAACTTGGGGCTAATCCTGGCTGGTGGCCACGGCGGGGTGACCTTCATCTTCAGGCTGATGGCCATGTGGGTGGGTGACTTCGAGGCCAGGTTGCCCTGTCACTGCCCTTTCACTTTCCCACTAGTGTCTTCACTGGTGTTGCCGTATGGGAGCCTGAGCAGGGTCCTGCCTGAGCCAGCAGGACCTGACCTGAGAGTGTCAGGTCATCTGTGGGGGAGCCCAGTTCAGGGGCAGAGTGGTGGAGGTCCAGCATGGCACAGGCCTCGTCTGAGGTCAAGTGGCTCTTTGGCCAGCTGTCCTCTACCCCGAGGGTGGCAATCACAGCTCTCAGTACTGGGTGAGGCTGGAGTGGGCTTGACTCACATAGGGGACCGTTAATCCCTGCAGCAGCCCTGCCCCTGGGCTGGCACCCCCCGGGGACCAACTGGGAGAGGTGCAGTGACTGATTTCGCAGGAGCCCTGCTCTTTCCTCTGCTCTCTACACCACCCTCCCTGCAACCCAGACTCCTGGTCTCCGGGCACGTCTCTAGGAGGCAGGCGTGTGAGAGTTGACCCAGAGGGCCAGCAAGGGGCAACACGGCCCTGAGGCTAGAGCAGGCTGAAGCCCAGCTCTGTCATTTCTTGGCTGAGTGACCTTAAGCCAGTTATGTAACTTCTTCAGGTTCCAGTCTCCTCATCTGTAAATGGAGACAATAGTGCCTCCTTTGCTGGGCTACCTAAGGACAGAAGGAGCTTGTCCTGGGGCATTGAACTGCACTCATTAAGGGGTGTGTGGGGAGTGGGGGTTATGGTGGGCTGGCAGGAATCCTGCTGTGAGGAGCTGAGTGCCCTCTGCCCTTCCCCACAGCACACCGGGGTCTACCCCATCCTGTCCCGGAGCCTGCGACAGCTGGCCGAGGGCAAGGACCCCACAGAGTGGCACATGCACACGTGCGGGCTGGCCAACATGTTCGCCTACCACACACTGGGCTACGAGGACCTGGACGAGCTGCAGAAGGAGCCACAGCCTCTGATCTTCCTGATCGAGCTGCTGCAGGTGTGACCTGAGGGCAGGGGCCGCTCAGAGAGCAGGGGCCCAGGGCACCTGGGGGGGGGGCGCCCCACTGGACCTCTCCCACCTTCTCTTAGAGAGCAAGGAAGAGTTCATACACCCAGGAGAACTAGAATTTGACCTCCCCTCCTCCCAAAGTCCTCTGCCTAGTCCAAGGGAAAAGCCCTTTTGGGACCAATTTTTGAAAATGTGATTCGTTTTTTATTTTAGAAGCATTTTGCAGAATTATTGTTTATCTACTTCCATTTGTGCTTTCAAAAATGTAGAGTTATGTCCTCATCTCCAGTCCCTGTGGTTTATGGTTTCCGCTGGGAGCGGCTGCCTGGAACTACCCACACCTTCTCACCTGGAACCCAGGCTTGTGGGGCTTGTGTGAGGTCCCAGCTGGGTCAGGGCATAGCTAGTGGGCTAATGGCTGAGGCTGAGGCTTGGTCTGTGGCTACATGGTGAATCCGGACAGGAGAATTGCATCAACACAGGACCTTTCTGGCGGGCTTGAGCAGTTGTGCGGTTTGCACACTGCGCCAGGGCGTCACCTGCTAGGCTCGCATCACAGACACCTCAACTTATGTGTCTGGGTGATCTATCGAATCCCTGGACATTGATATTGCACCAGGTCGAGGCCCCGAGCGAGTACCAGCGGGAGACCTGGAACCTGAGCAGCCAGGAGAAGATGCAGGCGGCGCCCATCCTCCACGGAGAGGGAAACCGGCTGTTCAAACTGGGCCGCTACGAGGACGCCTCCGCCAAGTACCAGGAGGCCATCGTGTGCCTGCGCAACCTGCAGACCAAGGTGCCAGGCTGCCCCCTGGGGCGGACGCAAGGCGCCGTGGGGGGGGGGGCGGGTCAGACCCGAGCTCCTGCTGATCCATTCCCACCCCCAGGAGAAGCCTTGGGAGGTGCAGTGGCTGAAGCTGGAAAAGATCATCAACACCCTCATCCTCAACTACTGCCAGTGTCTGTTGAAGAAGGAGGAGTACTATGAGGTGCTGGAGCACACCAGCGACATCCTCCGGCACCACCCAGGTGGGTGGGGCGGGGCCAAGATGGGGCGGGGCCGGGGTGGGGCCGGACCCGGGCAGGGCTGTCCCAGGGCCAGGGTCACCCACTGAGGCTTGAATGGACTTCAGAACCTGCCAAAAGCCCAGACACTGTTGCCACCCAGCAGGGTAATGAGGGGCGGGTGGTGAGGGGGACTCATGGCAGGGAGTACTTAGTCTGAGCACCTCAGGCTCCGCACAGAAGTGGCTCTCTAAACTCAGCATTTGTGGAGCAGGAAACAGGCCTCAAAAAAGACGGCAATCAGAGAGGATGTACTAAGTGAATATTTTCATGTAGAGAAAATATTAATATTTACTTGTATACTTTGCATGTATTTAACGTGCAATTAATATATAATTATCTATGCAGCACCTACAGAGATGATGCCACTAAATATGTGATCCCAGGTACAGAGGAGGTGTTAGACGCGAGCTGTGTGGCTCTGGTTTGTGAAGAGCGTGATTGACATCACACCCCGTCTGCCTGGCCTCTGCCTCTCACTGGGCAGCCACCCTGCGCTGACCTTTCTACCTGAGGCCTATTCCCCCTGGCCCCCCCCTCCCTCCCTGGCCCTCCACCATCCTCCCTGGGCCTCCCCCATCTTCCCTGGGCTCCCCCATCCTCCCTGGGCTCCCCCATCTTCTGTG
>NW_004567118.1:30979935-30985160 GCF_000260355.1 Condylura cristata | reverse complement strand
CTGGGCAGAGGAGCCCCTGTTCTCTGTGACTTGCTCCTGCTTGCCAGCTGTGAGCGACTGAGCCCGAAAGGCCACAGGCAGTGGGTGCCAAGCCCGGGTTCTCTCACACCAGTGCTCCTCTCAACCAGCAGCAGGGGTGGGGCTGATCCCGCAGGAAACAAACTTCCCGCATAGCCGCCGCTCCTTTGGGTGACAGGGAGGCTGGGCTCACGGGGCAGTGTGGGGCCAGGGCCTCTCCCGGACCCTGACTCTCCTCTAGTAATGGGTGCTCCGCAGAAAGCCCGGGGCCCTGGCCTCACCAGGTCAGCTGTCCTCATTTGGGTCCCGACAGCCAACACCTGGCCTGGTTTTTGCTCGTGTCCTGGGCTTGACAACTGGCCTTGAGTTTCTCCTTGACTGAATGGCCCAGGGTGAGGGCATGTCGGCCAGTTTCGGGTACCTGCTATTTGGGGGAGCTGTTCCTGCTCAGCCTCTTTCCTCACCCGCCTCCTCTTGGGCTTTCTTGGAAAGGGGAGGTAATGCCCACTCTTATTTGTGCTGGTGGGGAGTACACAGGTTCCTGGCCCAAGTACATGTCTCCGTCACCCCAGCTCTTCTCATTAGGTTGAGAATCTGATGAACAAATAATCTCACCTCTCTGCTTGCCACGGCTAACAGTATCCTTTGAAGGTGTAGTGGAGCTTTTTGTCTTTCCTCTGCAGGGTAGAGACCGGCAGCTTCTGTCCCCTGTGACTACCTCTGCTTTGCCCCCTGCCTGGCCCTCTGCAGCTAGACTTACAGCTGGCCCACAGCAGGGCTCGGAAATATTGGCTGAACAAGTCCACTTCTTTATGAAAAACACATCTTAATTCTTTTTTTTTAACTATTTCTTAAAAAAGATTTTTATTTATTTGTGCATACAGAACTGGGGTACAGGCCAGAGGCGCAGGGGGTGAGAGACTTCACCAGAGACATAGTGGGGAGCAGAGCAGGCTGACTGACAAGGTACACTGCTGAGGGGAGCAGCGGGCGGGTCAGGAGAGGTCTGCCACGCCATGTGGTCACCTCCCGGGCAGGGGATCGAACTCATGCGGAAGTGGCTTTAGCTTCTTAGTGCTGCGCTTTAACCTGCTGTGCCACCAGGGAGGGCCACATCTTCATTCTACCATGTGCAAGTTCCCTCAGAAATGATCAGGCCTGACATCTTGTTTTGCAGATGAAGAAGCTGAGGCCCAGAGGTGAGAAGGGACAGGCCCAAGGTCACAGTAGTGAGGCCCTGACAGAATGGGGCTGGGATGAAAAGTGTTGACTTTAGTGTCTCCACAGCCCTCTTGCAGTTTGCAACTGTTTTCATAACAGTTTTCTCTACCTGTGTTGACACCAGAGAATTCCCCCTCTTTAGAAGTTGCCATCCATATTCTGTTCTTCTTGGGCATTTCTTATGGAGGTCCCAGCCACAGGCCTCCTTGCCACAGGCTGCCAGCCTGACCCCCCTGGAGGCTGCCTGCTGTCTCTCCTCCCAGGTGAGGCAGAGAAGGGAGAGCCTACATTGTGGTGAGTGCCAGGGCGGGCTCCCAAGCCTCTTCTCCAGGGCCTGCAGGGAGATGCTGGAGGCAGTGTAAGTGGGGAGCATTTGGCTGCGTTTTCCCATTTCGATCCCAAGAATGCCCCTGACCCTGATGAGAGAGGAATGAGATAGAGGAGACTGGAAAGAGGACGCTGAGCACAGGAGGAAGACCAGCAGAGGTGGGGGCAGGAGAAGGAAGATGAAGAAGAGCGGGGAAGAGGATTTTCAAGACTGAGTTCCTGCATGTCACCCCAAGACTCCTCACAAGTCAAGCATGCTGAAGTATGAGGACGCCGGAGCGAAACCCTCACTCCAGAAGCGCAGGATGGGACGGCCCAGCAGACAGTCCCCTGGGCACCACTTGATGCCTTTTCGTCTTCCCAGCTGAGCGGTGCTTCCTGCAGGGCCAGGCGGAGGGTGGACGTAGGGCTATCCAGTGCTCCAGTGGGTGCAATACTAGCCACAGAGACCATTAAAGATTTTCTAGTAGCGCTGCTAGGAAAGTAAAAAAGAAATAGGTGACATTGATTCTCCCCGATATGTTGAAATATTGTCTTTTTATTGTTAATGAGATACTTTGCATTCTGTTTCTCACACTGTCTTGGGAACGCACTGGTCTCTTGCAGCAGCTCCAGGTTCGGACCAGCCTCGCACGTGAGGGCCCCTGCATGGACAGTGCTGGCAGGGGAGGACAGGCAGCTCCCCGCCCTGCTCTGACCCTGGCACCTCATGTCGTTTTACTTGCTCTTGTGCTTTGCATAAACGTGGTGCGATTGCCTTGCGTTGGCCTTTGACCAACACGGGCCCATTATCCTTGGGTTCGGACCCCCCGGTCCCACATGTATAGATTCAGCAGACAGTAGACGCAGGCAGCTTGCATGTGCGGGTGCTGATCCCTCGGACTCGGACGGCTGTATATGTTCCAAGTGGATTTTCTACCAGGTGGGGTCTGCTTCCCTAACCCTACATTATTCAAAGGTCAACTGTTTTTTCACTGCCAGGTGTCAGGTACATGCCTGGAGGTCTTTGGCTGGGTGTATGTGTGGGGAGGGGGTGTGGCATTGACAACTTTGTCTGTGGGAGCTGGGGAGAAGGATGCCAGAGCAAAATAGAGCTCCTGTCCCCAGCTGTGCTGCGGCCTGGCTGCCTCCTACACAATGAGTCCTCCTGTGCAAGTTCCCGGAGGCCCGGCTCCAGCAGGTCATCTGTGATGTGTAGTTCTTCCAGCTTCCACTAGATGTCAGGCAAGTATCTGGAGGCAGGGGTACCTTCTCCTTCACTTGGTTGCCATATTAGTAAGCGCTAATCTGCGTTTTCCCATAAATTGGCCTGGGAATGTTGGTTTCCGAGGGCAGGGCCTGAAGATTCCATTTCTAACATTGGGCAGTATCTGTTGGCCAGAGCCCAGCTAGGAGCCACAGCCAGCCCAGTGGCTGCTGGGACCCTGGCTCTTCTCTTCTTTCCAAAGTCTCATCCTTGGCCCAGCTGGGCATGTAAGAAATGCCTGGGTGGTTTTTGGGTTGACCACCCCTGCAGACTCCTCCCTGAGAATGTCCAATAGATCCTTGAAGGACTCCCCTCTCAGAAGGCTCCGGAAGAATCTCTCTGCCCCTCACATGAGGTTGTCTTCCTAGTGCTCTGTTCTGAAGGTAAAGGTGAGAATCATTTCCTAGCTGAAGTGCAGACGTCTTGCTCTTCCCGCTCAGGGCCCAGCTCAGGACTCACGTGGCCTGTGGCCCTTGTGCAATACATAAGCCAGCAAGAGTTTCTCAAGTTACTGGCAGAGCTGGGCTCTCTATACAAATGTAGGCCTCTGTGGCTCCATGGTTATTCTTTTTCATACGACCCTAGACCATTACTGCCATCAGTTTGGCTGTCAAATTAAAGCCAACCCTGGTTGTTATCCATCTCTCCTGATGGTTACTTGGGGCCCCTTGAGGATTAGCTCAGTGCCACTATCCTGCTTTCTCAGGGCTCACATCAGCAGACAGCATGGAATGAAGGTGAAGAATGAGCACTCTGGAGTCCGACAGGCTTGGATTCCCAACCCAGTTTGACCACTGGCCAGCTGTGTGATGTTGTGTAAGTTACTTAACCTCTCTGAGCTATAGTTTCCTTATTTGTACAAAGGAGCTGATGATTGCTGCTCCCTCACTGGGTCAGAAGGGTTAACTTAGCCAATGCACAGAAAGTGTCCAGAGAGGCTGCCACTGCAAGGCGTGCTCCGTGCACCTGGCTGCGTTTATTATGATGATCACACACACGCAGTCTCCCTAGGGTCACCTCCGTGCACGCCTTGGCTGTACCCCAATTCCAGCCTTATGGTTGCCTTCTGGAAGCCCCATAATTGGCACCCTCTGCATTCTGGCAGAACCCCCATTCTCCGGCTCTAGGTGAGAGTGAATTTGCACAGTTTCCTTGTGGCCCTAGCAGCTGCTGCCAGTGTGGGAGTGAGGGATTCGTAGCCTCAAGGAGTCTGCTGCCTATTTTGCGCCAATGTGAACAGCCGACCTTTCACGGATGTCCCTTTTTTGTAATAAATATTGCAAATGGCCAACACTGAGAGTTCAGTTCTTTCAAAGCAACTTTTCAGGACCCCGTTGGGGAATTCTAAGCAAGAAAAGTGACATGGATCTCAAAACTTTGTATTCATCCTGCTGACAACTTTGCATTTGTCTTTTAGAAGTGCCTTTTCTTTTCCTGGGACTTTGCTTCTCTGACTGGCCCCTCAGGGCTGCCCTGTCATTTCCCAGGGCCGGCAGCGAGTTCATCAGACAGGAGGAAGGAACATGAAAGACTTTTCTCAGCCCACCAGGAGGGGTGGCTTGTCTGGCAGGCAGCAGTAGTAAAGAGACTTCTCTAGCTCAATGAAGCCATCCACTGTCTCTCCAAATGCTGCTTCTGCCTTCGGCCTTGCTTTGGTGAGTTTAAGACCAGCTGTCCCCAATGGGAACGGGTTTCAGGCCATGCGCAGACGCCAGCTTCCTAGGTATGGGAGTGCGGGTTAGCTGGGGGTTTAGGGCTGAGGATCTTTGGGGTATGCCCCTCACATGCTCTCTCTAGTTTGCAAGGAGCCCACATCATGGGATTGGGTAACCGCACTTGGTAATTCCTAGGGAGGATTAAAAGCAGCTGGAACTCCTAGAACTCTGGTGGATGAAAACTTGTGAGATTGGATGGATGGTCCAAGGTCATCCCCTCTTGTCCTGGGGCTGCTTCCCAGCTCCCCTTGTATGAGACGGGGCTGCAAGCCCCAGCTCCGGCAGTGGAGTGGGGTGGGCGTGTGTGTCAGTTCTGGGGATGGCCTCTAAAGCACTGGCAGGAGGACCTTAGCTGCCAGAGTGTCAGCAGAGTCAACTGTGTGCCAGTGGTGAGGACCTGGGGTCTCCTCATTTGAGTGTCACATGAGCGGGGAACAAGCCTGAATTATTTCCAGCCAACCCCCATCTCGGGAGCATCTTCCTGTGGTTGGTATGCCAGGGCCAGTGCTGACGCTCAAGGTCAGTGGGCCCAAGGCCTTATCCAAAACGGTACCACGATGGGCTGGGTGGATGCTGGTCAGACCTGGAAGCTACTCGAAGGCCGCCATCACCATTTTGCCAGGTGAGAGTTGAGTCCAGGGAGGAACATGCCTCCTTTACATGAAATGTGTCTGGATGATCATGGAGACCATGAATCT
>NW_004567118.1:30941871-30979736 GCF_000260355.1 Condylura cristata | reverse complement strand
CCTCTGTGACCTCAGGCCCAGGGGATTTCCATCCCGGTTGTGAAGGTCTGAATCCCACCAACACCTGCTGGCAGCTGGGAGGCAGCCAAGAAAGCCCCTGGAGATTGCACGCCCCGCTCTCCTAGTGAGGACTCCCAAGGAGCGGGCGGCTGCCGCCCTGGGCTCCTTAGGGAAGGGGCTGCACTCGGTCACGCCGTGGGTCCCGCTCCTCTCGCCCTTCTGTACAAGTCACCTCGCGTGAGTCATGCACCGAAAGCGCTGGGAGAAAACAGGGCCCTGGTGCTGCAAAGGAGCTGGTCAGTGATGGGCTGGCTCTTTTCTTCAACAGGTGGG
The DNA here is from genome assembly GCF_000260355.1 of Condylura cristata. NCBI lineage: Eukaryota > Metazoa > Chordata > Mammalia > Eulipotyphla > Talpidae > Condylura > Condylura cristata. Next base: position 30,979,403 of record NW_004567118.1, on the reverse strand, counting down.
ATCCTGCATCAGCCTCCCGGTCACCTAAAGGGGCTGGTAAAATGTTTTACTCCTTCTGTATGGAATGCCTGGCATTCTACCTCTGGAGGGCTGATAGCACCTTCTCCTGTAGGCTTTCAGGGGGGCTATTTGCTTCCACCCATGTTGGTCAAGTAAGCCACTACATTCTACCTGGAGGAACAGGCCACTAGGGTGCAGGTGCCAGTGGAGCTGGTGAGTCCTAGGTGCCTGTTGCTAACACTACCATCCTGCTGCAGATCCGGTAACCCACCTTAGTACTTTATTGTGCAGAGTGAGCCCCCCAAACCTGTTTGCTCTCAGTGAGTTCTGCCACCTACTGCATGAAGACAAAACATGCTCTTAGTGTGTGATCTTCAGTAAAAAAAGAACTTAGATAAAATTAGTGTGTAGCAGGCCTTCCCTGGTGGCGCAGCGGGTTAAAGCACAGCACTAAGAAGCTAAAGCCACTTCAGCATGAGTTCGATTCCCAGCCAGGGAGGTGACCAACATGGCGTGGCAGACCTCTCCTGACCCGCCCGCTGCTCCCCTCAGCAGTGTACTTTGTCAATCTGCCTGTTCTGCTCCCCACTCTGTCTCTGGTGGGTCCTCTCACCCTCTGTATCTCTGGCCTGTACCCCAGTTTTGTATGAATAAATAAATAAATCTTTAAAAAAATAATTAGTGTGTAGTAGAGAGAAGATAAGAGAAAGATAGTTTTCCCATGAAACACCCAAAGTTACCTGTCCTCTCGTGGGTTAAGGCCCATTTAGACAGGGCTGGGCCAAAGGATGGCCACTGAGGCCCCAAAGCTCACCCCAAGTCTAAAGCACCTTCTGGTGGGGACCCACAGGAAAGGGGCAGAAGGGACCGGGCAAGTCTGGGAGGAGAAGAGCAAAATCAAAACCCAAGTCAGGGTAAAGGCTGCATTGTCAACCTCCCCACGGGGCTCTCACCCGTGTCTCTTCCAGCGTCTCCTCTATGTCCCCTAAGTCCATGGTCTACCTGAGTCCAAGACTGAGAAACAAGAGGTGCCTTCTACACATGTCCTTTCTCCACGGGCCTCCTCCAAATCTTCTCTTCCCTTCTTCCTCTGAGTTCTTCTTTTTAAAAAATCTCTTCAATTGGTCCTTTTCATTTTCTCCTGGGTGCTCAACTCCACCCTCTGACAGATGTGCCAGGAAGCCCAGCACCTCCTCTTTCTATGGGGATTACCCTGTTCCAAATACTGTGAAAAATGGATCCATTTGGAACCACCGAGAACATTTGAAAGAAAGATCCAGAAACACGGTTGTTTAGTGTGGCTTAGCACAAAGTTCAAGTAGTAGCCAGGCAGAGAAAGTCCTTACCTTCACCTGCAGCATCACTTTCTGTGGGACTGTGTAAGCAGCCACCCCCACCCAAGCAGAAGTCCGTAGTAAATTTATAAGCTCATCAGTAGGAGCATCTTCCCACTGAAACAGATTGTTCTGTGTTAGGGAAATTTCAGAGAGGGGGATGAATTACATTAGAATTGGACCACTGACCTGCTTCCCTGATTGAATAATATCATTCCAATCCATCTCATTCTTTTGCAATTGCCATTTAAAAATATACCCATTCAAAAGGTACACAAAGATTAATTACCAATTTTGGTTTTCAATCTGAGCTTTAATGGAGCAGTGGGGGTTTTCCGCAGGAACCTTCAGCAGCTCTGATAAAATCTACTTGGGAAAGAAACACCCATCCTGATTTTGAGTAGAGAATAAGCAAAATTACAAAATGAAACACAAGCTATTTACACTTGAATAATGGAACTCAGCAAAGGAGTTTCACCTGTTCTTTTTCCCCCTGGGCATAATCACTGGACCTGGCTCTTCTAAGGAAAAAAAAAACACATCCAACAAATGATTTAAAATAATAAAACCTGAAACTGCACCATCATCCTTTCATAATTAATAAGGGTCCAATTCGTAATTGCATTGGGTATCGGACAGTTCCAAAATGGTTTTTTTTTTTCCCTTCTGTAAAGCTGTTTGTTAGCTGAAACAATATAGGCTTGAAAAAGTACCAAATTACAGGGAAAAAATTGCTTCTTTCAGAAATGAAAGAAGTTCCTGAAATCAGCATGCAGTGGGAGAAAGAGCGTGTTTAAGAAAATCATCCCTTTAAACACGTCTTCAAACATTAATTCTAGTCTGATTATTTAAACTACGTGCCCAATAGTGATATCAGGCTACAAACAAATAGAGCATCTCAACATGGATTTATGTGAATAATAATGCTGAAAGCTCCATTTGTTGCATGATTACTGTGCACAGACAGTCACAATTCCAGAAATGCACCATTTACCAAGTTAGAGCTCTCCTGCCCACCCTCCCAGGGTTCTGGCCATGCCAGGGTCTGCACTGGGGGCTGCTGTGGGGAAGGGGTAGGGGAAACGGATAATTTCTTTTAGGTGACTTTCCAGCCTACTTCAAGCCAGGAGTCTCTTTCATGACTAAGTCCAAATCTATACTCAACAAATATTGTTTGGGTTGGGCCCTCCCTGGTGCTACAAAAGGTTAAAGCACAGCACCACAGAGCTCATTCAGCCACTTCAGCATGAGTTCGATTCCCAGCCAGGGAGGTGACCAACATGGCGTGGCAGAACTCTCCTGTCTTGCCCGCTGCTCCCCTCAGCTGTGTACTTTGTCCATTTACTGGTTCTGCTACCACCCTCTCTCTGGTGAATCCTCTCACTGTCCTTGCATCTCTGGCCTGTACCCCAATTCTGTATGCCTAACTAAATAGATCTTTTTAAATATGTTGCTTAGTTTCCTATTATGGACTCTAGGCTTTAGCACCCGTAAGCCCATTTCCCAGCTTCATTTTTTCAGTCTTCCCAATGAAGTTAAATCACAAGCTTGACTACATCACTAATTTGTGTCGATATTAATATGATGGCATGCATGCTGTTTGCCGTTAAGCCAGGGGATGATGTGTTGATGCTTCCTCTCATGTTTTGCTTTCATTCAGCCCCATCTAGTTTCCATGGTTTTGAATATCAGTAATATAGCAATGACTGTATTCCCACGCTGCCACTTGAGTGTTCAAAGCCCTCTCAACCTTAATACTTCTAGAACCCAACTTCTTTTTATAAATTATTTATTTATTTTACATCATTCTTCATTTTGTGCCTTTTTCCACCACAGTTGTAATCCCTGTGGCCTTTCCACCACCACTTCACCCATGTGTCATCACCATAGTCCTGTGCGCCCTTCCTGCTCCAGTTTTGATCCCATTTCCCTCTCTACCATGGTAAAATGTCTCTCGTTTATAGTTGTTCATTTTTACTTTACTACAATTGCTTTTATTTTTCCTGACCCTTACGCTCCTGCTATGTACAACTCAACTTCTAATCTCCCTCAACCCCCAGCATTACCCTGCATTCTTTCCTGTTCCACTTCATGCCTTTTCTTTCATGCATCATGTCCACTCTCAGCAAATGCTGATACTGCTATGTGCAAAATGCACCCAGAAAATATTCCTACCACCTCCTGTCACCACCACAGCTGTGCCACCATTTGGATTTTGCCTATACACCCCTTAATTGGACTCTCTCCTTCCACATTGTTCCCTGGCAATCCATTTCAACAGCAGCTGGAGTGATTTTTTTTTTAAGATTTATTTATTTATACTTACAGAACTGGGGTACAGACCAGAGGTGTGGTGGGTGAGAGGACTCACCAGAGACAGAGTGGGGAGCAGAACAGGCAGATTGACAAAGTACACTGCTGAGGGGAGCAGTGGGAGGGTCAGGAGAGGTCTGCCACACCTTGTGGATCAGCTCCCTGGTGGGGGATTGAACTTGTGCTGCAGTGGCTTTTGAGAGCTTCCTAGTGAGGTGCTTTAACCCGTTGCACCACCAGGGAGAGTCTGCTGGAGTGATTCTTTTAAAAGATACGTTAGATCAGGTGACCGCTCCACTCTCAAACTTGCCTTGTGAATCTCCTTCCTGATTCAGTTCACTCCCGCCATGCAGACCTCGGTCCCCTAGGGTCCCTGGCTTGTGCTTGGGTCCCGGTGCTTGCTTTGAGCCTGCTTCCCACAGACCTCCGCATGCTTTCCTCTTCACCTCTTTCGGGTCTGTTCCCTCAGATGCTCTATTTAAAACTGAATTCCATCCTTACTCCTGCCTTGCTAGCCCACAGTACTCCCTCTGTAGCATTTCGCCATCTACCATTCCGGAGATTGCTCTTATTTCCACTATTGTCTGATTCTGCTACTAAAAATATCTATTAATAATATATTTAAAAATATATTTTTTAATTGAGGTATAATTGATACATGACATTGCATTAGTGTTAGGGGCATATTCATACAAAATACAGTTACTTCTTTGTTGGATTCTAGCTGTGGAACATTTCCACAGTAGTCACAAAATTGCTACAGACACGCGGAATCATAGCCCTGTGAGACACAGACTTTCTTGGTGGAGTTCAGTCTCTGTGTACAGTTCCCTTTAGTTCTCAGTATCTGGTCAATATACTGTTATCCAAAGTTATTAGATTAGCTGCTCACTATATATGTGTTAGCTGCAGTGAATTGATTTTTCTAGAAGCTTATAAATGTGCCAGGGAACATTTCTCTTTTGTTTAAAGTGAGTGGGGTACTGAAAGGCAGAGGGTACTCTCAGCGGCCGGTCAGTGTGAGTGTGGGTGGCATCGTGCGCTGGCGTTAGATGAACTCTCTTCATGGTTGGTTCTCTCTTTCCATCCACGCACCCCTCTCTCTCAGCTTATTTTGTTCTTCAGTAATGAAGTTTTTGATTTACTCTTTGACCAAAGTTTTGTTCAATTTCTTGTTGTTCAATTTCTTGTTGGCAGTTTCTTAAATTTCCTCATGAAAAGCTTTTATATTGGTTTTATCTTTTAACTTTGTATTTTATTTGCAATTTTTCTGCCTTGTCACATTGTTTCTATTCTTCTGGTACTTTGCTGAAGGCAGGCATTGCTACCTTGCTTATTCACTGCTCTGTTCCCAGTGCTTAGAATGGTTGTTGGCTCATAAAATGTTCTCCATAAATAAACGTGAGAGAAGGGATTTGCTTAGCTTTCTGTGCATCTAACAGTAACTCTTGCAAATGTTCCTTCAGTACTATAAAGTCCCTTCCAATATTACTCCCCACATGGTCAATAATTAGGTAATTTACCATATTTAGCATTTTCTTTCTGGTGACACCTTTCTACTGTTCCAGCATCGACTAGTGGCCCCCAGCATTATTGTGGAGACCTCATTCTGGGGCCCCCTTTGCTCCTCTGTGTAATTTTCCTTGTCTCCTGGCACCTTTTCTTCCTCTGTCTTGATTTACTCCTTTATTATGCTGCAACACACCTTCCAGTAGTTTTCTGAGAAAAGGTGGATGGGAAATAATTGCTTTATTTTGTAATGATGCATGACTAAAAATGTATTTATTTTATTGTCATATTTGACTGATAATTGACTGGTTATAGTAAAGCACGGTGACCTGAATAAGCAGCCTGGGAGTCTCAGTAACGATCTTTTGCTCAGGTCCTGGTATGCAATATGCAATTTTGTTCCTGCTAGACATCTTAGATATTAACGATGAGGTAGAATGGACGGGGTGGGCGGCGGGGGGAAGGTGTGTGGCGGGGAGGACACATGACTACTGACCCTTTACTCACTCCTTGGTATGCAACCATACAACTCACTTCTTCGCATGTAGCCACGTCATACCTGACCAAAGCTACAGTTGCCAGGGCAAACCCATGGGGAAACTTGGAGAAACTAAAAGTGCATATAAACCCCTGATTTCCTCAAACAGGGCTCAGCCTCTAGATGCAAATCTGCTGAAACAGCTCCCGTGCGATAGACCTCCCTCTTGTTAGCCCTGGTGTCCAAGCTTCCTTTGCACTGTACACAATTTCAGCTCTTTGTTAGATGCTGCTTTTAGAATTTTAAAGTCACTTCCTCACTGTCTTCTAGCTTCCATTATCCTCCCCAGGCTGCCATTACAAAGTGCTACAAACTTAGTTACTCAAAGAGCAAGAGTTTATTGTCTCCCAGTTCTGGAGTCCTGAGATCAGGACATCAGCATGGCTGGTTCCTTCTGAGAATTTTCTGATAAGTTTCTGAGAACTTTGTTCCATACCTTTCTCCTAGCTTCAGCTGGCCTTCTGGTCATCTTTAGCATTCCCTAGCATTCCCTGGCTTAGGCTTCATCACGTCAGTCTCTGCCTTCTTGTTCACATGGTGTGTGTGTCTGTATCTACATTTTCACTTTTATAAAGACACAAATCATATTGGGTTAGGGGCCCTATCCCTAATTATATTCTTAATTCATAATGAATTCTTAAACAATTCCATCTGTAATAGCCCCATTTCCAAACAGGGTCACAGTCAGAGGTACTGGGGATTGGAATTTCAATATATTTTAGGGAGTGGTTTCCACATGTCAACCATACTAGAGAAGTTGTTTTATTCTTGATCCTCTGTATGTGAATTACTTTTCCCTATCAGAAACTTTTAGGACTTTTCCTTATGCTTGACATTCTGAGAGTTCATGCAGTATGTTTTGGTGGGTCTCTTAGTTTCATTGTTTTGGGCCCTCAGAAAGCCATTTAATTGGGAACTGTTTTCATTTGGCTAAGACCATTTTTCCTATTATTTATTTTATCATTTCCCCCACTTTTTCCTGATGTATCTAGAATTTCTATCTGTTGAATGTCACCCCTGATGAGTTGATATTTTAAATTTCACATCCGTTCCTTCCTACTGACGATCTCTTTTTCTATGGCCTCATTTGGGGGGATATTTAGTTAGTTTTCTTTTCAAAAATTTCCATTGAATTTTGTATTACTACTGTTATATCTTCATCTTCTAAGAGCATTTTCATTTTTTGGATCATTTCCAATTTTATGGAGTCCTGTTCTTGTTTCATGGGATCAATATCTTGCGTTATCTCCCTGAAGATATTAATTACATGTTTTTTGAAGTTTCCCTTTTGCTTGCTGTATTAGTTCAATTTCATCTAAGTTCCTTTTTCTATCTAGGTCTGTTTTGCTCTTTCTTTTAATGGGGATTTCCCTCCAATGTCTAGAGATTCTTGCTTGCATAGTTGAGAGCGGATCATACATGGGTTGATTGCAATGTCTGCATTGTGGAGGGCTTTTCCCTGGGTTCTTTCTGTTGATCCAGAGAGGAACAGTCTGGCTTGCAGATCTATGTTTGCTAGTAGACATCAGGGTCCTTGGAGGCACCAGCATCTAGGATGAGGCTTTCATCCTCCCACTCTCTGCTCTGCTCCATGTCCCTGTGCCACGAGGCTGTCCTGATCTATTTGCCTAATAGACTGCCGCCACTCTGAAGGGTGGAATAATGGGGTTCCTGGTTTCTGGGGAGGAAGGGGCACTTGAAAAGGCTAACCATTCTTACACAAGCAGGCAGCCAATGTCTTTTTTCAGCCTTAGTTTGAACTACTGTTGCCAACGTCACCTGGCACTTTGAATTCCTGAGACAGTCTGGCAATTCAGTGGGTTGACTCACTGGCCCGTCATTGGTATTCTATGAGCTACTGAGGCTGCAGCTCTCTCTCCTTTCCCGAGTCACTTCTAACTGCTCCACCTGTTAAAAATGTGTTTCCGCTCTCAGCTGCTTCTGTCTCCTTCCTCATTCTCTGTCTGGTTATTTCAGTGGGGCTCCGGGAAGCTGCAGAAAAGTTAGATCTGACCAACATGCCCTGCGGCACACCCCTTTCAGGATGCTACTTCCATTCGCCCCCAGGTCCACTCTTGTCTACTTCTCTCCATGCCCTGAGAAGTTGACTGACTGGGTTAAATTCAGAGGACCTGGCTTTTTGGCTGCAGTTTGGGTTTGGCCCGAGGGAAGCCTTGGCAGGAGAAGACATGGTGGGGAAAGAATGAAGCCAGGGCTTTGTGCCCGGTCCCTGCTGGGCTGCCTGGGGCTGGCATGTCCTGGCGGAAGTCACAGCTGCTGGCAGGCAGGGCTTCCTGCAGTCTCTCTGTCCAGATGTGGGCAGCGACTCCTCCCTCCCCCGCAGGTCCAGAAGCAGCAGAGCTCTGGTGGTTGTCAGCCCGGGGTTCCGCAGGGCGCCTTGTTGATCCCCCTTCTCCTGCCCCCTGTCTCGTGCCTGATGTTTCCATCAAAGGCACCCCCATGTCTCGGTGAGGGGACTCGTGTTCCCATGCGAGACCCCTTTGGTAGGCTGCCCCCACCCCATTTTCCTAGTGGCGTCTCCCAACCTGAGGAGGACACGTCACCTCGACACCTAAGACAAGATGGGCAATCGCTTCACTTGTTCCTGGGGTCCTCTTTCTGTGCTCCTGCTGCATTTCAGTGGTTAAATGTTGGCTGTCTTCTTTTCCACCAGCAGACCAGAGACCTGCAGTGCAGGGTAGAGCTCACGTTCACCCCAGCCCCTCGCAGTGCGTCTGTGGGGCCCTGAGAGTGTTGCTCTAGTGAGTGGGCCAACGCCCCAGGGCAGAGTCCCACTCCTCCAGGAAGCCCTCCAGGCCCCCGAGGGGACAGCCGCCTCCCTGCCTGTCTGAGCAGCTGCTGCCATGTTACCCTCTCCCGGGCCGCGTTTGCTGCTCTTTACCTCGCACTGTGGTCTCATGGTAGTTTGTGCCCAGGACTGCGGGCTCTCTCCACACTATCTCCAGGGGTAATTCCATCTCTCTCATTTTGAATCTCGGGTCCCTCCTGCATGCCATAGTAGGTTCACTGTAGATAGCAGAGAGGTAACCCAGTGACTAAATCCCAGAGCTTGGGGACAGACCATGTTTATTTGTGACTTAACACCAGATGCCCTGGGGTGGCTTATTTAATTGTCATTTTCTTTGTGAATTCATTGCTGTTTTATTTCAGTGCTGGCTTTTCCCAAAGATGGGTTTCTCCCTGGGCCTGCGGAGATTGCTTTGAACCAGGCTGATCAAATGCCGGGCAGCTGCGAGAGGAGAGAACTCAGGGCTCCCAGGAGAAGGAAGCTGGAACCAGGCAGAGCGGGAGCTGAGCCCTGGTAATGCAAAATCCCAAAGACTGCAACAGTAGCTGCACTACCTGGCCGCCCTGCAGATGCGGCCGCCAGAGAGACTAGCAGAGTGCAGTCCAGCCTCTGGCCGTCTCAGGAAGAGTGGGGTGCAGCCGCCAGGATGCAGCTTCTGGCCTGAGTCCTCGGTCCTCACTTCCTCATCACCACCCCAGCCTGCCAGGCACCTGCCTCCAAATCCAGCTGAGCCCTTCCTCCAGGGGCAAAGTGGTGGCAAAGGTGTGCTCTGGGCACAGGTGGGTCTGAGTTTCTGCTACTTCTAGTTGCGTGACCTTGGTCTTCCTCTCTCCAGCTCAGTCTCCTCATCAACAACATAGGAATGATAATGAGGCTTGCTGCAGACGTGTGAGGACTAGGTGAGGTGGTGCAGGAGGAGCCATCAGCTGGCCTGGGGCTTGTCGATTGTTTGCTTCACTTGCTGTTGGTGTGTGCCCCTTGCAGCAGAGGGTAGAGCACCAAGAACCAAGTCATCAGGATTGTTAGCATTGATGAAAAAGAATGCTATAACCAAGTGCTGGCTTTGTGTTCTCTTAGAGGCCAGAGCCTAATCCCTGATGGCTCCCAGATGGAGCCTCTGTATCCAGCCGGGGGTGGAAAGACGCCCAAAGGCTGGAGGGGTCCAAGAAGCTGCAGGCTGACTTCCGGGGGCGACAGGCCCTGGCCGGGAGGAGCAAGGCCTGGGTTTAGCCTGGGTGGCCCCTATCAGTTATGAGGGGCGGTTTGCAGTGTGTTAAACAGTGAGCGCGGGACTCCATGTGTTACCGGGCTGCCTGGCAATTAAAATCGGGAGAGTTTAATCTGAAGAGAGTTCCAGCTCTGTTGTTTGCCCTTTTAATCTTGTCTGTTGCCATGGGAACGGCGAGTGATTGCAATCACCACTGTTTGTATTGTGAGCTTGCTCCCCTCAATGCGGCTTTTGAAAAATAAGAAATACAAATCTTGACTCCAGCATGCCACTCATTACTATTCAGAACAAACCCTGGAGAAGTTCTGTCAAAGGCTTCCTTCCAGCGCAGTGGCTCTGGCTTGCAAATTCCCACCGCTGTGCCCCTGGCTTCCTCTCTGCCCCCCACGCCAGGTGTCTCAACCGGGAAGTCCTGGTGCCACTGTGGGGAAGTGCTAGGCGAGGCAACGGCCACCTGCACCCCTCCCTGCTGCTGCTGCAACACCCCATTCCCAGCTAGTTATTACAACACTAATGGCTCCTAATCACAACAGTTATCACTTTCTGAAGCTGAAGAGAGAGAGATGCCCTCTAGGGAGAGGGTCTCTGCACACAGGTGAGACAGAGCAGCCCTGGGTCTGTGCAGTCGAGGAGCTCCCATTGTGAAGGGTCCCAGCTCATAAGCAGTTGCCTTTGGGGGTCTGCAACACCTCTCTGGTTAGGTGCTCAAGTCTACAGACTGCCCACAGGTGCCTTGCCTCAGCCTCATTCAGGTGAATCCACATGCCTTTGCTTTCCCCTTATGCTACAGGACAGGTTTGCAAGAGAATGTGAAAATGTTGGTGTTCCGCCTAGAGATAATTGATTGCAGCATTTTTATCTGAGTAGGAAGAGACTCCAGAGAGCACCCTATCCACCCCTTGGGTGCAACAGCTGAGAATAAACTGAGCAAGGAAGTGACTTTCCAGAGATCACATAATGAGTGGTCTCTGGGTTTGTGTCAAGCCAATCTCTGGGGTGAGTCATGCCCAGGGCACTTCACTTCATAAACTTTATGAAAGTGGAACTACTTTGTATTGATATACATATATAGCTTAGATTACTTTTCTTTAGATTAGATGCAAGTTGGTGTAAAAATGTAGAGATCGAGTTTGATTCTAGAAATCTTTCCTTAGCTGTCGCTGTGTTCTTAAGACAGAGTCACAAGCGTGGAGAAAAGACAGGTCCTCACTGATTTCAAAATCAGTCTTGGCTTCCAGTAATGGTTCCAGGGGTCCTGTAGCTGTGTGAGCTTGAGGGACTCCATCTCTGCACAGTGGAGAGAAAGGAGCGTGCCTTGTCTCTCTCGTGTCAATGCTGGGGTTTCCCAGGAGCTCATGGGATGGAGGTACTTCATAAGCTGTGAAAAATTGCATGGTATTAAATTGTGCTGTTATTGTTTTGGATTCTTAGACTTAGGACTTCTGGTTCCAGGCAGGACTTGAATTCCTCTTCTAGAACAAAAATCTGCAAGATAGATCTAAATTTATATACTTTTTGCTCAGATGAAAATGATTTTCCTTGGCTATTTTGACATTGCACTAATCTATCACTGAGTTAAGGGCCTCTTGTTGAAATTGGTCTATAAACCAGTCAAGGGTTAAGACCCCCTCCCCAACACCATAGCTCTATAGATAGACCAGGGGTTCATTCATTCATCCAGCAATTACTGGGGATCCCACTGGGTGCCAGGCCATATGAGCTCTGGGGCCCAGTGGTAAGTAGAGTGAATGTCCCTACCTTATGAAGCCCCCAGAGTCCCCCAGTTCTTTGGCATCAGATGCCAGGTAGGACCCTGGTGTTGAGTCTGAGATTTTAGGTACCTGTTTGGAAACCAAGAACTTCAGAAAGGGAGCTTATGTCTTTTTTTTTTTTTTTTTAAAGATTTATTTATTTGTGCCTACAGAACTAGCATACAAGCCAGGGAGAAATGCAGGGATAGTAAGAGGATTCACCAGCGGCAGAGCAGAGAGCAGAACAGGCAGATTCACTGAAATAAACTGCTGAGGGGAGCAGCGGGCGAGGCAGGAGGAGTCTGCTGGGCCATGTGGGTCACTCCTTGGCCAGGAATTGAACTCGTGCTAAAGTGGCTGTGGCTACCTTTGCGGGGCTGTGCTTTAACCCGTTGTGCCACCAGGGAGGGCCCCGGGAGCTGGTGTTTTATCTTGAAAGCAGCTGCATTTTCAGATGAAGCAAGGCTCAGATTCTTGTGGGGCTGCAGCAGTATCTTTGCCCCATGTTCCAAGACGGAGCCCAGAACAGATAACACAGTCGGTGCTCACTGTTCCTTGGATATAAATAACCCCCGAGGTGGCTGGACAGGTCATCAGCACAGGGCCTTGCTTCCATACCACAGTGTTGCCTCATTGCTAGATGTGGCTGCCAGGCAGGGACTGCAGTCCCCACACCTTCAGGGACGCGGCCATGGTGTCTGGCGGAGGGACTTGGCCCTCTCCTTATCCCCGGGCATCTGGAAGCAGGAGACAAACTAAAACCAATGGGCCAAATCTGATGTGCTGCTTGCTTTGTGAATAGTTTCACGGGAATACAGCTACCCCTGTTTGTTTAATGTCTAGAGGGTGCTCCCTCGCCCGCACAGGTAGAGATGAATAGTTGTGGGGTGCATTGTGTGTGAGTGTGTGACTGTGCGCCATGTGGGAATGCAGTGTGGCTCCTAAATCCCGACACATTCACTGTCCGGCTTGTTACAGAGAAAGGTAACAAACTCTGCCCCAGAAGATGATCGGGACATAAAAGGAAGGAAACCGGAGTCTCTCACTCTTCTCTGGGAATTTTCTGCTGGCCGGGAACACCCACTCACATTGCACTCTCAGGCAGGCGGAGGCTTTCTCCATGTTAAGACCTTTGTCTTGGGTGCTTGTCCAGTCGTCGCTGTGTTACTCCAACAGGTCCACATGCCAGTGGGGGTTAGGCTGCTCTGCTGTTGGGCGCTGGCTTGGGGGTGTCCTCTAGACTCATCAATGGGTTTGTATTTGCATCTGTTTGGAACTGGTTACCTGGGACGCTGACACACCCACGGGTGGCAGCAGGCAAAAGACAGAGACAAATTCAACTTCCTCCGTGTTATGGGGAGTGTCATTGAAAAGACACACAGAGGCAGAAGAGAGACCCCACAGCACCCCGGGGACAAGGCGGGGGGAGGGAGGCCTCTGGGATGTGGACCTGAACCTGGGGATGAGGCAAGGTGTGAGCATGTGGACTCTGGAGCCAGAGGGCCTGGCTTGAGCCCCAAGTCTGCCCCTTACTAGCTGGGTGACCTTGGGCAGGTTTCTCTGAGCCTGTATCCTTACTCTGCAGTGCGAATAAGGACACAATTAACTTCAGGGTTATTTAGGGGGCTAAATGTGCTCGGCAGCTAAAGCACTTGACATGTGATTGCTAGAGCGGGCCTCTGGAGAGCACCGTGCCAACTCCTCCATGTCCAGGAGAGGAGATGGAGGCTCAAGGAGGCACGGCTGGCTTTGCCTCAGCCAGTGATGGTGGCAGGGGACCAAGGCAGACCCGCCCTGGCCCTTCCTCTTCTTTGCCCGCCATATCCTGCCAGTCTTACCTATAAATGTCTTGGATATGTCCATCTCGCTCTCCCTCAGCTTGCCCCAGTGGCCGTCCCTTCCTGTCTGGACTCACTGTCTGTTCTCACGGCATCCCACAGCCTTGTCACCAAAACCAGAGTGATGTCTTTTCTGTTTCAGACCACTCGTGTCACTGCAGCTGTAGAGCTCTTCCGAGATAGAGGCAAAGCTCTCTGCACGACGACAGGACCTTCCTTCCTCTTTTACCTCACGCTTCTCTCTGTATTCTGGAGAATTTTCAGCTCTGTGATTGCCAGGATCCCCTCAACCTCTCCCTTCTTCCCCTTGGAGCACTGGAAAATGGGGGTTAGACAGGGTAATCTGACAATGTCACCCAGCACCTTGGTAGGAGCAGAGGGCCTATGCCTGATGGTGCTCTGAGGGTTCTGGGGAGACTGGGCTACAAAGGCGGCTTCCCAGAGGGCTGCTGGCTTCTGCCTCACGGCCAAGTCAGCCCCCTCCTCCCTGCTCTGCTGCACTCAGAACTCTACGTGCCTCGGAGAAGGCCAGGGAGACAATTTGTTGTCAAAATGACCAAGTTCAATTTGGGCATATTGAAGAAAAAAACGCTATTTCCTAGTGTCTAAATCTCATTAAAAAAGCAATTTTGCAATCAATTACAATGCAATTTAGCCACTAACTATTTAATTATAAAAAAAAGAAAAGACGAAGAAGCAGCAAGTTTGTTCTACCCGTCCTTGTATTTATGAGCCAGGCCGAAAGAGCCTGTTTTTGGAGGAACTCTTTGGAGCAGAATGAGTGGCTGGCTTGGCCCAATTACATTATGAGTTAAACTTCCCGAGTCAATGGATTCTATTCACCCGAGGAGGTGGTATTGTTCAGAGTATCCCGGAGTGGGGGAGACTCATTTTTCTGTAGGAGAGTAGAGCTTTCTTGTTCTGTCACGCGCTATAACAATTGTATCATTCGCTGTAGCTTTTATTAAAGGGACATTATTTCTATAAATAATTTTTTAATGCTGTGGGAGAATTTGCCTTCTGGAATCATCTCAGTCAAATAATTGAGGGATAAAACAGAGATCTGAGTCAACAGAGTCCTGGGGATGCACTTGGGAGAGAGAAACGAGGAAGGGTGAGTGGGGAAGGTCTGTCCTCCCACGTGGAGGGATACCTGGCCTCTGGAGGACACAGGGGCACTGGCATCCCTTACCCCGAGGGAAAGGGGCCGGGATCCATGAGGGTTCTGTCCATTTGACACCTGTCACTGGTAGAACATGGTGGAACCCAAGGCACAGATACTGGCCTTACTCTTGGGTCCCTTCTGATTACCTCCCCCTGAGATCCACTATGACTCAGGGCTCCCTGCTCCTTTTCTCTGCTCTGGACACACATCAGACACCCCCTGTTCTTCTGGTGGATGTGTCATGGCCACAAGAACCAGATACTCCATCTTCCTGTCCCAGATGGCTTCCTGCTTGCCAGGGCAGGGATATTGGCTCCGAGAACCCAACACCTGGGTCTTTGGAAATATTCAAGGGAAGTGCATTCTTGCCTTTTCCCTGCCTGTTTGAGTCATGTGGACCAGGAGTGTGCTGTTGAGGGTCATTTTTGGCACCCAGTGGCAGAATGGGCTGTGTGTGGCAGGTGTGTTGGCTGCAGAAAATAAAGCATGAACATCAGTACTATGGCTCTAAAAAGTATCTGCATGAATGTTTCATATGGCTTGGAAGGAGCATTCAAGCCAAGGAAGGAAAGGATGCATTTCAGCTCTCAGAGGTGCACCCACATTATGGCTAGAGGCGCTGGCCCTGGGTTATGTTCACAAATTTATTTCACTTTCACATCAAGAAGTCCTGCTCTTTGTCCTCAGGGAGAGCCTCAACGCTGGCTCCAGCATGAGCCTTGGTCCTGGTTCAGAGGAGGACTGCTCCCAGCTGTGGGCTGAGTTCTGACCCCATTTCCAGCCTGAGCTCTGGCTCTGGCCAGATGGAGATCAGCACACTGGACCCAGGCTTCGGCCACTTGAGGAAGCCCAGCCTGGCCCTTCCATCTCCCAGCATGTGCCATCATTGCAGGGATGTCCCAAGGGGCTTGGCCTCTGCTGATGGGCACATCCCAGCCTTGCCCCAGGACACCTGGAGCTTCCCAAGGGTGCAGCAAGCTGGTGTTGCTCACTGGATCATAAGCGCTGCTGTGCAGATGTGTGGAAGGGTCTGGAGAGGAGGAGAAAGTGGCAGTTTGCTCAAATGCCAGCTGGGCCTGGCACTTTCTCAGCAACACCCCTGCTATGGGCCATCTGTCTGTGCCCTCCCAGCTCTGGGGTTGAAGTCTTACCCCCCCAACATGATAGTATGTGGAGGTGGGGCCTTGGGGAAGCGATTCCAGTTAGGTGAGGTCACGAGAGTGGAGCCCTGTGATGGGGTGATTACCCTTGTAAAAAGAGGAAGAGTTATTAGGTGTCTGTGTGCACACAGGAAGGCGGCTCTGTGCAGGGCAGGAGGAGGGTGCTCACCAGAGAGCCAGTCTGCTGGCACCTTGGTCTCAGACTTCGAGCCTTCGGAACAGTGAGAAATCAATGTCTGCTGCCGAAGACATGTAGCCTTGTGGTATTTTGCTGTAGTAGCTCAAATGACCAAGACGCCCTGCTCTAATCTCTTCTTGGTTCTGCAGGCCCTTTGTTTGACTTAGCTTATCAGGTACTAACTCCGGGAATTCCTAAGAATGATGATGATGATGATTTTTTAAAAAAATAATTTATCTATGCATACAGAACTGGGGTACAGGCCAGGGGCGGTGAGAGGGTTCACCAGAGACAGGATTCACAGGATTCACCTGTGTGCACACAGACAGTGGGGAGCAGAACAGGCAGATTGACAAAGTACACTGCCGAGGGGAGCAGTGGGTGGGTCAGGAGAGGTCTGCTGTGCCATGATGATTATGATTCTTATTGGGGTTCACTACGTATTACCTATTTTTCCATGTTATTTCATAGAACCTCATGATTGCCCCTGTGAAGGCAGTATCAATGTTTGTTTCACAGAGGGGCCCATGACCTATGATGACTCAGGAGAGGTGAAAACTTAGGCCCTTCTGACTTCATAGTGGACGCTGGTAACCCCTGTGCTATTTCCCAAGTTTGACTTTGAGCAGAGAAATGACATGTTCATGCTCCTGTTTACACCATCGGCACAGCACTTGACAAGCTGGTGCCTCTGTGGGGTGGCTTTCAGAGGGAGGGAATATAAGGCAAGGGGTCACCGCATATGCAGCTTTCTGTAACCCTCCAGGGAGCTTGCCCCAGGCTGTGGCACCTCCAAGTGGGAAGGACTTTGAGACCCAAGGGGTGGCCATGGCTTCCAGGCTGGCCCAGAGAGAGGGTGGCTCAGCTCTTGCACTCTTCACGTGCTTCCCTGGATCTGGCTGGCCAGCTGGACCACTTTGTCTCTACCCTGTCTAGTTCCCAATCAGCCTGGCCCTGGGCCACACTGCACAGCCAGAACACATAATTATGTATTGATTTCCTTCCAGAGATGCATGGCCTTGAGTTAAAGCGGCACTTCCGTGGCCCTGTAGAAACACAAGCCGAGGAGGAAGATGGTTCAGTCTTGGGCGGGGGCAGTCAGGTGGGCGAGGAGGGGGTGCCTCTCCTGACACAGGAATGAGCCCTGTCCTCTGTGCTTTGTGGCTGGAGAACACTGCAGCCTCCTGGGTTTCAGACGCTGTCCCAGCCTGGGTCGCCATTGCAGGGGGGTGGAGGTGGGGGTCAGATACCCACTGTCACGCGTGATCCTTGCTAAAGTGAGCTGAGATTCTGTGTGTCGACATGTTTCCATCTATGCATCTTGTTCTATGGAGCAATTTTCTACAAATTCCCCTGGGCGATTAAGTTTCATGGTGCTTTGCCAGATGGCATATTCTCCCACTTTCCTGGTCCTCCAGGGACTGTCTGTAATACAGGCCAAGCACTCTTACCTCAAAATTATATTAAGGAGTTTAATTAACAGAAATGACTCCATAACCCATAGCTCACACTGCAAGTGTGTGTACCACGGGCAGTCCCAGACAGGCGCTTGGCTGCCTCCCGCTGCCTCCGGAGGCCCAGCCTCATCATTCACAGCCATCAAATCCAGCCGTGACCTTGCTTCATTCTTCAAGTAACACTTTGGGGGTTAGTTTTAAGAGCCTTAAAATTAAATCTTGAGGTAGGTCTCTGTCCCTGAATCCCTCCCCAGAGGCACGGAATTTGTTCTTTCCAGTCCAACAGAAGCACATGCCTCACTTCAGCTCCAGATGCTGGAGCTGGGCAGAGTGGCCAGCCGCCTCCTTCACGCTCTCAGAACGGGGTGTAGGAGCCACAGCGGGGTGGTGGTTACATCACAGTATCCTTCCTGATCTGCTACGAGTAGGAACACAGAGCCCTTCACTTGCACTTTCTGCTGGGACCCCGTCTGCTGCCTTTAGCACTTCCTTCTGGGGCCTCCTTTTCTTCCTGTTCTCTCCGGAAGCTCACTGGCCGTCCTTTCGGGTGGGCACTTTGTTCCTGATGATGCACCAGAGGCCTTTCCATCACTGGTTCAGATGTCCGTGGTGCTCTGTAGGGGTCACCTTGGCCTCCAGTGAGGTCTTGCTTGGATCCAGGATAGCGGGAGCGCCCTCCCTGGTGAAGCAACAGGTTAAAACACAGCATTGAGAAGCTACCATAGCTGCTTCAACATGAGTTCGAACCCTGGCCAGGGAAGTGACCCACATGGCTTGGCAGACCTCTCCTGACTCACCTGCTGCTCCCCTCAGCAGTGTTCTTCATCCATCTGCCTGTTCTGCTCCCCGCTCTGTCTCTGGTGAGTCCTCTCACTGTCCCTGCACCTCTGGCCTGTACCCCAGTTCTGTATGCATAAATAAATACAACCTTCAAAAAATAAAAGAAGTATTGGGGGGCACTGGTTGGACATACACTGAGAAACTGCTGTGTGTTGTTATGGCTCTGACAGACACTGGTGGGCAGGGCTCAAGGGAAGAAGATGGGGAATCTGTCTCCAGGATTGATACTCGTGTTGTGGGCTGGGTTTGGTGTAAGGCTGAAGCTATTAACTAGGGCACTAGGCCAAGGCTTTAGCAGCAACAGGTGGATTCAGGGAGGATGGAAAGATCGGTGGGGGCATGCATTAAACTTAGCAGCCCTGAGAGCTGGGGTGTTTGGTGAGAGACAGGCAGATTTGACTCTCTAGCATTTCAAAGCACCGACAAACTTATGACAACTTCTCTTAGGACATTTATAGTAAAGTAACACTAAACCTGAAAATAAATATAAATAAATCTAATAAAGCTCCAAAATTTCCATAATTATCCTTATTATCTTTGAAAAGAAATATAAGAAATGCCAATTATAAAAATAATTTGAGATTATACCTTTCCATTCCTGATAATTGTGCCTTGGTTTATAACTGAACTCCATTCTTACAAATGATGACTGAGAAACCTGGTAATTGTGGAAGGCAGTTGCCTTTGAGGTTCTAAAATAGATTGATTACAGAGAATCTTCACCCTGGAATGAAGGGAGTTGAGCTGGGTGATATGTACATTCCCACAGCTTTCCCCAGAGGCCCTCCCAGAACAGGCTGGCTAGGGCCTGAGAAGAGGTGTCAGCTTTGTTAGCTCAGAGTTATCCAGCATGGAAGAGGCTGAAGGTTAAGACAGGAAGGTGCCATTGAAAGGCCCCAAATCTGCATAGAAACTGCCCTTTCATCCTTGGCTGATTTCTGAAAGGTACATAATTAGGAGCTGAATTGGGGAGTCGGGACTAAGCAATAGCTGTAAGCCTGAGGAGTTCAACAGGTGATGGGGCAAACAGTGTGGAGTTTGAATCCTGTGAGGCTGAGAGGCTTAGAGAGCACTCAGTCTAGCCTCTGGAATCCTGGGAAGCCCACACCATATGAATGTCAGAATAGGGATTTGCTCCAGGTCTAAGGAAATAACTGACACCGACGTGCTCTAGTAATGTCTGAATCAAGTCTCCAAGGGTTCAAGGTCAGTTAGTAATCAATACTCACATGGGATAGAATTATAACAACTCAGAATCTAGAGTCTCTGGAATGTGTTGTACACAATAATGGACAGACAATTAAAATGTGCTAGACACGAAGAGGCAAGACAATGTAATCAATACTGAAAAGAATCAACAGTCAATAGAAACAGACTTCAAAATGACCCAAATGTTCAAATTAGCTAACAGGTCTTTAAAAGGTAACTTTTCAGCTATAGAGGGACTTGATCATACTGATGAGTAGACTGGAGAAAGGAGATAAAAGTAAGAACCATGGCCCTCCCTTGTGGCGTAGCGGGTTAAAGCACAGCACTGAGAAGCTTAAGCCACTTCCGCATGAGTTCGATTCCCGCCTGCCCTGGAGGTGACCACATGGCGCGGCAGACCTCTCCTGACCCGCCCGCTGCTCCCCTCAGCAGTGTACTTCATCAATCTGCCTGTTCTGCTCCCCGCTCTGTCTCTGGTGAATCCTTTCACCCTCCGCATCTCTGGCCTGTACCCCAGTTCTATATGAATGAATAAATAAATCTTTAAAAAAAAAAGTAAGAACCAAATGGAAATTCCAGTATTCCAGTATAGAAAAGTATGATAGCTAAAGTGAACACTTTACTAATATTTACTTAATATTGCATTAAATGTGGAGGGTGACAGAAAGAGTGAAACTAAAAAGAGATCATTGAATCTGAAGCATAAATAGATTAGCTGGAATAAACTGAACATGATCTCAATGAGCTGTGAGACAAAATTGGATGGTGTATCAACATGTAATTGAGTCCAAAAAGGAGAAGAGAGTGAGAGAAACATGCAGACAGAAATATGTGGTAAAACAATGTCCTTACTTTCCCCAAATTTTGTGAAAACAAACTTATGGATCCAAGAAACTCAGCAAACACCAAGTGTGGCTAAATAGAAGGAAAATTGTCCACCAGCCTCATCAAGCTACAGAAAACGAAGAAAAGGAAAAACCCAAAAACATAGACAAAATAAAAACCAAACATGTATCCGAAGAGACAAAGATGTCAATGAGAACCGACTTCTCATGAAAACAACTGCAATCATAAGACAATGGAATGACATCTCTAATTGCCGAAAGAATTGGTCAACTCAAGGTTCTCTATCCAGTGAAATACAGCTTTTCCATATAAAAAATGAAAGCAATATAAAGACATTTGGGCTGAAGAAAAGCTCGGCCAACATGCACCATGCAAAACACCAGAGGAGGCTCTTCAAGGGGAAGGGAGGGGTCTCCTTTAAGGGGAGACTCAGACAGGAAAGAAAGGACGGAGAGCACCAGCCTCAGTGAGCTGGGTGCTAACACAAAACCAGTATTTTTTGATTCTTTTGTTGTTTTTAAAAATCAAATGACTGCTTCAAGGTAAAATCATAGCATTGTATTATAAGGTTTGTCAAGTACAGTTTATTTCAAGGACAGCACCAAGGTTGGGGGTGGACAGATATAATCATATGGTTGTAAGTTTCCTCCAATGAAAACATACTTTGGACCCCCCAGGTTTGCTGGTGTCTCCCCACACACCTAATCTGAGTGATGGCACCTGCAGGGGCAGCGAGGGGACAGGGAGGACTGGGCAGATGTCCTGCTTGGGACTGATGTGGCTCTTGGGCTTAGGGTCGATTTTGGAATCACAAAGACTAAAGAAGAGCTCAACAAAGGAGCCACATAGTGGCGGTCTAACATCTAGGAGAGGCCGGGACGTGGTGGTGAGAGAATTTACCAAAGACGGTGAAGAATAGCAAAGGTGGATTTGTTGACTACGCTGCTGAGCAGGGCAGTGGGTGGGACAGCAGAGGTGGTCCTCATTTGGAGGAAGATTGTGGCTCTTTTTTTTTTTTTAAGATTTATTTATGCATACAGAACTGGGGTACAGGCCAGAGGTGCAGGGGCGGTGAGAGGATTCACCAGAGACATAGTGGGGAGCAGAACAGGCCAACTGACAAAGTACACTGCTGAGGGGACCATCTGGCGGGTCAGGAGAGGTTCTGTTGTGCCACATGGGTCACCTCTGGGGTGGGCGGGGATCGAACTCATGCTAAAGTGGCTTTAGCTTCTTAGTGCTGTGCTGTGCCACCAGGGAGGGCCCAGATTGTGGCTCTTTTATAGTCTGCCTTCACGGACTATCTAACTTGGGGCGCCAGCTTGCATACGTTATTTGCTGGGATATCTGGTCTCAGGTACTGGCCTTTGATACAGAAACATGTCCTACCTCTGCTTCTGCCTTCCTGGAGCTGGGCTAGTTTTTCTGGTCCTGGAGCCCAGGCCTCCCCTGCCCTGCTCCTCTGTGGTGTCTGCTTTGGACACTCCTTGAAGGGCACCCCAGGACGGCTGGCTCCCCAGGCACTTTAGAATCATCTGTGGATCCTCCAAAGAGAGGCTGCAGTATTGTTAATCTCTTATTGCCCCAGAGAGCAAATAATGTGTCACCAATTACCTGAGGAAAGCACTTCCCAAGACTCCTAACACAGGAAGATCCCAGCAGGAAGCTTTTATCTTGTTTCCATCAGCATAACCTGCTCAGAACAGGAAATCAGGCTTCTCCCTGCTGTCTTATCAACGATAGGGGTCATAGGGGTCGCTTCAGTGGGGTGTGGGGCCCCATATGCAGGCTGGTGTGCTGGGAGGATGCTCTTACCACCCTGTCTGCACAGTGGATGTTTTCTTCTGGAGGTGGGGAAAATCCCCTCCAGGGGCAATTTCACTCTGCCCAAGCAACCTCTCAGCCCTCCCCCCAACCCCCACTGCCCCAGGGGTGAGAGAGGGTAGCACTGTCCCCAGACTGGGCTCTCTGTGTTCCCCCACTTATAGCCTCAAGTAGGGTCAGTGGCTCCAGCAGCAAAACTTCTGATTAGGGAAGTTTGTACAGTCACAGCTCTGTCGGACTTCACCTTCTTGTCTCTGGAAGATCAACCACATATATCATCTCTGAAATATGGATTATTTTCACTGTAAATAAATTCAAAATATTTAAAATTTTAAATATTTATAATTTTGCTTTTAAGATCACTTGATCACATGTAACAAATTTTCCTTTGGTCAAGTTTTCTCAGGCATTTCAAATACCAGGAAATGTTTTATGCATTCTGAATTTAGGTGTTAATGAAATCAACCACCATTGTATATTGTCAAAGTTGCTTAAGGAGTTTATCAAATTTGGCCTAGCTGTTTTCTTTTCACATTTTGGAACCAACAGTTTTTACCAGGCCATGATTATCTTCCTGGTGGGCTCTTACTGCATCACACCTAGTGGAAAAAATGACCTCTTACGCCAGGACAAGGGGTTGGGGGGCTGTCTCAGATCTGCCACTTGTTAGCTGCGCATCCTTGGTCAAGGGCCTGTCTCATTTACATAGTGAGACAGAAAGGACAGACGGTAGCAGACACCTGCCAGGCCTCCCTTTTGCTTTTCCCTTTGGGGAGTGGTCTGGATGGCAGGTATAGCTAACTAGATATCTAGATATACATACAGTAGCTGCCAGCTAGATGCCCCCTACTTGGGAGGTGAGGGGTTAGCTGGGCTGGAATCCAAGCTGGAATCTGGGGCCTGCTGAGGCCTGAGGTGCTGGTTGCTGAGCAACAGGCCCCTCTGGGTGCAGTGACTCAGATGGGTATGGCCTCTGGTGAGTGGGCTCTGGCCACTCCAACTTCCTGCCAGTGATGTGGGCTCTTGTTTCATGCTGTGTAGTCTGAGTCACACCCCAAACTTCTCCCACCACCTTTGGTGGAGGGGGCTGCCCCCAATCCTTTGGACTCGAGCCCCAGCCAGTGACTCCACTCCTAGCTGCTGGGACTGCCTGGGGGGAGACAGGCCAGCTGCCAGGGGCTGAGGTGGCCAGGTGGGCGCTGGGGCTCCAGGGAAGGAGGGAGAGGCAGGGTTCCATCTGTCAGAGCATCCTCATGCCTTCCCCGGGTTCTGGGGACTTGCTTCTGCTCCTTAGCCCCTCATCACAGACTCCAGGAACAAGCCTCCACTTGCAAATCCCTCCAACACTCTCTGCCCATCTCTGCAGAACTCGTCCCCATTTCTCCATTACCACTCTGCTAAGAAGCCCCCCCCCTCTTTTGTCCCCAAGGCAACATGCTCTCCCCCCTCACGCAGGCCTCAGTTCCTGTCTTGTAAACCTTGGCTGGCTCTGAAAGGGTCTTAGGATTCCTTTGGGGGGAAAGATAGTGTCGTGGAAGCATGTGCTGTTCACCAAAAACATTTTTTCTCTTGCTACCACACAGCGGGACTACAATTTCCAGGTCTCCCTTGAGGTCAGATTGCCCTGATGGTGGATTATTTTGACCAGTGGAATGCATGTAGAATTTATGCAGTGCTTTCTCTGTTACGACATTTTTAAAAACCAGTGTTATAGAGGTATAATTTACACACACCCATTACAAGCACCCATGAAATGCACACATTAAAAGCATGCAGGTTAATGTGGCACCAGGTTGATACAAAACACCTCCACCACCATCTCTACCATCACACCCCCCCCCACACTCCCACACACCACCCCCACCCCCACCTCTTCCACCACCTCCCGCATCACCACCGCCCCCCCCCACTCCCCACCACCTCTACCACCACTCCTACTTCCACCATCACCTCCACCACCAACCACCACCAAGTTAGAGAACATTTCCATCATCCCAATGCGTTTTCTCAAACTTTTGCTGGAAACCTCTTTCACCCCCAGGCAACCTCTGGTCTGCCTTGTTACCACCCATTGACTTTGCAGTCTAAGATTTCATGTATCTGGAGCCATTGGAGATTCTGGGGTGGCTACCTACCAGCTGTTACATGTAATAGTAATTTGTCCCTTTTACGTGAACTAGGGTTTCATTGTTGAGTGTGCATTGCTTACCAATTCCCCTGGTGGTGGTCATTGAGTTCTTTGAAGTTTGGGACTGTTATGCATGTCTGTGTCTGGTCTCCCCATGAACATACATGTTTCCATTATTTGGTTACATACTTAGTGGTGTGTGTGGCTGAGTTACACGTTTCATATCAAGAAACTGTCAAACTCTTCCATAGTGCCATTAAGAGACTTTCCACTATGTCTCACTCTCTCCAACACTTAATAATGCCAGTCCTTTTCATTTTCAGCATTCTGGGATCTGAATGTGATTTTCATTTGCATTTCCTTGAAGACTAATGATATCAAACTTCCTTGATGGACTTCTTGGTCATTGTATATGTCCTTTTGTGAGTGTTTTAAAAGTTTTGCTCCTTTAAGACATTTTTTTGGTCTTCTGACTGAGTTCTAAGAGTTTTCTATGTGTTCTGTTGTCATCTAAATGGATTACAAAAATCTCTTTGTGGCTTGTCTTTTCATTTTGTTAATGGTATCGTTTGAAAAGGAGAAATTTTTCATTTTGCTATAGCTTAATTAATTGGTTTGTCAACTTTTTCTTTGAGGGTTTGTTCTTTTGTGTCCTACCTAAGAAATTTGTGTCTGCCCCAAGGTCACTGGGCCAAAATTTTTTAAAAAAGAAAAATAGATGCGTCTCTCCTATCTTCTTCCCTTTTGCTTGGCTAGCAGCAGATGACAGTAAAGCCCTCTGGAATAGATAGAGAAGCCATAAGGTGAAAGGAGTCCAAAATCTAAGTCACTGATCAGGAGTCCAAAATCTAAGTCACTGATCAGGCCTTCCTGCAACTGGGAAGAGGAAGCAGAAACGGCTGTCCATTGTGTCTGTACCATCAACATTTTGTGGGTCTCTTTGTTGTGATAGCTCAGCCCATCTGGAGCTGTCTCTATCTCAGGGGTCGTGGACCCAGGACACAGAAAAAAACTGAGTCGCAGAGACTTGAGTGAGGGACTAAGCTTAAGGCTTCAGTGTCAATCTTTATTTTTCCAGGGTTTTTATTCCCATCTTCTCAGTATTAGACAATACAGAGGGCATAAATTTAACATTTCTCCATAGATCTTATTTTGAACTTTTGCTAATTATCTGTGAAACTGTGTGGCATTAAATCATGTAGGCATTGCTCATAATTAAGACAGTTCTACATTATCACATTTAGGCACACATTGTAAAGGTAAGGATCAAAGTTACATATTGTAAGGTTTTTTGAGGAACATTAACCACCTGCCCACAGCAGGAAGGACATTCCTTGTGTCCAGATGATGGGTTAAGGGAGAACCAAAAGAGTTTGCTCAAGATTTATACCGGGAGGTCTGGCCGATGGTCACGTAAACTTGAGGCCCCTTTTCAGATCCTGTTTGCATGAGTGTGCTCAGCACTCCAGCCATTGTGACCTCACCATATTCCACAGGTACACTGGCTGGGATTCCATAATTACTTCACAGAGCTGTGTTTTGCCCAGTGATCTCCAGCGAGGGCGTCTTTCTCAAAGTCTTCATGTGCCTCCACTGGGCAGGTCTGACAGTGGAGTCAAGAAGATGTGTGCCTCTCATCACTGAAGGGCTAGGTGTGGCACCTCAACAGCACCATACAATGTTGGGAGAAATCAAGTGCTATGTTCCCTTGCTTCCTTGTCCATCCAAAATGGAGAGGCCTAGGTCTCCAGTCAACTCACCCTCCTCCCCTTCCTCTTTACTACCCACTTCCCAGTTTTCACCACCTGTTGGCTCTTGTCCATGGGGGCTGTCTTCAAACTCTGCTCTTGGCACTATTATCAAGTTTTGTAGATGGAGTTACATCTTACTTCTTCAACTCTAGACTGGACAATTTTTTATTACAACAGATATTCTTATCAAACCTACCCTTATCCCCTTTAGAATTTGTTTTTAGTAACAATAGGATTGAAAGAAAACATTTTAAACCATAAGTAAGGTCTAAAAACTGTCAATGCAATGGACACCCACTCAATACAGATGACCCTTGAATAACATGGGGAAGAGAATAACAATTGCAATGCAGCTGAAAATTTGCATATAACTTTTGACTCCTCCAAAACCTTCATATACCACTGTGGACTTGAAGTCTCACCAATAACAAAAAGTTGATGAACACATCTTCTGCTATACTGAATGTATTGCATGTTGTATTCTTATAATAAAATAGAGAAAAAAGTGTTATCAAACTATAAAGAAGAGAAAGTACATTTCTAGTATTATACTGTATTTATCAATGCCATTAAGTGTGTCATCTGTTTATAAGAAAATCTGCATACAAGCACAGTTAGAATCACACAGCTCAGACCTGAGTTGTTTGAGGTCAACTAGATAGGGAAGCTCCCTCTTCTCACTCATGATGTCCCATCATGCTCCCTCCCAGAGGTAATTACTATTCTAGGTTTTATGTTTATCGTTCGCTTGTTTTTCTTTACAATTTCATCACATAATTGTGTCTTTAAATTGTAATACATAACTAATGCTTTCAGCAGCAATGTAGGAATTTAACGAGCAATCATTTACATTTCATAAAATCCACCGATTGTGACGGTTCAATGATATCTTTAAATTAATATGGTTGTCCAACCATCACTACATCCAGTTTTGGATGATTTCTATCTTCCCCAAAAGATTCCTTGTACCCATTTACTGGCAAGAAAAATATATTCTGGTGGGTATGAAATGTATCTCATTGTTGTCATTTGCATTTCTTGATGCATATTGATATTGAGTGCTTTCCTGCCTCAGTGGCCATTCAGCTGTCTTCCTTTCTGAGATGTCTTTTCAAGTGTTTGTCCAATTTCAAAGTAGTGTTACTTATCTTCTGTTGTTGATTAGTAGTATTCCTTACAGTCTGGATATATGTCCTTTGTTAGGTATATGTATTATGAATACTTTTCTTAGTTGTTAGCCTGCCTACTAATTTGATTAATAGCATATTTTGATGAGCAGAAATTTTAATTTTGATGAATTTTATTTGCTAATTTTTTTCTTTCGTGATTATTATTTTCTTTGTAAGTAGGAAAAACTTACTCTTCTTGTGTCTTCCCTTTAAACTACCCACACAGAGCATTTCATGTCTCATACTCTGGCACCAAATAACTTGGTATTCCCCCCACCAAACTATTCTCTAGGACACCTGTTGGGTGTTCTAATTTCAACTAAGTTCTTACATCATCTGCCCAGAGATAGCATCAGATCCCAACAGATTAAAGGTTCAGTCCTCCAAGACTCCCCCTAGCCCCTTCAGACCTCAGGTACAGATTCAGGTTGTTACCCGTGTTTCTGACAACTGGTTCCCATGACCCCCTCCTTAGGTTTCATTAACTTGCTAGATCAGCTCACAGAACTCAGGAAAAATAGTTCACTTACTAGATCAGTGGCTTAGTATAAAGAGATATCACTGAGGAACAGCCGGTTGGAAGTGATGCACAAGGCAGGCTATGGGGGAGGGGCGTGGCCTCCTGTTCTCTGAACATGCCACTCTCCTGGTACCTCTCCATGTTCACCAACACGAAACTCCTAGAACCTGGGCTTTGGAGATTTTTAGAGAGGTTTCATCAACTGATCCATAGTATAACACCCAACTCCTCTCTGAAGAATAGAGGGACATGGGAGGGTAAAAATTCTAAACTTCTAATCATTCTTGATCTTTCTGATGAACAGTCCCCATTCAGCTTTCTTTGCAATCTTTTATTGGAATTTGGGGTTGTGATCTGTAGGTCAATTCAGATAGAGATGACATCTTAATAAAATCAAAGTATCCAATCCATGAAAATGGTATATTTTCCCATTTATTTAGATCTTCTTTAATTTCCCTCAGTAATGTCTTACAGTTGTCAGGACAGTGATTTTGCATCTTGTTCATTAAATTCATTCCTGCATTGCTTTTATTAATTCTAATGTGAGTGTTGTTTAAAAAGTTTTTGTTTTCCAATTTCTTTGTTGTTAGTGCATAAAATAATAATTGCTTTTTATAGTGATACTTTATACAGCAATGTTGATACACTCAATTATTCTAGTGTTTTATGGTAGATTCCATAGAATATTCTATGTAAATACCAAAGCATTTGTGAATCATAATAATTTTATCTTAATTTTCATTATTCATGTTTTATTTTCCTTATCCAATTACACTGGTTAAAGTTCTAGTACAATGTTGAAGATAATTATCTAATAACTTTGATATTAGAGGAAATCATTCAATGTTTTGCTATTAAACAGGGTGCTGTTAGCTTTAACTATTTAATTGATGTCTCCGTCACAGAGAAAATCAGTTCATAGATTGTTTATTTTTACCATAACATATATTGAATTTTACCCTATGTTTTACCTGAATTATGTATCATTTATTTTTTCCCCTTATATTGTCAGTGATGTGAATGACACTTTTCCCCTTTATTCTTTTAATTTTGTAAAGCTAATTGATTTTTTCAAATGTTTTTTAACTTGATTTTCTTCCAAACATTTTCCAAATGTTAAATGAACCTTGCCTTCCTGTACTGAACACCATCTGGTGATGATATGTTACACTTTATATGCCACTGTCTAATTTGCTAATAGTTTAAAAAGTGGTTTTATCTCTATGCTCATAAAAATATTGGTTTGTGGCCCTCCCTGGTGGTGCAGCGGGTTAAAGCACAGCACTAAGAAGCTAAAGCTACTTCCGCATGAGGAGATCCCCACCTGCCCGGGAGGAGATCCACATGGCGCGCAGACCTCTCCTGACCCCGCCGCTGCTCCCCTCAGTGCTGCATTGATCTGCCTGTTCTGCTCCCCACACTGTCTCTGGTGAATCCTCTCACCCTCCGCATCTCTGGCCTGTACCCCAGTTCTGTATGAATAAATAAATAAATCTTTAAAAAAATATATTGGTTTGTAATTTTCCATAGAATATACTTACCAGGTTTTGGTGTCAGGATTATTCTGACTTTATTTGCTTTAATTTTTCTGAAAGAATTTAATATTGGTGTTATTTCTTCTATGTTTGACAAAATTTATTGACAGAGCTACTTGAACGTGGAGTTTTCCTTGTGGAAGAATTTTTAATCATGAATTAAAAATTAATGTATATATAAAGTTATTTAGTTTTATACTTTCATGCAATCTTAGTTTGGTGAGTTATTTTTAATGAGTTTGTCTATTTTATCTAAGTGTCAATTTATTGGCATAAGTTTGTTCATAATATTTTCTAATGTGCTTTTAAAGATAAAGAATTTGTCATGATCTCCTCTTCTTAATCCCTAGTATTGATAAAATGTGCTTACTCCCCCTTTTTCTTGATTAGTATTCTCTATGAAGCTATCAATTATATTAATCTTTTCAAAGAAACAAACTCAACAGCTGATTTTCACTATTGTTTTGTCAAATTTCATATCATTGATTTTCTCTCTTCTTACTATTTCCCATCTCTTGCTTATGTTGTGTTTTCATTTTCTCTTCTTTTCTGCATCTTTAGGTGAAAACGTAGGCCATTGATTTTTGTGTCCTTTTTTCCTTTGTTAATACAGATTTAAAGCTTTCACTTTTCTTCTAACCTCTGCTTTTAGATGTAGCCTACATTTTTTTCCATGTTTTGCTTTTATTATCATTCAGTTTCAAACATTTTCCAATTTTCTTTGTTATTTCTTCATTGATCTACAAGTGATTTTAAAGTGTTTTGCTTAATTTTTTGCTCTTTGATGATTTTCTAGATGACTTGCTGTTATTACTTTTAAATTTAATTCCATTATATCATAGAATATAACTTTCATGATTTCAATCTTTTTTAATGGCTTGAAATATGCTTTATGACCAAGGATATGGCTTGTCTTGGTGACTATTCTTGTGTATGTGCAAAGAATGTAAAGTCTGCTGTTAGAGGGCTCTACAAATATTAACTATGTCAAGTTGTTCAATCTGTATTTTTATAGGATATGATGAGTGTGAGGATGGGTTACCTCTGTTTTGGGGGAGGGTTTGGTTGATGAGACTTTATTTGCAGAGAACTAAGTGTATCACTTTCACTTAAAGCCCAAGTATGTCACAAGCAGTCTCTACACACCAGCAGATGAACACAGTGAGTGTTGGCTAAGATTACTTGGTTTGTTTGCTTCAAATAGTTGTCACAGGATCATTGTCTATCTCTTCTACCCCTGGGTGGCTTCAGGTGAGAGGACAGACTTTCACGAGTAGATGGAACATTGTCTTGTGAGTACGTGAGCTGGTAGCATGCTCAGTGAGACAGGCTCTGTTCGGTGCCTTCCATGAGGGTCTTGATGTCCATAATCACCTGGAGATTGTGCAAACTCAGGGGTGGTTTGCCTGGGGACTTTTAAGGTACTTAAAAAAAAACTGCTCAGCCTTATTACCTGATGTTTTTATTCTATGAGACTATTAAAGCCCAGGAGTTGTTTAAACACAAAGTGGCAGAATTGTTAAAACCAAACATTCATGTCCAGTAGAGGCACCTGACTCCCAGAGAAGGTCAGGAATTGGTCAAAGTTGTCCTGAAGTTGGTATAAGTGCAGAAATAAGTCCTCTGGTCTCCTGCCTCCACTCTGTGGTCTAGCTGACTGCAATATTTCACCCACATCTGGCTTCTGAGGCAATCCGTGATGGCTTATTTTTTCATGGATGTTCAAACAAAGGATGAAGATTAAGAGTTTTCCTTTGACCTCCTTTCAAGAAACCTTATTTCACGATTTTGGTCAGGAGAGCAAGTGGAAGAGGAGGGTAAAGACTGTGGCCTATCTTGCTGCCTGTTGGTGGTGCTGGAGACCTCATGGATTATTGCCTCTCATAACTGATCAGTTCAGGGCTGAGGTCACAGTTTGTAAACAGGAGCAGAGGAGGCTGCTGTCCAGGGATTTGCCGCTTAGTTGCCCAAGAGAGTAGGAAGGTGAGGAGAGGAAAACTCCTTAGGGTGAATGGGTGTTTGTTACAGAAGTCATATTATGCTTGTTGCAAACTGTTTGCAAACTGTCTTGTATCGGCGGGTGAGCGTGCGTACGTGCGTGCTTTAGTTACAGCAATTTATTCAGCCTATCTCTCAATCTGTCGGAAAGTGGTGTTGCCATGAGGGCCTGATGGTTTGTTTTTTCTGCTTAAGCAAAACGTAAATTATCTGGCCCATTAATATCCAGGCATTTTAATCCGTTATTGGAGGAGAAAAGTAAAAATCTTGCAGCAAGATGAATGTTTGCTTTTAGGGTGATTAATAATGCACAACTCCTGGAACATTCATCACGCTGCCAGTGGCCTGGCAGGGAAAGAAGCAAGGAAACATACTGAGAATGTTGTGGCTCTGTTGCTCACCGTCTCACCCAAATGACCCTTCTGTCATCGCCCCTCCAGAGCCTGCACTAACTCCCTATGGCCTTTGTCAAAAAGACAAACTTCCAACTCCCTGAGAATGAACCTCATTCCATCAGACTACAGAGTACCTGTATTGTGTGCCAAACCCTGCGCTGTGGGGGAGACGGAAGAGGGAAAGGAGGCGGTTTCTGCTCTCGGAGAATTTTCTATGCGTTGGGGAGACAGGAGCCAGTGCCCAACTCATGAAAGTGAGGCCTCAGGTGTTAGGCAGGGCAAACTGCAAGGACTGTCAGAGCCAAGAGAGGAAGTACGGAGTGATCAGGGGTGTCTTCTGGAACAGGTGGGCTGCAGCAGGGCTTCAGGCACTGAGAATCTGTGGGTTACCACAACGGCAAGTGATGACTTTTGAGTACCGACTCTGTGCCAAGCATGCTCAGTCCCGTAAGCTATTATAATCTCCTCTGTCTAGAGGGGAAAACCGAGCTCAGGGGTGAAGGCACCACCCTAGGGCCACACAGTGCTCAATCCCAAGGGACTGTGGGGACCGTGAGTCTGAATGCAGCGCTCTTCTGCCCTTCTTAGCAGGAGGAAGAAAAACTTTGGGGAGCAGAGAACCAGGGCAGAGGCGTGGTGTATGTGGGAGAGGAGTGGGGGTGAATGGGAACCTATGAGGTTTGGGGGGCTCCAAGTGTGTGTAGGGAACCTATGAGGTTTGGGGGGCTCCAAGTGTGTGTGGGGCAATGGTGTGGGACAGCTTTGAAGCCAGGCAGAAGGGACGTTACCTACGGCCGTGAAAAATGGAATGGTTTTGCCCCGCACCTGTGTTTTCAGGGAACATGGCAGCCCTGGGTGTTTGGACTTCCGCCTTCCTTTAGGGGAGAAAGTGCCCTGTGGTCTCCTTCTCCTGCACCACCCTCAGTGCAGAACTTACCATCTCACAGCTGGGAACTACAGCAGCCTGAGCTCTTGGAGGCAGGTATCACCTGACCACAGAGGTCACCAGGAGGGTCTTTGTTTTAAAACACAGACCCCCACTCCAGCAGCTCCCCCTTTCCTAGGGCAAGAATCCAGGATCCTTAACCCTATGCCTGCTTCTCACACCTTTGCACTTTCCCCTCTTTCCACAGTAGTCTCCACTCTCCCCTCTGATTCAAGAACTCCCCAGCATCCCTTCAGGCTCACCCCACAAGTGCCACCTGCAGGTAGAAGGACCCACTGTCCAGCTCTCAAAGGGTTTCCACCCTTTCTGTGCCTGGGAAGCTCCTCCGTTCCTCTGGGCCTGTCGGTTGTTAGCATCTCTCCCAAGCCTGGAGGAAGAGGGCTGAGCCAGGATCAGGTTGGTTCTAATGAGGGCCGGAGACTTGGTTGGTGAAGGGAGCTGGGAACTACAGCCTGCCCAGCTGACAGCGTTTTTTTGGGGCCACCCATTGGGCAGGCTCAGATAGTCCCTTCCTGTTAGGTCCCGGCCACGCACTCCGGCCACGGAGGACAGCGAGGTAATTCTCTGCTGGGGGTTTTGCTTCTGCTGCTCTTGGACCTCCAGGGCGCCTCACAGGAACCCAGAGCAGAGGTGGGAGAGCCACGGCCTGTGAGCCGTTGCTGAGGGGTTCCTGCTTTGACAGGCAGACACTGTTTATTGTCCTAGACCTGCAGAGTGCATGTTTTTATAATTTCCTAGAGTTCATTTTACGCTCTGCTAAGATCTAAATGAACTGGCACAAATGCTCGGATTGCCTTCTGTCTCCAGCGGAGCACAGTCCAGTAGGGGAGGAGCCCAGCCATGCCTGACTCCTGCTCGGCTCCTCAAAGCCACATGCCCCGATGGGAAACGGCGCCTCCCATTCAGGGCTTTGTGATGGGTGAGGTCATTTTTCCATAGGGATCATCTCTGGGTGCCTCAGAGCAGGAAGAGGGGATAAGAGGATTCCTATCTGGCTTTCAGGGAAGGCTTTGCTGGGGATACGTATGATCTAGTCTGGAGATTAAAAACTGCTTTCATAGCTAGGAGAGATTCTCTCTGGAGTGATGGGGTGAGGTTTGGAAGTGTGTGAGGGCAAAGGAGATAGGAGAAGTATGGGGCCTCATCATAGAAGCCTCAGACATAATCTAAGGGGGTTATAATTTTTTCTATTTAAAAAGTTTGAATTAGGGCCCTCCCTGGTGGCACAAAGAATTAAGGTACAGCTGTGTGAAGCTAGCCTTAGCCGCTTCACTCACTGGGGGTTCTATCCCTAGCTGGGGAGCTGACCCACTTGGCACAGCAGACCTCTCCTGACCTGCCCGCTGCTCCCCTCAGCAGTGTACTTCTTCAGTCAACCTGTTCTGTTCCCCACTCTCTCTGTGAATCCTCTCACTGCCCCAGCATTCCTGGCCTGTACCCCAGTTCTGTATGTATAAATAAATAAACTTTTAAAAAAAGGGTTTTTTTTTTTTGGAATTATACATGTAGGATATGTTTACCATGGTGGGGGGGGGGATGAAATTTGAATGACATAAAGCAGGAGCTAGTAACCATTTTCTACTATGCAAAAGCTTTTGTTATTATCTGATATTTTGTTTGCAGTTTTATTTTTGTATAGATTTTTAAAATTCCTATTACATATCCCATTTTATATCTGTTTTGGGTGCTTACCCAAAATGCTCTGTGTCTTCCTCTACATTATTGATCCTTTACTCGCCTGCAGGAGAAGCCCTGGGCCCTATTCTCCTTTTAGGCTTCTTTCTCTACGAGGATAGGTCCCATGCTTCGTTGTATACTAGCATCACCTGAAAGGCTTTAAAATAAAACCTGGACTTCTGAATCACCCAAAATGATTCAGATGCTCTGGGTGGGACCCAGGCAGCATGCTTCTTAGATAATTTCCAGAGTGATTCTAGCATGTGGCCAAGACTGGAAGCCAAACAGAATCACTCTTTCCCACGCTACCATGCTGGCCGGTGCCACTCCCACCTGCTGTGTGGATGGGAGTCTCAGACTCACTGTAGTGGATGTTCTTAGCATGATCAGGAGCATCAGGTGTGTGGGTGGGTGTCGGAGACCAGCTCCAACTTTTGAGGTGTCTGGAGGCAACACAGGCAGGACCCTAAGTTGGGAAGGCGTCGGCAAGCGGAGATTCCAAAAGGGGAGACAGGAGCGGGTGCGAGGAAGACACGGGAGTCAGGATAGGGTGCAAGTCTTCCTGCCATTCCCTCAGCAGGTCTTTATTTATACTGTGTAGCAAGTAGTTAATTGTAATAATGCATAGGGTGAGTTAATGAGATATCTCCATAAAACATTCTCAAAGACAAGGGGAAAAAGCATTCTTCTCTTAACAATTTATGGTATATTAGATTATATGTTTTGTGATAGTCTAGTTGTCTAGTTGTCACTCAAAGGAAGAGGGGTCTGAGAAAGGGTGAGCTTGTTAGCAAAAGGTTGTTAGGGGCCTTGGGGTAGTAATAAATTGTGTTAGCAGTGTTATCAGTGATTGTCTAAAGAAAAGCTAGTGGCTAATTTAAGGCTATCAGAGAGTAGTTAGTGTTTGTTTTAAGAAGGAGTAAGTTAAGAGAAAGTTGTACAGTTGTGTATCAAACAACACCTGTGTAGTCAAGGTTAAAATTTGTCCATGAGTCCTTATGCCCTGGGAGCCTTATCTCAGGTTTGCTTTTTTATTAAAAGAAATCAAGGAAGCTTCCCAGGAGTTTTTATGTCCTGGGGTCTTATTTCTCCTGGGGCTTGCCTTCTGTCTCAGGAGACAGAGGAATTTCTCGTCCTGGGGCAGCTTGCCTGAACCAGGCGGCCGCCTGTGTGGTTAAGACAATCCAGTTATAAACTGAATGTTGCTCAGAATATTTTGATATTATGTTTATACAAAAAAGGGAGGTCCTAACATAAGTTAGCAGTGGACAGTCTGATTTTTCAGAGCTTTTCCCGATCCACCCGGAATCTGTCAGATGGTGGACGTTGCATAGCTTGTGTCAGGTGAGAATCTAGTGGCCAGACAAGGGGAAGCAAACACACTCATGACATATAATGAATGTCCAACTGCTATTGCCAGTGTCTATAGTAAGCTGTGGGGGAGCGCAGATCCCTGTATTTTACCTGTCAGACTCACCTTCAGTGAGGAACTGCTCCTTTTCCATCCCCTGCAGCTCTGGCAGGCTGTCAATTCTGGTGTTTTCTGCACAATGCTACCCACAGGGTCCAAAGGGAGGAACATGGAACTTAGTAGCTCACATCATAATTCTGCCCTCCGGACTTGCCAGATAAAATTCAGGATTCCCAGTGCCCAAAGCTCATTGACTGATCTGTAGTGGTTTTTTTCCCCTTATAAACCTGGCATCCTACTCCATGACATTTGTTCTGTGGTTATAGAGGAAGACAGGGTCTCTCCTCTTAGACTTTGAGGCCACTTCCTCTAATTAGATCCCACATCATTCACTTTCATAGTTAGTTTCTTCGTGGCACTTATCACACTGGGGTATAAGACAGAGATGGGGGAGGGGTGGTGAGAGGATTCGCCAGGGACAGAGTGGGGAGCAGAACAGGCAGATCTGCTGAAATGCACTGCTG
Source organism: Condylura cristata (assembly GCF_000260355.1). Classification (NCBI taxonomy): domain Eukaryota; kingdom Metazoa; phylum Chordata; class Mammalia; order Eulipotyphla; family Talpidae; genus Condylura; species Condylura cristata. Next base: position 30,943,350 of record NW_004567118.1, on the reverse strand, counting down.
AGGGGAACAGCAGGTGAGACAGGAGAGGTCTGCTGTGCCCTGTGGGTCAGCTCCACGGCCGGGGATTGAACCCAGGACATAATGGTGAAAGCACTGAGACTGAACTCCTAGACAACCAGAGAGGCCCCCTGCCCTGTATAGTTTTTTTTCAGTACCTCCTGTTGTTACAGTGGCTTATTGTCTAGAATATGATCTTCACTAGGCAGGGGTCCTTATCCATGCCAGCCACCACCATCCAATGGTGTCACTCACAAAGCCCAATACTTAAGGAATGCAAACAAAGACAGTGTGAGGTGAGCTGCCTGTGGCTGCCTTCCCTGGTTTCACTATAGTTGGAGAATGAGGGTGACCCACAAGAGAAGTAATGTTGTGCCTGACCCGGACAACGAAAAGTCCCAAGAATACTGTTTGAGTCTCTAGACTTGACCAAGTTTTCAGCTACCTTGAGCTCTGAACTTCCAGTTCTGTAAGCTGATAAATTTCCTTTCTTGACTAAGCTCGTTTGAGTTGCATCGATACTTCTTTTATCTGCACATAAGAATACAAAAAGTGGCAGAAATTGGAAGCTTGGAATTAGGGTATCTGTGAGTAATAGGCTCTGAAATGTGGTATTGTTGAACTAGCTGAGGAAAAATAGGTTGCAGAAAATTCCCTTTGTAGCTGGAAAGCTGATGCCCCTTGTAATGTGGTAGCAAAGCTGTTGGTTAAATTGTTATGTGGTTACTGAGTCAGGCGTTTCAGGGAATTGGTAGACAGTTTGGAAGATCTCAGAGTATTTCTGCTGCTAGTTGTGGCCTCTTGGGAGGTCATAAACATCTGCAACAAAAGTGGTCCAAGCAGCCCCCTTGGAAAACAGAGAGGGAAAAGCAGGACGCTTTGACAACAGACTCCCTCCTTTTTCCTTTCTTTTGCCAGAGTCTGGTTGGGATACACCATCTGCCTTGCTGAATTACAAAAGCAGAATATCATGCCTGTAGCTATGAAAAGAAGGCGGTAAGCACAGCACAGAAGTAAGACTGGAATGGGGAAGAGCCAGAGCATTGCAGGAAACGGATGTCTGAGCTTTTTCCTGAGCACTTTGCATGCCCCTACCTCCAGGAGGGAATGGCACCTTCGTAGGCATTCCATGCTTAGGCTCAGCCTGGCAGCAGGGCCTCACGGAAGAATCTGATTACTCACCTCCAAGCTTATAAACTGCAGTCCAACATTCTAGGTCTAGACAATTTTTCATTCTATCAGTATTATTGCTTAGATAGTCATTGTGTAGATTTTGCCAATTACTTTCCATTATCTTCCATCACCATCTGAGCTCACACTTCAGACCTCTCATTTGAGAACATTTTTCTTCAGCTTGAAGGTACAAATTTCTTTTAGTGGGAGTCTTAAGCAATAAATTCTCTGTTTTGTTTTCTCACTATGTTTTTATGTTTCATTTTGGAAGGAAAAATTTCTGGTGGGTATAGAATTTTAGGTTGATAG
>NW_004567118.1:30897471-30941346 GCF_000260355.1 Condylura cristata | reverse complement strand
ATGATTTAGGGGTACAGGCTGACACCTCTTCAGATGCATGCATGAACACCCACCACAAATAGCCCTCCACCGTCCACGGCTTCCTGCTCCTTTTGCACCCCAATCCGCCCTCCCCTCTGGTAGCCTCATATCTCTAGTCAGATTTCTAGGGTTTAGTTTTATTTGTTCTTTTATTTTTCTATATTCTGTATGCATGTGAAATCATGTGGTATTTGTCTTTCTTCTTAGCACAATCCCCTCTAGTTCCATCTATGTTGTTGCAAATGGCAAGAGTTCCCTGTTTTTGAAACAGCTGAGCAGTATTGCATTGTGTATATATGCTATAGCTGTTCAACACACTCATCTCCTGTCGGATGCTTAGACTCTTCCCATTACTTGGCTGTTGTAAATAGTGCTGCAATAGACGCAAGAATGTAGACATCCTTTTCAATTAGTGTTTAGATACCTAAGATTGGAATTACTGGATTGTATGCTAGATCTATTTTGAATATTTTGAAAACCTTCAATACTGTTTTCTATAGGGGCTGGACCAGGCAACATTCCTACCAACAGTAATAGGATGTAACAGGGTTCCTTTTATTCCACATCCTCACTAACATTGGTTTCTGGTCTTTTTGACATGGGCCGTTCTCATGTATGTGAAATGGTATCACACTGTGGTTTTAATTTACATTTCCCTGATGATAAAGGATGGTAAGTATTTTGTATGTGGCTTTTGGCCAGCTGTGTGCTTTCTTAATGGAGAAGTGTCTATATCACTCTTCTGCACATATTATGATTGGGATCTTTGTTTTTTGTTGTTGGGTTCTTTGTAGATCTTGGGCACATTTGTCAGATGTATGATGTGCAATGTCTTCTCCCACTTTGTAAGGTGTCATCTGTCTTCCATTGTAAGGTCTGAGAAGTAAGGTCTGGTCATTATTTTAGTTGTGGTCTACCTTTTCTTTGATCTTCCGCAATTGTAACATGCACAGGAGAAGGATATGAAAGATTTACTCTGTTTGTAAGTCATAGTTATTATTGAAACTGACAGTTCAGGTCTTTCAACAATTGAAAACTCACAGCCATTATCTCTTTATGCATCTTTCTTCTTTCTCATTCTCTCTTCTTTTTAAACACTGATGTTAACATGCTGACCCTTCTAAATATATCCATTTTGTCTTTTAACCTCTCTCATGTTTCTGTCTTCTGTCGTATAGGTTGCAGACTAGGTAATTTCTCCACATCTCTTAGTTTTCTGCTTATCTTTTCACATGTGTTTAATCTGCTGTTTAATATATTCATTGAATTTTAAATATCAATTATTGAGGTTTTATATCTGTAAGTTTTATTGGTTCAGGTTCAAACTCCCTGTATGTATGTACCTATATATCATATTTTATTTCTGAGAATTCCAGAATCTGGAGTTCTCACGCTTAGTACTTTAATTCTTTGTTTTGTGTTCAGAGGTTGGGAGTTGTAAGTGGTTCATTGTTCTCAGGATTTTTTGGTGAGCATTCCTGTGGCCTCCTTTGAGGTTAAGTTTCTCTAGGGACACTCTCTGTGTCCTTGTGCAGTACCTGGGAGACCTATTGGTGTTTTCTATTACAAAAGTTTATTTTTATATCATTTTGTACATTTTTTTTCCATCTCAATTGTAATCCCCACGGGTTTCCCATCACCAAGTCACCCGTGTGCCATCACCATAATCCCTTGCACTTCCCTCTCCCCACCCCCATTTTTGATCCCATTCCCTACTCCACCCCCGCAAAATGTCTCTGGTATATGGTTGTTCATTATTTTTGTTATTTTCTCGCCTGGTCCATTATACTCCTGCTATGAGTGAAACCATCCGGTATTTTTCTTTTTCTTTCTGGCTTATCTCACGAAGCATGATCTTTTCCAGCTCCATCCAAGTTGCTGCAAAAGATATGTGTTTCTCTTTTTGGTTGCTGAGTAATATTCCATGGTATATATGTACCACATCTTTTTTATCCAGTCATCTACTTTTGGGCATTTGGGCTGCTTCCATGTTTTTCCAATTGTAAATAAAGCAGAAAAAAATATGGAATGCTTCACGAATTTGCGTGTCATCCTTGCACAGGGGCCATGCTAATCTTCTCTGTATCGTTCCAATTTTAGTATATGTGCTGCCGAAGCAAGCACCCTATTGGTGTTTTCTTGGCCCTCACTATTGTGTAAGAGATGGCTGGTGTTTACAACATTTTCCCTGCAATCTACACCAACCAGTGTCAAGGCACATGAATTTCTATGCTGCCCTTTGCATAGATGCAGGTTTATTTTTTTACGCACTTTTGGGGGGCTGTAGCCTTTTTGAGTCTCAACTTTATGATGATGGGATTCCATGTCATCTCTTGCCTTGGGTCATGGCTGAGTTTTATCTCCTGTCCCCCTTCCTGAAGTCTTCTGCAAGAACATCAGCATCTATAGGGTTTAGCAGAAACCCTCAGGGAGGAACTGACTCCAGCACGCATTTCTTTACAGACTTCTTATTTCACTTTGTTTTAGGGCCTTGCAGATTTTTGACTTTTGTGCCAGCTCAGTCATGCATTTAAATAGATCTAAAAAATATTTTATCCAACCATTTAGTAGTTTCACTTGGAAGGGTCCTTCAGGAGAATCAGATCAACGTTGCCCCTGGAAACAAGCCATCTTATTATTCTTTATAAACGCAAATTAATTTCTTTTTAAAGCAACCAATGACTCTGCCTCTGTCAATTCAAGGTTCCTGTTCTTTTTCTTCCTCGGGTGGTGGGAGGGGCTTTGTGATGCCAAGGTCTGGCCCTGTATACATGATCTCAGTGTCCTTTCCATACATGACCATCGAGGGATGTAGCCCACCTGAATGTTCACTGAGTCATCCCTCAGGCCACGAGGCATTTTCTGGTCCTGTGATGCTCAGCAGTAGTTTGTACCACACTTGGGGGCTGTACCAACATCCTTCTAGGGCTGAACCCCCTCCCTTTTCTGAATTACTGGTCATGCTCATTCTACAGGGCAGGGTGGGCAACAGGCACCCTTAGAGTCCTGCAGTAGCGATTCTAGGAGACCACCTGGCTCACCCCCTTGTGCTAGGTGTGTGTGGATAGAGCTGTCTTGACTGTGGCCTGTAGCTGAGCTGAGACTGCTCTGAGGGGCTGAGCACTTAACCTAAGGGTCCAGAAGGCTGGGGGTGAGAAGATTTGAGACCAGAGAGCCTATTTTGTGGGTTGGGACCTGCATAAAGAATCAGGTGTTGGAAAGTAAATGAAATCAGGCTTAGGAAAGTAAATGACGTTTCCAATAAGTGAGAAGAGCAACTTCTACTGGTCTCTTTGGAGATGGACCCAGGCATCCAACTTAGGCTGACCTTGTTCTTATTCTCCTCCTTACTGTCTCTCGCCTTCCCTCAGTCCCTTCCCTGCCACCTTCTTTTGTCTGAAAATATCCAGAACATTTTTACTTACTTAAAAGTAGAATTTCCTTTTCCTTTATTTATAAAAGTCATTGTATTCGTTATAGGAGAGGTACAGAATATAGACAAGTACAGGAAGATAATAATGCTTACCCAACCCCATCTACTATTATTTACAACTGTATTCATCCTTTGTTGTATATATTTAAATATTTACCAAATATGAACAATAAATACATAACTTAATATTTATATTATACAATTTGAATGATACTCTGTGGCATTATTTTAGAGATGTCTTTTTCTCTATTTAATGATCTATTATGAAAAAATTTATTGCCCTAAGAGTTCTTGGAAAAGATTATTTTTAATGGCTCATATATTCCTTTGTATAGATAGAATAGTAGGTATTCAATCAAGTAGTATGCATTTGGATGTTTTCCAGATTTTTAGTTTTATAAATAACTCCTCAATGAACACACTTGTGCATAAATTCTTATGTGCATCTCTGATTTCTCCCCCTGTGTATATTTTTCTCTAAGAGGACTTGCTGGTTAATTTTTTTGAAAGTTCTGATAATTATATAGATCTATTCTACAATAATATAATATATTTGTATGAATATGTGTCATGTAAAATGCCAAAAACATTGTGTTCTGCAAAATCATGTACTAAAAATGACATAACTTATGAGAAAATATGTTTAAGGCAGATCACACAAAATTTATGTTATGTTGTAACCACAACACTAACAAAAAGTAACAATTCTAATAAAAATGCTATTTAAAAATGAATCAAATTTGTAATAAATAGAATAACAACCGCATCACTTCTAAATGTGGCTTGCTAGAAAGTGTTGCAAGGAAAGATTGGAGAGGAGCTGCTGGAATATGGAGGCAAAGACAAAATTCATAAAGCTGGTAGATAACCTTGAACTATATGCACTTGGAGGTAGAGCAAGTAGCCAAGCCAAGCTAAGAGGAAGAAAAGTGGTTAGTGACCAGCTCAGCGGCCTCCCCTTGAACCTCCTCAGCTCAGCTGTGGGCATGTCCTGTGGGTTCAGCTGTTGGTGCTTGGAAGCCTCCAACCAGCTTCTGGGAAGAAATGCCCGTCAACCAAATCGGATGCTGGGCAGTATTAACATGCTTACCTCCTCCGTCAATCGCATGTGACCTCATTCTCATTGCAGAAGCCGGGGCTGTAGTGAGGCAGATTGGACTGTGAGATTGCAGTCCAGAAGGTTAGTCCACTCGGTGACCAGTACTAGTATATGAAAGTCCCTAACTGGGACTTTTTGTCCCAACACAGAATAATTAGCCCTCTTTAAAACTGGCCAGTTTCATGGATTAAACATGGAATCTCATTCTTTAAATGCGTTCTTTTTGGGTATCAGGGAAAGCAACTATTTCTCCGATGTTCTTAGCCAATTAAATGTCCTTCGTGAATTGCTGAGGCCTACCATCCATTTTTCTATTAGGATGTGCATGTTTTTCTTATTGATCTCTCTTTATAGATGAAGGTTATTAATCTTTCCAATGTCAAATTATGGCAAATGTTTTCTCAGCCTGTCATTTGCTTTTCGGTTTTGTTTATGATTCATTTAAGGCACAGAAGTTTGAAAACATTGTCATTAAATTTATACAGGTCTTTTCCTTTACTATTTCTTCCATTGTTTTGTATTGAGAAAATCCTCCTTTATATATTAATCAGTAAACATTTACTCACAGATTTCTAAAGAATTAAGCTTTTTACATTTAGCTTGTGAAATTAGTGTAGAATTAGTTCTTATATATTAACTCATATATATATTAATTCATATATATATGTGTGATGATATATCTAATAAATTATTTTTGCCATATTTCAGTTTTCCCCAATATTGAAAGACATGCATCTTTTCCTATGGCTTCTGATATTTCTATAACATACATTAATCTTTTATTATTATAAGATAGGTCCGCTTATGCACGATATATCCTGTTTCATTGATCTGTATGCCAATAATTTACCAACTTTAGTTATTGCAGATTTATATACATTGTTTGTATAAATATCTGAGAGCACCATCTTTCCTTGTTTTTTTTTTTTTTTTCACCCAGAGTTTTCTTAGTTTAAAGTTCTCATCTATTTCTTCTCCCAGATAAATTTACACTTATCCACTGGGATTTTTTATTAGGGCTGTATATTAATTAAACAAGGGTTTGTGCCAGATACTAAGTATTTTTACTTTATTGGTCAAGTATAATCTTTGTTTCTTTCTCTTAAAAAAAAAATTCAAAGTGGGCCCTCCCTGGTGGCATAGCAGGTTAAAGCACAGCACTAAGAAGCTAAAGCCACTTCAGCATGAGTTCAATCCCTGGCCCCAGAGATGACCCACATGGCATGGCAGACCTCTTCTGACCTGCCTGCTGCTCCTCTCAGAAGTGTTCTTCATTGATTTGCCTGTTCTGCTCCCCACTGTGTCTCTGGTGAATCCTCTCACTGCCCCTGCACCTCTGCCCTGTATCCCAGTTCTGTATGCATAAATAAATACATCTTAAAAAAAAATGCAAAGTATAAAAACCATTCTTAATCACAAACTGTAGATAAGCAGGCAATGGGGTGGATTTGGCCCCTAATTATGGTTGTCTGGCTCCTGACTTAGACAATTATACTATTTGTCTAAGTAACAAAGGGCCAAATCCTGGTGGCTTAATACAACAGAACTTTCATGTCCCATAATTCTGGGTGCTGTAAATTCAATATTTAGGCTGTAGTAGGACCATTCTTCCTCTAAAACCTGTAAGGGAATTTTGTTATTTCCTAGGTTTTGTTGGCAAACTTTTGGGGTTCCTGACTGGCATCTGTGCCTCTCCAGTCTTCCCTCTGTCATCACAAGGCACTCTCCCTGTGTTTCCTCTGCTCTTCTTCTAAGGCAGCAATCACAGTGGATTAGGAATTCACCTTACTCCAGGTAGACCTCATCCCTACTTCCAAATAAGGTCACATTCTGAGGGGCTGGGGGTTAGAACTTCACTATATCATTGTTGTTAGGATGCAATTTAAGCCATAAAACTATTTGAGAAGATTATAGAATAGAAATTTCTCTAACTTTTAATATTTCTATCCAACAATATTAATATGTATTCTGTATGTGTAATAGATATTTATTAATTTTGTGACATTAAATCATTCTGGCAAAACAAGATTAATTCCTTTTTATTTATCAGTATAATTTTAAATTTGTCACTAATTACATTGAGATTTATGTCTGCATTTCTAAGGGATCTTGGTCTTTTCTCTTTTTTTAAATGCTATATGTATTTTATTTTTTTAATATTTATTTGTGCATACAGAACTGGGGTACAGGCCAGAGGCGCAGGGGCGGTGAGAGGCTTCACCAGAGACAGAGTGGGGAACAGAACAGGCAGATCAGCGAAGTACACTGCTGAGGGGAGCAGCGGGCGGGCCAGGAGAGGTCTGCCACGCCATGTGGTCACCTCCGGGGCAGGTGGGGATCGAACTCATGCTGAAGTGGCTTTCATTCTGAGTGCTGTGCTTTAACCCGCTGCGCCACCAGGGAGGGCCTACACGTATTTTTTATGCTATATTAAGTATTAAGCTTCCTCCATAGAATGAGTAGCTCAGCTTCCATATTTGTCCACATAAGAGAGAAGTTTATATAACATGGCAATTAACATTTCCTGGTAAGTTTGAAAGCATTCACCAGTAAAACCATTATGTCCCGGAGCTTTTATTTTGGGGGATAATTTTTTGATAACTGCATTTCATCTGTAGTGTTAGCCCCCTCCTAAATGAACTAAGTTACATCTGAATCAGCATATACCCAACTCAGAGTTCTTGAAATGTCTTCTGGAACCTGGGTGTGCAAAACTGCACCTCTGATCACCCTGAATTCAGGGGAAGGAACCCAGGTCACATTGATAGGCTCTGCCTAGGAAGCATTCTCTGTAACTAAGTTCATTACACAAGTGTCAGGAATTTGGCTGACCTGGCTGGCCTGACTGACCTGGAAGCCTCTATGTCCTTGGAGTGTGTCAGACAGCAGGCACAGGAACGTGAGCATGTCAGGCTATCACAGTGGATGGTCCTCCAGTAACCAGGTAGCAAAGGGACCCAAGGACGGCTGACGCTAGCTTCCACTGGAAGACCCCGTCCACTCAGGCAGCCATCTTTCCAGTCTAGCCCTGCGCCAAAGGCTCGACTGTTTTCACATTACTCCCTGCCATTGCACCTCCTTCCTAAGACATGGGGTGCACTGCTTGCCTTGGGCGCCCGCAGATGCACCGTGTGGAACAGTCCACTCAAGTGTCGAATTCCTGGCCTCTCTTTGGGGCTGCCAGAATCCAATATGTTTACCCATATGCTTGAACCTTTCTGCAATTCTTCCATCTGTTTCTGGGAAATGTGAAGGAATTTAATGATCTTTTCTGGGGTTATTAAACCGACAGCTGTTGTCATTAATAGAGGACATTCTTTACTGCAGCGAACAAACGCTAGTCATAACTCTAGCCTGTCGTCTGCGCGCTCGTTAATGACTAGAGCGTTTGTCTCAAGACTGGGGTTATGGACATGGAGGGTTCCGATGCCAGCTTTGAAGATGATTCATCTTCAGAGTGTGAATACCCTTCCTTCTTTTTTGTACTCTAGGCAGCTTTTGAGGCAAAATTTTTAAATGACAAAAAACAAAATCCAATCTGCCAGCCGTTGGGTTTTCTTTGAAAATGAAGGCGCTTGAGTGCTAAAAAGGAAAGATTACATTTTACTGTGTGTTTCAAATTATGGTTCATTTTCTAGTAGAATGTTAGAAGCAGAGAGAGACCAGTTTTTATAGTTTGCATCAGAGGTTATAAATGTCATAGATTGGGCTCTGGGTGCCTGGAATCTGCACACAGAAACAGTAGGGAAGAGAGGGGTGGTCTGGCCTGGCCTCCACCTGCCCCTTGAGCTGAGGAGGTTTTGCTGATTGATAGCATGAGAGATTGCTCTTTGGAGGCTCAGAATGCCTGGTAAGGCCCAGTAGTAGAAAGACGGGGAGAGTTTTAATCTCACTGTTACAGGACACCAAATCTGGTCCAGGACAGCAAATCTGTTACAGGACAGGGGGAGGCACCCCTGAAGCCCCAAACCTGCCTGTTCTAAGTGGGTTCTGCCATCTACCGCGTCAAGACAAAACAGATAAAATTTTAATGAAAAGGGACTTTAATACAGTGAATATACAATACGGGAACACAGAGAATATAACTTCTAAATCAAACACTGTAGTCACCCATCCCCTTGTGGGCAAAAGTCAACCCAAAGGGATTGGCCCAAAGCAAGGCCTGAAAGCTGCCACAAGACTAAAGCACCGTCTGGCCGGGACCCATGGAAAAGGGTCAGAAATGGCCAGATAAATGTGGAAGGAAAAGAGCAAAATCAAAATCAATATAAACACTGCCATAGTCACCTCCCTACAGGTATCTCACCCACATCTGCCTTAACCAGTCCAGGGTCAGGAAACAAGCCTGGTTTCTTCCTCATGTGCTTGCTGCTCCATGTGGCTTCCTCAGGTCTCCTCCTTGTTCTCCATCCAGCTTCATTCCCTTCTTCTCTCTTTTTCTCTGCTCAGCTGCACCCTCCTTCTGGGTGGGGCAGGGAACCTGGAACTTCCCCTTTTCCTAGGGACCACCCTGTTACATCATCAGATAAGATTCCAAGGTGCAAGGGGTGGTAGATGGAGTTGGGAGGGTCATCTGGAATCTGGGACTAACAAGTCCCTGCAGTCCTGGTCTACAAGTCTGTTAGTTTCTCCAGGCTGGATTCCAGCAGTGCTGGGGCTGTGAAAACCATGTGCAGATCCCAGCCCCACAAAACCGGGGTGCAAGTGATCAGTCTTCAGAGAAGGAAGGCTATAGTTAGTTACTTCTACAAATTTAGGAGCACTTGGGTAGACCTGGGCTCTGAATACTCCTTTCGCCTTCAGCGACCTGCAGACCCACAGGAGGAGTGTCTGGGTCCTGGACTAGGCTAATGGGGAAGGTCTGAGGTCTTTGACAGGAGGCCTGGCAGTTTGGAGAGGGGCAGCTGAGATTGCTTTGGTACTTTTTGCCTGGAGGTTTTGCTCCACCATGCAGTGAGGAGCCAAACCCACAACAGAGAGCAGAGTGCCTGGAGGTTGGAAATAAGGAGCGGAAGAGGCAGGAGCAGGATGGGTTGGACAGACACCATGGGGCCACTTTTGTTCTCCTCTAATATAAGAGTGGGTTCTCTGGCTATCCTCCAGGGTCAGGGGATTTCAGGTGACCTGGTTCCCTAGGATCATGGACACAGTAACGGTTTCAGAATGTTTCTCCCTCTCACGTTTCCATCCCAGAAGGTTTTTTCTGATTCTTTGTTACCAGGTGGAGGTTGGGTGCCTGATGGTTCCAGATTCTGGATTCTGGCTGCCCCCATGGGTCACTTTTGTTCTCCGTCACTATTATTAGAGTGTTTTATCTGAAACTCCATTCATCTATTCATCCAAAGCATGAGTACTTATATGTACCTAACAATTTGCCAGGTCCTGGCACTACAATTTCTCAGGACCTGAGTCATTTCTCCTAAGGATCTTACAGTGTAACTGACATTTCCAATCATATGGCACCACTATCTGGTGACTACCAAGTAGGGGCAGACTCAGGTGCTGTGGCACTCATTCCTGTATTGGCGTGAGTCAGAGAAGGCTTCCTGGAGGAGGCAGCATCCCACCTGGGTATAAGAGGGCATTGCTATTCAGCTTGGGGGGATCTCCAAGCAGAAAGGGCTGTGGCATAACAGCCCTGTAGTGAACTAGAGCTTGGAAGTGGATGTGGGGGGAGCTGGGAGAAACCAGAGACAAGGCTATGGAGGGAGGTTAGGGAAATAAATTCTTGGGTAGCTTTATGCCTAATTAAACATTCCCTGACTTTCTGGGCTCCTGCGTTACAACCATGTTTATAATTGCCTCGCTGATGCATTCACTGTCATTTTTCTATTGGCTTTACACTCTGCCCTACACGCCAATTAGAATATAAAATCTAGTGAAGTGAAAAATAAATGGGTTGTGGGGTGTTTGCTTGTGAACTGGCTGCTCTGCTAAGAGCCTTAATAACTTCACGCAGTGTCTCAATATCTTCTTGTTGGGGAAAAGAAAGAAAAATCACGCTCGTTGTCTTGGTTGTCCGCGCTCACCAGGCATGGAGAGAAAAACTGTGTTCTCTGGGGTCGGTCCTTAAGGGAAGGTTTCTCAGCACGGCATATTCCAGGTGTCCTGTTTCCCTAGGATGATGGACATGATGACGGTTTCAGTGTTCCTGCCTCTCGTATTTCCAATCTGGAAGGTTTTGCCTCTCCTCTTGTAACTAGGGGGAGGCTGGGTCCCGGTGGGTCTGGTTCCTGAAGTCAGAGAGCGACATCCCAGCAGCCGGGTCCACACCACGTCCCTCTTCTGTCTGTGAATGGCCGGCAGGGGCGAGCAGCCACCTGAATTACCCAAATTACCCACCGAGTGCGCTGGGGAAATCAGCTGGGGTTGGGAGGGCTGGAGAGCCCACCAATAAAATGCTTCTCAAAAGCAGGCAGAGCTTGGGTCCCCTCTCAAAATAATAGTCTTTTCAAGAGCTCTCCTCCACTGTTGTTGACTAAAGAAATTTCTATTATAATGTTATTTAAATATGTACCGACATAAAAACTGGAGCAAAATCCTTTTGCTTATGGTTCTCATATGACTATAAAAGCAAGACAAATGGACAAATTATAGAAAGCAAACTACGAAATCAATAAAATTCAAATTAACAACATTAATTTAATGGGATATCGTTTTACCAAACAAATCACCGTGTTCCCCGGGAACTGGGGCTGGCTGGGCCTAGGGATTTCCCGAGTCTGGAGGGTGCGGAGCTGTTTTCCAGTTACCCTGTCATAATGGCCCCATAATGGCCTTGTCCTGGCCCATGTGCTTCACTATAGGGCGCTTCTAGCTCTGCTCTTTTTAGCCTACCATAATCAGCTAAATAAAGGAATAAAATTGAATATAGTCCCCCAAAGCTGGAAAGCTCTATTTTCAAGCCTAACCCCTAACACACACACACACACACACACACACACACACACACATATCCTATGGACTCAGGAGGGTGTAAAGATCATGAAGAAATGCTCTATGTGAAGGGGTAAGGGCGCCCTGGGGTGGGTGTGGCATGGGGTTATACATCAGAGAAGGTATGAGCCTATTGCCCTAAACCATGCAGTGTGTAAAGCAGTGTGCTTGCATGACATGTGGTGACATGTGCATGGCAGGCTCACACAGAGTGCCCGAGCAGGTGAGCTGGAGATGAGGGCAGTCAGGGAGAAAACAGAAAACTTGGGAGTGGGGTTGGCATTGAAGGACCTGCTGGGTACAGATGATGGGGGTGGGAGCAGAGGACAGGTTGCTAGGTTAGGAACTGGGGTCCAGGCCCCCAAGCTGGATGCCGGTCCCCACGGGGCCTCATCTCTGGAGGAGTGTGGGGAAGACCCTGAGGCCAGAGGGGAACCTGCTCTGAAGTTCTCACCCTAGTCCTTCCTCTAAGCAAGGCAAGTTCAGGTCAGGCTTCTCCTCCAGGCAGGTACATCCAGAGGCTTTAGCTGCAACATTAACAGCATAAAGAAAAACAAACACAAAGACTCCCTTAATCTACAAGTGTTTACCACATGGTGCTTAAGTGTTGAGTGTGAAACAATATCAGGGCATCTAAGGAGGAAGTTAAATTAACAAAGGTGGAGCTGGAGGTTGCTCCTATTTGGGGAGAAGCAGGTTTAGGCAGGCTTTTAAGAGGAGGTAGCCTTTGGGGGGGGAGGGAGGCCAAGATGGCAGGGAGGGCCCAGACAGGGTAGCAGCAAGCAGTTTAGAGAAGGTGGTGCTGGGTCTGGCGAGGGAGGCCAGGGCCAGAAGGAGGTTCGCGAGAGATAAAGTTGGAAATGGAGGTCGGCATGTGTCATGGTGGACACAGAAAGCCAGGCAGAGGCACTGACTGGGGGTGTCTCCGGCAGTCAGGGCAGGGCCCCAGGTTTCCAAGCCAGGGTTGACCCCACTGATAAATGTGCTGGTTCCATGCTATTGGAGGGAGTTTGGGGAGAAGACTAGAGAGGAGTTAGGCGTGGGCTTTCTGTCTGAGAGAGAGGACACCGAGGGGCCCTGAGGTGGAACAACCCCTGATGGTTCTCCATATCCTCTCATCTCTGGCCCAAGGGGAATCACCAGACCTCATTTACACCAGCCCTCAGGTGCTGGAGTCACCCTCACCCCCTGGCTCTGAGGAAGTTTCAAAGAGAGGCTGTTGCAGGACTACAGTATCCAGCCCCATGTCCACCCCTGCTCCGGGTCCAGTCTGGATTGCTGCTGTCCAATGGGCACCCCCGCCCAGCGCTCACCTGGAGATGGTGTTTGGCCAGTGGTCCACCTGTGATCGATGACAGCCCTCAGTCCACAGGAACCAGTTTACTCAAATGCTCACCCACTTGTCCAGCCACAGGGTTTTGCCATGAGGTCGGCTATCGGGCACCATGTATATCCAGTTCATCATCATAGGAATGGAGGGGAACCCCTTCTTGAAAAAGTGTTCCTTGGGGCTAGCTAATGCCACCACCACTGCTATTGTTTTGTCCCGACTTTTGTGACCTGCCGCAGGATAGAAAGGACTGGAGCAGAAAAGCTGAGCAAGCAGCGTTTAATGCTCACAGACAGCCGCTAAGGCAGAACTCCAAAAGGGGGGTCTGCAGCCACGACCAACTCTATAAAGGGGGAGGGTCTCTTTTTCATCACATTTTGCATAAGGCAAATTCCTATTGTTCAGCTTGAAAAATACAAGTATGGTCCATTTGTGGTGAGCAGGCAGACTGGTTCTCAGCGGGGGAGTGGTAACTCTGCCCTGTGCTGGGGAGGTCGCTGGCAGTCGGACACTGTGTGCTGGGTGAAACGGGCTGGCCTCAGGGGCTGAGCCCCTAAACCGACACTGCAGAAGGGGTGCCTTGGAATGTGCTCAGCCCCTTCCAGCTGTGCTGCTGGAAGCTGCAGCTGGTGTGGCCAGAGCTGTTAGCTCGTAAGCATTTGCTTTCAATTCACATGAAACCAGTTCTTGACTATATCTGGTCTTAAAGGCTAAAAGCGCAGTTCTAGGAGCCCACTCCTTTATGCTAATGTATTCGCTCCATTAATATTTATTGAACACCTGTTATGTGCCAGACATACTTCTAAAAGCTAGGGAATTATGGGGGGCGGGGGGCTGGCAGACAAAACAATCAAAACTCTTGCTCCTGGGAGACTAAGAAAGAAGGGCCATGAGGGAACATTCTGGGGGATGGAGTTTTCTATGTCTTGGTGAAGGTTGGGGTCACACAGGTACATGCATTTGTCAAAACTGATTGGATGGTACCTGTAAGATTTATGCATCTCACTCTACATAAATTTTGCTGTCAAAAATACAAAAGAATTTACATAAATACTGAACTCTGGTTGCTGATGTGCATTTTGAAGTGTTAGGGATAAAGTGTCTGTAATATACTTTAAATGCACCAAAAAATAAGAAGATTTGATGGATGATGAAATGGTTAGAAGGTTAGACATATGTAAAGCAAATGTTACAAAATGTTAACAGCGGAGTCTGGGTGGTGGGAATGCGAGTGTTTCAGTATATTCTTTCAACTTTCCTTAGGTTTGAATTTTTCATAATAAATTGTTAGAAAAAATGAAATAAACACACAAACCAAAGAGTTTGAAATAATCCTTAGCCTTGTACAGTTTCCATTCTCATGGAAGGAAAAAAAATGAGCAGTTCCCAAATAATCTATTTCTTACAATCTCTTCATTTCATTACAACTTTGATGAGAAAATAAAATAATCCCCTTTGACTTTGAACAAAATGACAATGTTATTTGATGGCCTGTTTCCTTCTACATCGTTTCTCTTAAAGTGGCAGCATCCAAGAACCCATCAATGAGGTTAAGTGAGGACTTACACTATTTAGTATGTGAGGTGGTAATGGCTATAGATGTGTCAAAGGAAAATAAATCAGGGGACAGGATGAGGAATACTGGGACAGGGGCACATTCATCTAGAGAGACTGTGAGGGGGCAGAGGTGGTGCAGGTACGTGAGGGCCTGGGCCATCTCTGCAGGTACGCGAGGGCCTGGGCCATCTCTACAGGCACAGGGCAGAGCACTTACAAGGTCCCAGAACAGGTGTGCGCTGTTTCATCAGACAGCAAGGAGGCCAGCTGGTCTGAAGTGGAGGGAGGAATGAGACAGGCCACAGAGGCTGTGGGTTCCCCAGTTCCCATGAGAACCCTCACTGCTTCTCTGGGAGAGATGGGGGACCCAGAATGGGTTCTCAGCACGAGTGTGCAGTAAAAGAAGCTGGCATGTATTTTAAACCTAGCCTCACTGCTGCTGCTCTGTTGAAAACCGAGTGTGGGTGAGGGGAGAGCAGTCTGGGAGAAGGCCAGGAGCCACGGCAGAGGGTCAGATCAACCAGGATGGTAGCCGTGGAGGTGTGTGGGCACCGTTGCGTCCTCTGTACATTTTCAAGGTAGAATGGGCAGGATTTGCTTGTAATGCAGATGTGAGGAGGGAGAGAAAAAGAGGAGTCAAGGTGAGTCCAAGGTTTTGGCTTGCGTGACAGATGGAATAGCGCTGCTGTGTTCTGAAATGAGGTGCAGAAGAGCAAGAGGGAAAGAGAAGAAAGGGGGAGTGAGGTGCTTTGCTACTCTTTAGGGATGCCAGTGGGGACAGGAGAGATAGAGCTTGGTGAAATCAGAGCTGTGGATTGGACAGGGAGTAAAAGTGACCTTCAGTTGCAGGTCGGGGCGCAGCCAGGGTCAGGTCTCAAGAGCGACACAAGGGTCCTGCCGGGACGTGCTGCTCCCCAAGGGCTGTCCCTGGCCTAGCACCCGAGCTGCGTTCTGGAGGGGCTGTAACGAACCTCTAGTGGTTCCACCAATAACACAAAACCTCTCTGCCCGGAAGTTCGCTGATGTTCTGTGGATAGAGCTGGGATTTCCCCTCCCGCCTCCTGTACAGCACAGCCAGGTTAGGACACCCCGAAAGTGGGACGTCAGGGGAGCACACCATCAAGGCTTTAGTGTCTTTGGGGGACCAACCATGGAGTTCATCGGGGCACTCCGGGCTTTGACACAGAGCTTCCCTTCCTTACTTAGGTAAGCCAGACAGCCGGTCTCCTGTCCCTTGCCTCCTGCATAGGGCTCACGGTCTTGTTTTGATGCTGCCTTTGACCCCGAACAGTTACCACATTAGCACATTACTTTCGCAATGTTGGCTTGGGAAGAGTGGCTGCTCCCCTTCCTGCCGCCTGTGCGCCTCCCTCCTGGGTGGGAGAGAAGAACCGCTATCTCTGGGCTTCCAAGGAAGCCACAGGTTCTGCCATGTGTCCATGGGCAAGGCCTTTCCCAGGCCAACCACCGGCTGTGCTGCTGACGTCAGGCTGCCACGGACTCTGGCTACCACATACCACAGGGTTCTGTGCCAGTGAACCTGGAGCAGAGGGCGTATTGGCCGCAGGGAAGGGCCAGCAGGGTGTCCTTGGAGTCCCGCTGAATTTATAACTCTTTTTTTGCCAAGCGGCCAGACTTCCCAAGTCAAATCAGAACCCAGGATGTTCTGTTGAAAAGAGAAACAGAATGATATTGATTGCCTGTGTTTTGTAATAACTAAAATCCAATAATATACCGTGTTAATTTAGAGCAGAAGGCAAAAAATAAATAAATAAAAAATATAAAAAAACCCCACCTCATCGTAAATATAGGTTATAGGAGACAGAAGAAGAAATTATATTGTAACATGTGAAGATGCTAATTCGATTTGTTTGTGCTATAAATACCATGCCTGCACATCAGCCTAGAATGTGGAATTGCTTTTTCCTGTTTATTGGACTCAATCCTTTCTGCTTTCTTGTTGAACGGAGACTTTAAATGGAGAATAGAAATATGACCAAAGGAAAGGTTTTTTTTTTTTCTTTCTCATTTAAAGCTGCAGAATAAAAACATGATTTAGTAAAGGGAAAAGCAATCTACAATTATCTGTATTTAGGAGATAGGCAGGGGAGACGTCTTTGTTCTGTGGGGCTTCTGGAAATAACCATTGGAGAGAAATTAAATCTTTAGTTTGTTGGAGAGGGAGGAGATCAGATGGGTAGTTCTGATCAATCCCCAAATCATCTTTGAAGTTGCTTACTTTCTGGGTCATTGCGCGTGCACACTAACCTCAGCGTGGGCCACTCCCGCTTCCAGAGCCCAGCCTGCTCTCTCGAGGAGACGGAGTGTTTGAACTCTATCTGTGATTGAAAATACTTAAGTGTGAGGCCTCCAGCGTTCTCCCCTTTCAAGGTGACAGTAATTGAAGGATGGCGCCATGCAATTCTGACATTTATAACGCTGCTGTGGAAAAGGTCAACTTCCTTTTGGATGTGCATTGGAACCAGCGGGAGAGGAGCTTTGAGATGTCACATTACTTTTTTGATATTTTCAGTGATGCTTTGATTAATAACAGCTTCAATTTGCAATATGTAATTATCACCCCCCCTCCACTGTATGAAATCACAGGCTCTGAAGAAATAGAGCAATGGCTTCCCCACAGACGGGTTGAACAGAGGCTCATGAGAACTTGGGGAGTGGGGAGGGGGTGATCTGAATGAGAAAAAAACTCTCTTCCTCCTTAGGCGAAGCCTGAGGTGGTGCAGGGCTTTTAGGTCAGATCATGCAGGATCTGAACTGCCGTGCACTTGGAGATTGGGCTTTATGTGGGGGGCCGGGGGAAGCCATGGGTGGTTGTCAGCAAGAGGGAATGTGGCTGTACTTGATCTTTTGAACATGTGCTCTGGTTGGCATGTAGGGATGGACTGAGGACAGGGTGTGGTGGAGGTGATGACTGGGTAGGAATCACAGTCCAGAAGGTGGCTATGGATGCAGGCTTGCATACAGGGACGGGGGAGTGGCGATGGAGACAAGGGGTTCAGAGGAGGCACACTTGGGAGGTAGAGCCGGCAGAGCTTGCTAACATGCTGGTGTGTGGAAGAGAATGATTCTGAGGGCTTTCAGCTCTCCTAATGGCCGTTGGCTCTGGTCAGTGGCATTGGCTTTGCTTTTATTGCAGGGAAACGGTGAGAGAGGGCTGTGGCTGCTCATGCCAGAGTCCTTCAGGTCGAAGAACGGGAAGTGGCTATTGTTCTGGGCACTGGGTCCTGCAGTGAGGAATGTGCCCAGGATGCAGCTGCACTGGCACGGTGCAGGCTCAGGTGTGTCAGAGCAGTTCTAAGGATTAGTCATGCTTGGTACCTGGGGAGGCGGGCCTGAGCTGGCTGCTGCTATGGGAACAGGCTGTGCTTCCAGGTGTGTGGTGGAAAATCAGTTCTTCCCACATCAGGGCCATTGTGACAATAGTGGACATGTTGGAGATGATCGAGGCCGGGGCTTGGTGTGCTGTTGGTGTGCTGGTCAGGGCTTAGAGCCATCAATGTGCAGGTCAGGGTTTAGCCTGTGGCCAGGGTCAGAGTCTAATCTCCCCCCAAGAAGGGAGCCTAAGCTGGGGCTGGGGTCATGGCCAGTGTGTGTGCAGGGCTGTGGCTTGGCAGAGAAGGGGCATGGATTAGGGTGTTCAAGTGCATCAGAAATACAAATACAAATGCAAATACCTCCTCACAGGTGTCTCTTACAATGGATGCTGTGCCTCATGCTTTCTGCTCTGGAGTGAGGACTGTGTTTGTTGGGCATATTCTTTAAAGTTTCAAATTCTCAGGAATGGAGAGAACATTTGATTAGCCCTGGTTGGGCCAGGTGTCCAGCCCTCTATTAATCATCTGTGGTCAAGTGGAAGGTTGGGAGCTCTCAAGGTCAAGAAGACCCTACACCTTGGCGGTTTCCAGGGAAGGGTCACTGTTAGAAATCACAGGGCTCTTCTGGTTGTGTGTGTTTTTTATTTTTAAAAGATTTAGTTATTTATGTATACAAGAACTGGGGTATAGGTCAGAAGTGCAGGAGCAGTGAGAGGATTCACCAGAGACACAGTGGGGAGCAGAACAGACAGAGCCACTGAAATACACTGCTGAGGGGAGCAGCGGGCAAGACAGGAGAGGTCTGCTGTGCCATGTGGGTCAGCAACCTGGCTGGGGATTGAACTCATGCAGCAATAGCTGCGGAGAGCTTTATTGTGCTGAGACTTAACCCCTTGTGCTACTAGAGAGGCCCTGTTTGTGTGTTTTCTTAAAAGTCTGAAAAGACACACCCCAAGTGGGGATTGGTGAGCACAGTGATCAAGATGAGGAAATCTCCTCACACATCACACCCAAGGACAAGATGTAGACCTGGAGATTGACCTCCAAACCCCAATACTTAAATAATAAGAGTTAAAAGAGATTTTTTTTAAAAAAGAGGAAGTTTTAAAAAATATATTAGTAAAACAATTCTGAAGAAATAATTTTTGTGCCTCAACTTATTCTTCTGAAAAATGAATAATGATGATATTTAGCATAGGACAGTGAAATGTATTACTTGGTGAGCCATGTGATAAAACTCAATGCATAATATCATTGTTATTGTTATAATTGAATGATGCCAAAAGACCAAGCATCTTGAATAAAATGGATGAACTCTAGACAATTATAGAAAAATTTCACAACACCAGGGGTTAAGAGAAATATCACAAAACCTTTCAGAATGAGCACAGATCAAAAAAGAAACTGATTCTCTATAAAATAACACGTGTGACTAACATTAGAACCAAGAACATGAGAAGCCATACGTACTTGCCAGTTTCTAAGGGGAATGATTTAAAGCTAGCCCAAAATGCCCTGGAGGATAAAGATTCTTTCACTCATAACTCATCTGAAAAAATCAATATGACCATGCAGATGAAATCAAAGATGTTAGGATACAAGATGCAAAAAAACTAGTAAAATGTAAAGATCAATGATTTTGGTTTTCCTACTAGACATTAATAAATGAAATCAGTTTAAATCCAGATGTGAACTATTTAAGGGTCATTTGAAAGAAGTGGAAAAATGTATTAGACAGGGACGTGTTAGATATTAGAAAGGGAAAAATGTCATAAAGACACTTGGCCCATGCAATAACAGGTAGGAAGTAGGGTGCAGATGAAGGAAGAAAAAAGCAGGATAAATAGGAAATGCAAAGTAAAATGGCAAGAATCAGTCCAGAGCCACCATGAATGACTTAAATGTACCCACTAAGACAAATGTCAGTTGTAGCTCTATTATCAAGAAGCACATTTCAGACAAACTGACACAGAAATGTGCAAAATAGAGGTAATAAAAAATGCAGGGCAAACGCTAACAAGAAGAATAGCAACCCCCAGAAAAAGAATAATTATAACAAAATAAAAAACAAAACCAACAGGCAACTATAATCCAGAGATGTTCTTTCAGGGGTGGAAGGAAGAAAACGGTTTAAAACAGGTGGGAATGTTAAGGGGAAGGATGTCCTAAAGGAACTCTGCAGAGTTTTATGGACTCCACCCCCTACTCCAGCTTTCTGGAACCTACCCCCTACGCCAGTGACTGGAAACTACAACTCCCAGCAGTACCAGGGAAAGAACTGTGAGGACCCAAGGGCAGAGCTAGCAGGAATTCTGGGACATTGGAGGATAAATAGGGCGTGATTGCATCTCGCTCTATAGCTGGGGAAACGGCTCTCTGGACTGTGTGACTCAGTGTATTCAGTCAGCCTAGCCGTAAGTTATCCCAGTTACTTTGTATCCCCCTCTCTTTCCCTGGGTTGTTTCCTATTCCTTTCCTCTTTTGTAAATAAACCTGTCATTGACCCTTTTGTGTATACCTGCAGTATAACCGAATTGTGAGCACGCAGGTGAGGCCCCACAGACAGGGGCCCAGTCCCAGCCCAGCCACTCTGGGCTGCCCTGTAACAGGAAGAGCACAAGGGACTATGGTGATGGTGCATGGGAGAACTGGTGTTGGGGAGCTCCTTGGGGACCAAAAATGAGTGGATAAGGCATACAGTGTATGAAAATGAAGACTGATGTAAAAGAAAAAAGTAAAAATTGGCTCTCCCTGATGGCACAACGGGTTAGGGCGAAGCACTGCAAGTTGGCTGCAGCTGCTTCAGTGTGAGTTCAATCCACAGCCCTGGAGGTGGTCAGATGGTGCAGTAGACCTCTCCTTTCTCACCTGCTGCTCCCCTCAGCAGTGTATTTCAGTCAGGCTGCCTGTTCTGCTCCCCACTATGTCTTTGGTGAATCCTCTCACTGCCCCTGCATCTCTGGTTGTACTCCAGTTCTATATGCATAAATAAATACATCTTTAAAATATATATATAATTAAAAAAAAACAAAAAGAATAGCAACTCTAGACATTCCTATGTTGAAATTAGATAATATGTAACTCATGATTAAAAGTGTGAAAAAGATAAAGAGGGCTGGCTGGTATTGACAGAAGGACCAATCAACTGGAAAAGATGAAGTCATCACAAACCTTTATCTAAAACTATAGCTTCAAAGTCTAGTAAGCAAAACACAGGTGGGTGAAAATACAGGGAAAAGTGATACACCTAGAATCAGCATGGTCTTTATCTCCCAAATCAACAGATCAAAGAACTCACCAAAGAATAAACATACAAAAGATCTTAATCATATAAAAGCTGAGATTTGATTTGAAATAGGAGACGAGGACCAGGACCAGGTGGGGAATCTCCCAGGAAGCTCTCAGTCTTACTCAAATGGAACCCAAGAAATCGCTGTCTTTAAATTTGGTACTAAGTAGCGGAGGAAAAAAAAATCCCCAGCTATTAGTCAACATAGGCTGCTACTTCTTGGGTTAGAAGCTTGAAATTCAACTGCTTGTCTGATCTGACAAATGCTGAGCTAGTCGGTAGGAGGACTTAAGATTTTCCTTCTTTCCAAGATGGCAGCCAAGATGTTTTGTTTCTTCAATTTAGAAATTTTGGAAGGTTTAAAACAGAATCTGCCTAAACACACTTCTCCATGTCTTTGTGGTATCAGGGTGGTGTCCCCAAGGGAGAAGAGGGCAGGGAGCACCCTAGTATGGCAGGGGTGAAGGTTGGGAGTCCCACAGCGAACACAGGGACTTTTAGACCGTGGGAGGGAAGCTGCAAAAATAACTAGTTGCATTTTGCTGTAGTGATGGGGTGGGTCGTGAAGGAGGATTTAGTTAGTCCTAAGAAAAATAAAGGAATGTGATGGTTTTTCTGGCACTTAAGTTCAGATTGATTCATTCCCTGTCAGAATTAATTTCTCTTCTTTTATTTATACAGATTAGTGCCCTCCCTAACTTTATTGCATGTCAAAATTGCTGGAGTGGTTACTAAAACTGAAGATTTCTGGCTTATTTCCCCAGAAATCTTAACTCGATAGGTGTGGAAGGTGGAACATTAATAGTTGGCTTTTTTCTAAGAAAGGTTTATTTATTTATTTACGCATACAGAACTGGGGTGCAGGCCAGAGGTATGGGGGGTAAGAGGACTCACCAGAGACAGAGTGGGGAGCAGAACAGGCAGGTTGAAATGCACTGCTGAGGGGAGCAGCAGTTGGGACAGGAGAGGTCTGCTGGACTATCCCCTGGCCGGGGATCCAACTCATGCCTTGGTGGCTGGTAGTAGCTTGATGGCACTGTCTTTAACACCTGCGCCACCAGGGAGACCAAATATTTGGTATTTTAAATTAGTTTCCTCTGCAATTCTGAAGAGGGGGGTCTTCAGATCTTGCCTGAACTAGTGGTTCTGCACCTTTGAATGAACTGGGAGCATTGGCAGGTGTCAGTGCCCAGACCACGCCCCAGGCTACTTAATCACACCCTGCTCATCAGCCAGTGGAATCCAGGCACTAGGACCACTGTCCTCAGCCTGGTTCATAGGATGAGACATGGAGACTTCTGCCATCCAACTGTCCATCCATTCACAGAACCAGCAAATATTTACCTAGCAAGTCTATTCTTCAGCAGTTTTTGTGATAGGCACGGGAGACACAGGAATGCGAGGTGTTAAGCATCTTTTGACTTTCAACAGGGTAAGGCAGGTAGGAAAGCAAAGAACTAGAAAGGGTTCACAGTGTAGTATTATTTGTGAGAGTGATAAAGTACAGAACCCCAATGCCAGATGATGGAGATGGTAAAGCTCCAGAATCGTGTGCAGCGTTGCTCCATACAAACGCCCAGGTGACAGATCTGGACAGAGTCACAGCCCGGCCACTCCAGGGTGAGTGTCCTAAGGCAGGGACTTAATGCCTCTGAGTGTAAATTCCCTCGTTGTAAAATGGTGATGACAATGGTTGCTTTCTTCAAAAGTGCTTGTTTACTTATTTGTTTTTACTTCATCATTGTTTATTTATAGAATTGATGAGATGGTATATTAGAAAGTCAAGAGAAGGTCAGAGCAGAGAGGAAATCCTCATAAATGTTAGCTGCTATTGTTTTTGTTGCAATTGGTATGATGGCTGCTTGGTTACGCAGATAAAGTACCAGGTTTAGAAGCAAAACCCTGAGTCCTATTGCTAAATATACCTCTTCCTCAGCATCCAGTGTGGGGCAATGTATCAATTAGAGTCACATTACATTTCAACTGTCACTGTTAATCATTTGTTCCTTTCCATTAAGATATTCTGCTTGAATGACTCATGCTTCTCAGTGCTTTTAAAAGAACGAAGGGTTTTGGGAGCTTCCCTGGTGCAGAGGGGTTAGAGTCAGCACAATCAAGCTATTGGCAGCCCCTGCAGCACAAGTTCGATCCCCAGCGAGTGAGCTGATCCACATGGGCAGCAGACCTCTCTTCTCTCGCCCACTGCTCCCTTCAGCAGGGTATTTTAGTTCTGCCTGTTCTGCTCCCCACTCTGTCTCTGGTGAATCCTCTTACCCCCTACACCTCTGGCCTGCACCCCAGTTCTTGTATGCGTAAATAAAAAATACAACTCAGAAAACAGTGTTTAGGTCCCCTACCAAGAGCAGAACTGTATTGTGTGGTGTAGTTTGCTATCTAGAAGGCCTCATTGTGGTGATCATTTTCCAATGTATACAAACATTGAATCATTATGCTGCACAGCTGAGGCTAATGTAATGTGGTGTATCAATTATATCTCAGTGAAAGAGAGGGGTGTGGTTCTCCCAAAGCACCCTTAGGAGGGGCTCCTCTGGGAATACCCTGACAGTGACTCAGAAATTGCGTGGCCCAGCAGAAGGGCAAGAGGAATGCCAGTTTGTGATCCTGACAATATTACTTTCACTTGTGGAAGTTAGAATCCTAACTGAACCCCATTTAGATCAATCTTAAAAAATAAACATTGAGGCCCTCCCTGGTGGCGCAGCGGGTTAAAGCACAGCACTGAGAATCTGAAGCCGCTTCCGCATGAGTTCGATTCCCGCCTGCCCTGGAGGTGACCACATGGCGTGGCAGACCTCTCCTGACCCGCCCGCTGCTTCCCTCAGCAGTGTGCTTCGTTGATCTGCCTGTTCTGCTCCCCACTCTGTCTCTGGTGAAGCCTCTCACCGCCCCTGTGCCTCTGGCCTGTACCCCAGTTCTGTATGAATAAATAAATAAATCTTTAAAAAAAAATAAATAAACATTGAAAACACAAAGCCAGAGAGAAAAGTACCAGGAACTCTATGTCCTCACCACCCGTCTTCAGCAGCAGGCAGCACTGAAAGGACCTGTAGGCTCAGCATAGTTAAAGGATGGAAGGTAGAGCCAAGTTTCTAGCAAGTAGGAACTTTATTGCTTTCCTGGGAGAGGTTCACAGACCCCAAAGACAGGGTAGAAGTCAGGGAAGTCGCGCCCACTGGGCAGGATGGGTAAGTTTTTATAGCGTAGGGAAGTTGCTGTGCTTTTGTTTTCTCCAAGACAGTTATCAGTGATGCTTATCTACATGCCAGCCTTGTGGAGTTGATTCCCAGAATGCAGACAGTTCCAAACTTTAGGAGCTCAAGGTTAGGGGGCTCCCGGCGTACAGACAGTAACAGCCCCAGATTCAAGGTTCCCGCCCCAGCCTTGCCCCCCGCTGCCTGGGTCTTACCAGCATGTGGGCAGTATTTCCTAAGAGGGATCGTCAAGAGTAACCTGAATGCAATGGGGCATGTTTTCCCACGAGCCGAAATCATTCCTGGAAGCCAGGCCCCGCTCGTATCAGAGCAAACCCTAGCCTCAGTGCTGAAGTGTGCAGGAAGCTGACTTCTATGCAGAGCAACCACACAGAAGCTCGTCTCCGCACCAGGAGTGCCATAAGCAACAAATAACAATAAGTCCCATTAAGTGAGTTCTTCTTCAGAACCAGACATATGACTTCCTACCAGACACCCATTATGTTATTTCATTTACATAAAATCAGTGGTACTTTGATTATCCACAGACTTGGAAAGGAACTTCTATAAACTTCTGTAAACTGAAGGCTAAAGAGTTGGTAGGTAGCTAAGCCCACAGGTGGACACCAAAGCGGGATATTTTCAGTTTCTTTCTACCCTCTAGAGAAGGTTCCAGGCAGGCAAGCAGGAAAAGGGGTGGGCTCTGGCCACACCTGTGGCATTGCCACATGAGTTTGGGAAGCTCAAGAACCACCACTGTGACCGCTGGGAACGTTACCTGGGAGCTGGGTGAATGCTTGGCACTCACCCTCTAGGCCACTCCCGGAGCGGGCTCTGGCATGGTGCGGCATCTCTTCTGGGGCCCAGGAGATCTCTCTTTCTTTCTTTCTTTCTATTTATTTTTTTTTAAGATTTATTCATTTATGCATACAAAACTGGGGTACAGGCCAGAGGTGTAGGGGCAGTGAGAGGCTTCACCAGAGACAGAGCGGGGAGCAGAACAGGCAGACCGAAGAAGTACACTGCTGAGGGGAGCAGCGGGCGGGTCAGGAGAGGTCTGCTGCACCATGTGGGTCAGCTCCAGGGCCGGGGATTGAACTCGCATTGAAGCAGCTGTGGCCAGATTGCAGTGATGCGCTTTGACCCACTGCACCATCAGGGACGGCCGAGATGGCTTTCTTTGGGACTTGTCATTCATCTTGGCTCTTGTATTGGCTTCGCTGCCATTGCCAATGTCCCCACTTGCTTTAGCTGTAAAGTCTGAAACCATACCCAATATTTCAATAAAAATCTCATTTAAGTTACACACCTTGGGAGGATTAATACCATGTTTATCGACCAAATTAATTATCGAGTGAGTTCTGGGGTCCATACAAAATGATTCCGACATTGTCCTTATTAATGGGCTGCTTCCCTTAGAATTGCAACTGCTATTCAGATTGGTTATCCTGTAGCAGCTAGTGGAATTTCAGTGAAGGGCTCATTATTTTTGCATATTTCATGCTTCATTTTCTGCTGAAAATGATCCACGTTAGCTAATTGTGGATGTGTTGTTCAGGTCATGGCTGCGTGGTGTGAACTCTGTAAAAGAGTGATGAATCTTGCCTCTCTCGGCTCTGGGAAGGTGTCTCTGCGGGTGGAGGTGGTAAGAGACAGGCAGCATGAAAACACCAAATAAATGGCAAGTTAAGTTTCTTTCTTTCTTTCTTTCTATTTTGAGTGGTAAGTGGAATACAGCCTCGTCTGTATTCCAGAAGAGCTCTAACTGGAGTGAGGAGCTGTGGCTCAGAACATGGATAGTCCTGCTCCTTTCTTGTCCCGCTCTCCTGGAGAATAGTCCTTCTGTGCTCTTGTTTCTACCTCATAGCCCTCTCTCTGGTCTGGCAGGACTCTAGCCTCTCATCAGATTTGAGAAATATGAGACGCTACTAAGGAAAAGCTCTTGTTTATAGTCACGTAGCAAGAGTGACAAAGTCAAGGGTCAGAGACCAACTGTGAAACTCTGCAGAGCTGATGTCTCCAATAGTCCAACACAGCCTCTTACTGGACTGGTGTCCTCAACACGGGTATGACTTCTCTGACTGTTAGATCTGCCTTTGGTAACCATATGCTTTGGTGACTGCAACACTGGAACTCAGGTACCGAGCTGGTGACCTGGACTGTCCAACCTGTTCCTAGCCTGGACCTCAGTGACTGGCTCAGACATGGACATGTGACCCAGATCAGGCAAACAAGGATTCTATAGGCTTTTTGTTGGAACTCTTGAAAAAGAGGGTCATTCTTGTCTCTGGAATGTCTAACTTTGAGGCGGTCTAAGCTTAGGTCTGGCTGTGAGCACTCAGGAGCACACGGTGAAACAGTAGCCTGTGATCCGAAGGATGCTACATGCCTGCAGCTAGTGACAGCTGAACTCCTGGGCCTTCCAGCTACACGAGTTATTGGCAGCCTTGCTTTTCCCATCATGCTGGTCAGGACTGGGTTTTTGGCGTCTGTAATGGAAAGAACACTGACGCCCACAACAGAGTCAATGCATTGGGGGCACAGAGAACTCAGAGTTTCTCCCATGCTGGAGGAGTCTCCATCCCCATGGGGTCACTAGGCTTCTCTGGCTACCTGCTTGAGACAGATATGGGAAGTGACTTGGGGCATTGCTCACCACGCAGCATGGTGGGGACAGACAGCGGAGTTGAGTGCTATCCATGGACAGGTCAAGGATACTGTGCCGAATCACTTGATTTTGAAGTCTACACTGGCGTCCACAGTGCTGTCCCTGACATTACGTGTTCAGCAGGGAGCGGACTGCAGTGAGTAAGCTAGTGCCTCAGATGTCTGGGAACTGAGTGTGATGACACGTATAATGCCAGTCTGACCTAACTCTGCCATGCATAGATTTAGTGAAGAAGTGGATGATGTCATTATCCAGACAGTGAGGATGAAGTTCTTTGAGAAGGTGACATTTGAGCAGTACTGGAAGGTGGCAAAGGGGCTTCTGTGACTGACTTTCTGCAAATGCCAGTGGAAAGCCTTCAGTGGCTAGAACTTGAATGGAGCACTGGAGGGAGTGTGTGGCAGTGGTGAGCTCAGGGAGGTGGGGGAGGGCCAGGTCACTGTGGCATTGTAGAGAAGGCAAGTTCAGGTCTGCCCAAGGCAGAGGCATGTCTATCTATCCACCTGCCATGATTATTAATAGCCCCCCTCACCACTCTCAAGAATGTGCCTCTTAGGATTATGTAGCATAAGGCCACTCTTCACAGAGGCTGTTGTAGGGTTTTGACGCTTGGTCTGAGTGAACGAGGACTTCAACTGAAAGAGAGGCGAAGAGGGGTAGAAAGAAGATTCCAGGTAGAGGAGAGAGCTAGGCAGAGACCCTATGGTGGGAGAGAAGGACAGGATCTGATTTGGGGGTTTGGAGTCTCACTCTATGAGCACCATGAGAGATGGGTGGGTGGGATGGGGCCAGAATTGATGGGGAGAGCAATTAAGAAAGAAATGGCCACGAGTCAAGTGAGGAGTGATGCTTGCTGAGCACAACACCTTTCAGCTAGAGCTATGTGTCCAGGAAGTGTTATGATTATACAGCAAGAACTCCAGTCTCCTAGATGATAGAAATGAGAGTCCCAGTTTCTGGTTCTGGCAAGAATCAGTCAGTATGACACTTTCTTGGTAAATACATTTTAACGAATAGCTAATAGGATGGCTGTTTGTACCAGGTCCCCTCAAGCAAAACAGCAGTTCTATCACTCTGGCTTGGCATGTCACAGGGGTGATGCCTTCTTGCAACTTAAAATAATTCATATAACAAATTACCTCCTCCTGGAGAGTTGAACTAAATGTTTCCTAATAAATAAGGGTTAATTTCTCTTCCTTTGTGATGACATTGGATTCTATGACAGCAACAATGTGAATTTGTATAATCTCCTGCCCTCAGCAGGGAATCACGTGGGGAAAAGCGATTTGCTAAATAATTATGAATGAACCGATCGGCATCCCCAAGAGCTGTTAATGTACACTGAGGGTATGTGAGTGGTGACAGTTGCATTCTGGGGGCTCTTCTGAGGTCTGTCTGTTGAAGACACAGCCTTTTGGAGGAACTTCGCCCGGACCTGCTACAAACAGCCATTCTATTCCATGAGTTAAAATGTATTTACCAATTTACTGGTGGCAGACTCATGTTCACGAACTCTCTCCTTGAGGATTGCTCTGGACTTGAAGTTTCTTATTGCCCTGGGGAGGCTTCTGACCGTGAACCTTGAGGGCTGGGACTGGAGCAGGATGATACATGCACTGTACCAACCAGATGGGGTCTCTCCTGGGTCCACAGTAGAAGCACTGGAGAATAATGGGAGACTCCTTGGCGATTCCACTACTACTGGAGCTGAGTCTGGACCGAGAGTCACTTGGTTGGGACATGAAGCGTTAGCACACATGAAATGCATGTGGCTGATGGTTTGGCGTTCAGCCCAAGTGTGAGTTAGCACAAATTAGTGCCCGTAAAGGGGTTAAGGCAGTTCCATTTGGGGAAAGAGCAGTGAATGGCTGCCAGCATGATGGAGCACTGAAAACCTGCATCATGTCTGGTGTGAACTGTGTCCCCAAGTCTGTGACCCTCCCAGGGCTATGACTGCTCCCACTTTGCTCAGATTGCCCTTGTCATAACCCTTTTCTTTATAGGTTGGGGAGCAAAGTTGATATTGAAACTCCCTCTCTCCCTCCCTGCCTCCAACTGGACCATCCCCACAACCCCTGCCAGCATCTTCTCTTGGGGGGAGCACACCTTGAAGAGCAGGAGCCGTGCTGAATTTCATTCTCATGCTTGCTTACTGAGTCAGTCTGTCTGCAGGTGTGCACAACTGAATACAAATGCGCCTATCAAGTATACAAGACAGGTACATGAGAGCAGGCCTGATTGGCTGTTTGCTTTTCCTGAAGATTTTCTGGGCTCTTCCCTTCTGTGACCATTATCCTGAGTGGCCCTCTGCTCATAGAGCTAAGTATCCCCTAATGTCCATTCTCTCCTGCCAAGCACTAACTAGGTACAAGGCCATAAAACCAGGAACTACATTTCCCAGTCTTCCTTGTGGTTAGGGGGTTAAGTAGCTCATGTGACTAAACTTGGGCCAATGAGGTATTAGTGGAAGTGCCCTGTGCAAGTTCCATTGGGGAAAGACTAAGGTTCCCCTTTGTCACCTTCTTTCTTGCTGGGAAATGGGAACCATGGAGCAGATACCTTGGATATCTACTCTGAGCGTGGAAGCATCACCTGGCCAGACTGGGGCCCCCGGGGCCGGGGATGCTGGAGGCTGGGGTGGTTTACCCTATCCAGACTCACCTTTGTGAAGCCTGGAAGTGACCTCATCCAAGCCTCTTTACTTTTGAGTCCTTTTGCTTTGACAGCACTGAGTGCGCATGCCAGTTAGCACCCATGTCCACCCCGTTCTGTGGAATATGTGGGTGCCATCCCCAGAGAACCAGTGGAGAACCAGTCTCTGAGACTGATGGTAACAGCGGCTCCAGTGAGTCAGGGCGGGTGCGGCAGTCACCACACCGAGGCCCAGCAGAGGTTTTATCAAGGTCACAGAGACAGAGCAGACACAAGATCCCAATCCCCGGCACCTTGTCTGCCAGTGCAGCGCTCGCTGAGTGCGTGAGGCTATTGCCTGGAACATTCTGAATCAAGACCATAATGTTGTTATTAAAATATTTACTTGCATGAAAAATTTCTATTACCTGAAACTCATGTATTATAGATGGAATCAGTAGCTTAGAAGGAAATAAACAAGAAGAATCACTTTAATAACAAAAGCTATGCAGATAAATTCCTCATTTCAGCAAGCTCTTGGCGGTCCCAAATAAATATATCATTTTTATCAGGCAAGTGCTCTAGAAACAGTGTCTTCAGGAAATATGTCAAAATAATCTCTCTGACTGTGCTCCTTTCTGGAGGAAAGAAATACGATAACAACAGCAAAAAGAACAATTAAGAGGCGTCTCCTTATGACAACATAAAGTGTCATGGGGAGGGGAGTGCCCGGCCAGATGCGACAATCTCTAGGTTTCCCACAGCCTTCTTGGGGCACAGGCAAGAGCTCACAGCGCTGAGTCAGAGGTCAGGAGCACCCAGCCCCTCCAGGCTGTGTGGCATTTGGCGTGGAGAAGGCCCTGCTCAGCCTCCCTGGCCAACAGCACAGGTGTTTAGGGAAGCAGATTTCTTATCAAATGTTGAGTGTCGGGGCCATCCTGGTGGTGAAGGGTGAAAGACAGCACTATGAAGCTCTCTGCAGCCACTGCAGCACCGCCAGTTCAATCCCCAGCCAGGGAGCTGACCCACACGTGCAGCAGACCTCTCCTGTCTTTCCTGCTGCTCCCCTCAGCCAGGTCAGTACATCTGTCTGTTCTGCTCCCCACTTTGTTTCTGGTGGATCCTCTCACCCTCTCACCTCAGGCCTGTACCCCAGTTCTTATATGCATAAATAAATACATCTTTAAAAAAAAAAACACAAACGTTGAGTGTTGCTCACTAATGAGGCTGAGCACATTGTCACTTGTTACTGTGCAAGCCACGAGGTGGCTGTGAAGGGAAAGGCTGCCAGAGAGCAGGGATCACATAATCCTTGGCTGGGGCGCGGTCACCTGCACAGCCCTCTTCCTGCCCCTCTCCTTTAAATGCACTGCCACCGGCCCTCCCTGGTGGCGCAGCGGGTTAAAGCACAGCACTAAGAATCTAAAGCCACTTCCGCATGAGTTCGATTCCCGCCTGCCCCGGAGGTGACCACATGGCGTGGCAGACCTCTCCTGGCCTGCCCGCTGCTCCCCTCAGCAGTGTACTTCGTCGATCTGCCTGTTCTGCTCCCCACTCTGTCTCTGGTGAATCCTCTCACCCTCCGCATCTCGGGCCTGTACCCTAGTTCTGTATGAATAAATAAACAAATCTTAAAAAAAAAAAAAATGCACTGCCACCCACCCAGTCTTCCATGGCCAGCCCCCCGCACCTTCTCAACCCTCACCCGGAGTCCTGGAATGCCTGCATCCTTCCCTCCCAGTTGTCCCTCTGTCATCTTTTCTGCGTTTCCCGCACCCTCACCAGTACTGCTTCGGGTGTTTGTGGTGGCTTCCTCAGTAGGCACACAGAGCCCCCAGACTCGCTACCACTCTGCACGCTCCGAGGGGCCAACTGTGTCACGCTTCTGCTCCCAGAACTCCCTCTGCTGTTGACTTCTTCACCTCGACAGCTCCAGTCCTTTGTACCTCTCCAGCCCCAAGCTGGAAATGACTCAACAGTCTCCAAAGGTGCCATTTCCGTGCTCCCACGCGCTTACACCAGCATCTGTCTGCAACCCCTTTTCTCTTCTGGGAAAGCCTCGCGTCCTCTCAGGTCCGGTGCAGCGTCTCCTGCGCATGTGCTCTTCTGGACCCTCGAGGCCGGTGGCAAAGGCTCTCGGTCTTCCGCCTCACGGACTCGGGTTCACACGTACCCGGGACTCTGCACGCCCGGGTGCAGTCCCCAGCCGCTGCCCTTAGTTTGAGGCCCGAAGGGGCAGAAGGAACAGAGCGCCCGCTGGTGGTCCTGCGCTGGGGACATGTGGGCTCTGCAGACCCTCTCCAAGTTTAGGAAGGGCGGGGGGCAGGCACCAGAGGCCGGGATTACGGGGAGGGTGAACATGACCCTCCCCATTGGCAATAGTCTGTTGTCTCCAGCCCAAGCCAAGAAGCAGACTTTTCCCTTTCTCCTGTTTTTGGCATATCTTTAAAACCCACCTGACGTTGGTTACAGCTCATCCCCATAGCAACTCCCATTCCTCACTGAGGGTCTCCATCTGGAAAGGAAGGAGAAGAGCTCCGTTTGGAATCCTCTCTGGTGCGCTTATGTTCTAGCAAGCTCCAGGCACTTCTGAAGATGCAACATGTGATGATTAGCTGTCAATTGAGCTTCATGTGTCTGGACATGTCTCCTCCACCTACACACTAGGACAAGACTGTCTTATCTTTGCCACATAAAAGAATTTGGAGTAGCTAGGCTCTAAGTTCCTTAAAGATCTGGATCCCCGTAGGAGACGCTAGGTGTGCAAAATGTCCTCGGATGGCTTTATCTTCAAGTTAGAAAATGCCGGCGGTATGAACTCTGAGACAGAACAGTTTCTCTGGACTTTGGTGCTGATGCTTTTTGCATAATGTCACCTGTGTGTGTGTGTGCACGTACATACAGGGGTGCACACACACATGAACACACATGCAGGGGTGCACACACATATGAACACGGGTATATGCAGACTTGTGCATACAGACAAACGTGATTTGCCTGTCCGTGCACTTAGTGCTTTTAAGCCGAGAGCCACATAGACTGAGCTGATTTCCACTGAGAATGCCTGTAGACTTAAACTAGGCTGCCAAAGGTAGAAGAAACTTTCCCGTTATTTCTCTCAACTCATGTACTTGACAGAGAAGAGAGTCTTGGAAACCACCATCAGTTACTCTATTAGATGTTACCAACAAAATTGTTCCACCGACACAATGATTGTGCTGTGCATAATACACCAGTAATTAACCTTGTAGACTTACTTTTGAACAGCCCTCATCTATATTTTACAATTAATTAGGGGGATCCACAAGGGACTGACTCTGAAGATGATAATTATGCCTCTTCCTGGGGTTTTAGGGAGCTTCACTAGTCAAGAAGCGTCTTATTTTCCCCGGAAAATTAAACCAGCACTCCATTATCAGATTGTTTCTAAATGAAAAAAGGTCTGGATTTTGACATCATGGTCTCATTTCAGCAAGAAAGAGACAAACTGACAAGCTGTTTTGTCACATGCTTGTTTGAGCACAACATTTTGAGAAATATCTCCCGGGCCACTTGGGAAGAGGAACTGGTGGTGGGAAAAACGTCCAAGATGACCAAATGTGACGAGGCTATTTGCAAGTAATCACCCCACGCCTGAGCCTGGGGGCAGAGAACGTGCATTTTCATTTTCTGCTTCAGCCAGAGGCGGGCCTTGCTCAGGGTGGGGAGCAGGAGTTCATCTGGTGAAATATGATGATCCCTCAGCACAGCTAGAGAAGTCAGTGTTTATAATGATGTGGACTCAAGCAATTCTGCCTCATAAAATTTTGCTCATCAGTAACAGGCCCCTCTTGGGATGGCCTTCCAGCTCACTGCTTCTGCCTTCCCTGGGAGCCTGGGACTCAGTGCTCTCTGGTGGTCTTGCTGCCCTGGCAGGGGCAGATTGGTCCAAAAGAGCACATCTGACTGGAGCTGGGCGTGTCTCTCCCTCAGAAATCGGTACATGTGAACCAAGGCACTAAGCAGCCTTGGCTTTGAATGGCACATTAGTAGGGTAGTTCCAAGAGGGTCTCTTGTTGGTAAAATAAGGAGATGTGAGAGCACTGAGTGAGACATCTAAAGCTAGATGTTTCTGGGTTTGAATCGTGGCTCTGACTTCTGAGCCCATTTCCACCTTTGTGATCTTGGGTGTCTGACTTAAGCTCTCTGACTTTGGTTTTCTCACATGGAGCATAAAAATTCAGTAAAGAAAAGAAATGTTACTTAAAACAGCTGTCACCAAGTCACTCCTGCTGGTTGTGAATTTCTCTCCAGGGTCAATAGATTTTGGCTAAAAAATATTGATGAAGTGCTTGGTTTAAAAAACATAGGACTGAGGCTATGACAGGACATTCATAGCCCAAGAGAAAGAGAATTACTTTGTTCTGTGTAACAAAGTAAGGATTGTAGAGTGTCTCAAGGGGTAGGTTTAGGGAAAGAGGAGGGTCCTGGAGAGAGTGAGGGAAGGGGCAAGCCAGATGGGGCATTCTGGAGAACATTTTCAAGTTTCCTTCTTTAATGTTGCACTTACAGGAGCCTGAGCCAGAAGCCAGCAGAGGCTGGCAAGTAGCTTCCCTGGTGATATTTATCCATCATTTTCTCAAAAGAACACAGGAAGGATTCTGCTTTGGGCCTTTGCTCAGAGAGCAGAAGTCCTGGACTTGAGCATTGCAGTTCTTGACACCAGGCTGGGTCCGGCCCCTTTATCATAAAGAACTGAAGTTTAGACCTCAGGTTAGTTTCCTTTGTGGTTGGACTGCTAACGTTCCTGGTAAAAGAACATTCCAGACTCTATCAGGAGTCCTTCCTCCCAGGGAACCGGACTTATTCTGCAGTCGGTTACTCAAGGATTCTCAAGTTTCCACAGCATCAGACACATTCAGGTTCAAGCCCCCAGTGGGTTCATAAGTTCTGCCCCACTGCAGTGCCTTGGCCCTGCTCTAATCTGTTACTAGATAACTTCCTTAACTTCCCCCAACTTCTCAAAGCTAGAACGAAGCCTTCAAGTTCTTTCCCCTTCCCAGAATCCATTTTATTTATTTATTTTTAAAATTTATTTATTTGTGCATACAGAACTGGGGTACAGGCCAGAGGTGCAAGGGCGGCAAGAGGATTCACCAGAGACAGAGTGGGGAGCAGAACAGGCAGATCGACGAAGCACACTGCTGAGGGGAGCAGCAGGCGGGCCAGGAGAGGTCTGCGGCGCCATGTGGGTCACCTCCAGGGCAGGTGGGGATCGAATTCATGCTGAAGTGGCTTTTGATTCTTAGTGCTGTGCTTTAACCCGCTGCACCACCAGGGAGGGCCAGAAGTCCATTTTCTTGCTCCAGTCCTGGTAATGTGTTGTGGGCACATGGCACAGCGGCCACCCACGGCCGCCTTCTGGTCACTTCCCGTTTCATGACCTGCTCCCTGTGATCCGGGGCTCACCCTCAAATAGTTTTCTGAGAAAGGGTCATTGGGAAGTAAAATATTGGGAAGTAAATCTTCTGCTTCCCTGAATATTTGAATATTTGATGAAGCCTTTACTCTCTGCAGGTATTGGATAGATACATTGGCTGGGAATAAATTTTAGGTTAAACATGATCCCCTTCAGGCTTTGATGACATCTTTTTCATTGTTGTCTGCCATTTAGTGATACTGGTGGAAACTTTCCGATGCCAAGTTGATGTTGTTCTGTTGGTGAACTCTTTCTGGAAGCTTCCCCCACAGAACAAAGGTCTGCAGCAGGTTAGATAGTAAATATTTTCAACGTTCTGTATCATGGTTTCTGTTGTAACTGCTTAATTATGCTTAGCTTGGTAGCAAACTTAGGTACTATCTAAACACAAGGGTATCGCTATGTTTTGTTATTTACAAAAACAAATGGTGGTCAGATACGGAATATGAAATGCAGTTGATAACTTCTGTCTTATAAGGTTAAATGCATTCCGTTTATCTTTGACATTTTAATTTCCCAGTGAACTGTCTATAGATTGTTCTTTTATTCACTGATTGTACTTTGTGAACCTTTCTATACTTGTGTTCTTTGGGTCTGATAAATGCCTTAGTTTTCTTAAAAATTTTTTTTCTATGTCCATTTTCTGGGAGTCTCATTAGTTATGCAACATCTATTGAACCTCCTAGGCTTCTTTATCTGACCTCATATTTGTTTTCCTCCTCTTTTCTGTCCTTTACTTTTCTGGGTTGATGACTAAACATTTTTTAAAATATTCCCTATATGTTTTTAAAATACTTTGACCACATACTTTTAATTTCCAAGAGTTTCTTTTTGTTCTTTGTTTTATAGGCTAATTTTATTTTACAGTAGATGTAATATTTTCTAGATTTTTCTCAAAGTTTAGAGTTTTAAAAATTATTTTTGATTATCTGAATTATTTCTAATCCATTAGGGGTCAGTTTTCCTCTTTAATATTGTTGCTAGATTGAGCTTTAACACTACATGATTTTTCTTAATTAACTGGTGTTGGGGTTGACAATTTGTATTTAGACAACTTGTGTTTATCTTCAAAATAAGCCATATGCATACATACATACATATATAGTTGCTTAAGTGCTCATTGACTAAAGGAATAATATACTAGAAGTCACTATGAGTCAATACATATGAATCAAATGAGGGGGTGTCAAAATATATAAAACAACTAGTAAGAAAATTAAAACAGATTTTGACAGTGGCACAAGTATAGTAGGAAATTTAACACCTCACTTATATCAAGGGACAAATAGAACACAGACAAGGAAACAGCAGCCTTAAATGAGAAATTAGATCAGATGGGTTTAGTAGACATTTATAGGATGCTCCAAGCAGTACACATTCTTCGCAAGTGCACATGGAGCATTATTGAGGATAGACTATGTGTTGTCACAGAATCACTGTCAAGAAGCTCACGGAGATTCAAATCATATCATATATCATCTCTGATCATAATGACATCAAACTAGCAATCAACCACAAAAAGAGAGCAAGGAAAACTTCAAATATGTGGAGACTATTAGGTCATGAACGGCATTTCACTTTCCTTTTTATTTTCTCTCCTGGGGTAAGGCAGCTGCGATGTCCTGAGGACACTCAAGCAGCCTGCGGCGAGTTCTGGTGGTGAGGAGCTGAGACTTCCAGCTAGCAACCATGTGAGGAAGTCAGCTTGGAAACTGGGCCTCCAGCTCATCAAGGCTTCAGTTGATACAGCCCTGGGTGACATCATCCCTGCAACCTCTTGAGAAGCTGAGCCAGAACCACTCAGCCAAAAGAACTTGAATTTTCAATCTATAGAATGAAAGGTAATAAATATTTGTTGTGGGTGGGTGAATTTTGGGGAAATGGTCATGTAACAATAGATAACTAATAAACAGGCCTTCAGTATTTTACATAGGCACTATGAATGAACCACTGTGATTAGTCTATAGTTTTGATCTTACTTTTCAAGAATTGTCACAGGTCTAGAATTGGAAACATTTCAAGAAACATGCAGAATTTAAGATTATAAAGCTTTCGGTTAATTGTCATGCCATGAAGAGCTGACAAACAAACCACAAATTATGTATTTTTCATCTCTAACCTCAGAGTTTATCGGTCTCAATAAAAGGGCTGGCCCTAATTACCTCAGAAATCAAGTCAATTTGTAATTGTGGAGCATATTTTGCTTTTGCTAGGCTTTTTATTTCATACCCACAAGTCAAGTTCATCAGCTGTTTCCATGTGGCAAAAATTTGATGAAGGCTAGAATCCTTAATGAACAAATAATTAGTTTTAAGAACATAAGTCGACACAAAAGCACAACTAATGCCTTTTTAATTGCTTTTGCTTTCACATCTTTAGCAAACACATATCCACGCATCTCGTGGAATCACAGTTATTTGTACCTGCAGCGTTTGTATTCTGGGGACCAGGAGGCCCCAGTCTTAGTCAGAGATACTGCAGGACAAAGGCCTGAAGCTTTGGTTAGTCATTTGTTAATCTTCAGGCTACCTCTAGGATTCTAGGTACAGAAGATCTATCATGAACTCTTGAAATAGTTATAAAAGTGGGGTCCTTTGGGTAGCGGGCATACTTGTCAGTGAGGCAGGGGTGATGGGCACAGTGAGGGGGGACAAGAAATACCTTTGTTATTCTTTAATTGAAAAGGAACTCTTTATCTCAGTTTCCAAGTGTAGTTGCTAACGATACGGAAAAATATTCATTTTTATTTTTAGGTGTAAATGTTATATTCTTGTAGGGTGATATGGACAGTGAGCACATAATCCAAAAAGAATTCTATAATTTGATAAGTCTATAAAGTGAATGGATCAGGTACTGTGACAAAGAATAATGAGGGAGGTATTTTTTGGGGGGGTTGGATGGGAGTACATGAAGGGATCAAGGATGTGTTCTAAGGGGTGGAGTTATTTGGTAGGGGGAGGAACATCACTTTCTATATTTCTAAATGATTTCAGAGGTACAGAGGGGGTGAGAGGATTCACCAGCGACAGAGTGGGGAGCAGAACAGGCAGATCCAATGAAGTTCACTGTTGAGGGGAGCAGGGGGTGAGACAGGTGAGGTCTGCTGCACCATGTGGGTCAGCTCCTTGGCCAGGGATCACACTTGTGCTAAACTGGTTACAGATAGTTTCATCAGGGAGGGCCTGATTTCAGTTTTTTTGTTTGTTTGTGTTTTAAGAATATTACCCTTCTAATAAAAAAAGTTTAAAGATACTGCCATTTTGGATGAGAAGGAAGTATCTTGTACCAAACCTCATATCTTACTTATCTTACTTTTATTTGCTTACTCGCTCAGTTAACACACGTCTAATGTACTGGTTCTGTATGTGCCGTGGGCTGGACTAACAAATGAGAGACTGAGAAAAACCAGTTTCTGGCCTTGAGAGTCCTAGAGTCCTGAGAAGTCCCAATAAAATGTCTGGTCCAGAGTGGTGCTCCATGCTGCCGGTTGCATGAATGTATGACTAGACCACTGTATACATAACAGGAACACTTGTTCCTGGGCTCCTCCCACTTACCATGATAGGGTTGCTCAGGCCTCATGCCTGTTCAGACAGCCACAAGCACCTTGAGCACAAAATCTTTCGTCTAGTTCCATCATCCATGTGTCCTCAGCATCTAGCACATATCTGGAACATGCTATGAACTCAATAAATACTTGTTACTTAAACACATGCATTTACTCATCTCTACGTAGGTCATTATAGGGCTAGGCTGAGTGTCGTGTGCTCCTGCCGAGACTTGTCGCTTGTCCTTTAAACTTCCCAAGTCTTACTGTCTTCAGTTCTATGATGAAGTTAATAGCATATTAACTTCACAGGGTTTATACAAGGATGAATGAAAATAAAGCCTTTAAATGCTCTGCAGATATCTGGGACAGCGTGTAAATGAGAGTGATGGGCATTTCGTTTGTTTTCAGCTTTTCCCGTTTTGGTAAATCATATGTACCTACTTTTCCCATTATTTCCTCCCATCAGTTTGTATGTGCGGAGCTGTTGGGTCAGAAAGGGTGTGTTTCAATTCCGATAGAGAGCAACAAGCCGTACTTTGGCAAGTGGGTGCCGTTTACAATGGCACCAGCACTTCAGGGTTGTCGTTTCCAATCTGGTGAGTGCTGATGAGTTCGCTCTGTCCTGCTATTGTGCATGAAGATCAAAGTCTTCAGGGAGGTTAAACATCTCTTCCACTGTATAACCTGGTGACAGCCAAGGTCCCGTGACCCAGCATGGGGGCGCTTAATCAGAGAAGTACAGACTAGTAGCCCAGAGTAATTAAAAGGGAATCAAGCTGTACCATGTCTCTCAAAGAATGTAAAAGGGGTTCTAATTAATATCTTCAAAAGACTCTTCTGGAAAGTTATTTTCTTTCCTTTCCAGCTTTCTCATCCCTGCAGACAGAAGAGATTCTAAAGCCCTGGAGGCAAGGAATATTTCCAGTTAATGAGCTGTGTCCTCATCACACTTAGATCACTTTTCATTCAGTGCCAGTTCATATCTTTGGTCCTTTATTCCTACTGCAACCTTTGTATTTGTCTTCTGGATTTATCCAAAGGTCTTTACAAATCTGCTTGGAGTAGATCACATACAAGCCTCTCTTGTAGCAGATGGATGACAGCTCCTTATCCTTGGGGTGCATTTCCATTGAGGGATGTCAGGAAACCTGGGGGGCTCCAAAAGAGTCTGAAACTGATCATTCTTCCCCTTTCTGTCTCTTCCCTACCTGTATTCCCTTTTTCAGCTCTTAGGGGTGTCTGTGTATGGCTAGTGGTAGAGTTACCATGGAGACCTAAGCTACATTAAATCATGTTAGTGGGTTGTGACCAGCATTTAAAAAATAAAACAGAATAGATAAGAATATAAAATATCAGGATGCATCACAGATGCTAAGTATTTTTGATGAAAAATGTCTATATGAATATGTTGGGTTGAACATTTGATGTATTTCCTACTCTAGGTTCCATAGAAATGAAATCCAGTTAATTGAGGTTACTGACATTAGCCTAACAGTTTGGGGGCTTTGATTATTTCCGTCATGCTTGTTGAGATGACATACTTCCCTCTCTCTAGTCTTACACTCATACCAATAGCTTATTTCAGCCAATCCCCAGCTGACGAAGTCAAGAGACTTCTTGAGGTGACCACAGCCAGCGGGCCCACCTGCAACCCATTGCAGGCCCTCCCTGGCTGCTAGTGGGATGCTACCGCCTGCTCATACCCTTTGCTCCAGATCCTTCTTGCATTGAGCTTAGAGCTTCTTCTGGCCTCTGTTGAGAAACCTTCTGATCTGGTTCTCAGATGGGCCCAATATTTTCTTGTATGAATCATGGGACGCTTCCCTCCTCTTTTTATTACTATAATTTCCCCTTCCTGCCATCCTCACAGGAGATGCCACACTTCATAGGCAACCATTTACATCCATGTCTAATGCTGTCAATGCTTGGTGTTGTAAGGTTCTGCCATAGACTAAAAATGCATGACCCCCAAGGGTCATAGGCTGAAACCTAATCACCAACGTGGTGGCATTGGGAAGTGGTGCATTGGGAGGTGACTGGGTCATTGGGTGGAGTCCTCATGAATGGAGTTAGCGCCCTTATGGGAGAGCTCCCTCACCATTGGGTCGTTTGAGAATACAACAAGAATACAGTTCCTGTCTCTCATCAGACCTTCAGTCTGTCAAGGCCTTGATCTTGAACTCCCTGACCTCTAGAACTGTGAGAAATCAAGTTCTGTTGTTCATAGTCATTTTGTTTTAGCAGCCCAGTTTGACTTCAGTGGGCTCTTATTTTTCTGTTTTTATTCTCCCACTCATTTTAATATAATTTTGGTAAGACACAGGCAAAATCTCAGGCTGAAAGTAGAAATGTCATGTTTTAAAAATTTAAGATAAAAGTCACATATTCTAAAATTAGCCATTTTAAAATGAACTGTTTAGTGGCATGTAGTGAATTTACAAGGTTGTTCAAAATCACTCTGTCTAGTTCCTGAATATTTTCATCACCCTAAGAGAAAATGCTGTACCCATTAGCAAAATGCTCCCCACCCCTCGCTCCCCCAGGTCCCAGTAAGTACTA
The DNA here is from genome assembly GCF_000260355.1 of Condylura cristata. Lineage (NCBI taxonomy): Eukaryota > Metazoa > Chordata > Mammalia > Eulipotyphla > Talpidae > Condylura > Condylura cristata. Next base: position 30,900,268 of record NW_004567118.1, on the reverse strand, counting down.
ATTTTCCCTCTGTCACGATAGCTTTACCTATATGAATTTTTCATATAAATGGAATCATATAGGCCCTCCCTATACAGCACAGCGGGTAAGGACACAGCACTGCAAGCTGGCCACAGCTGCTTCAGTGCAAGTTCGATTCCCCCACCTGGAAGTGACCCACATGGCGCGGCAGACCTCTTCTGTCTCACCCACTGCTCCCCTCAGCAGTGTACTTTGCTAGTCTGCCTACTCTGCTCCAGACTCTGGTGAATCCTCCCCACCTCTGGCCTGTACATCAGTTCTGTATGTATAAACAAATAAATCTTAAAAAAAATGGAATCATATAATACATGACCTTTTGTGACACACTCCTCTCACTTAGGATCACATTTCCGGCATTCACCAACACTCATCATTCGTTGCTTTTTATGGCTTAGTGCTACGCCATTTCTGTACACACCACACTTTATTTAATCTCTCTGCACACTGGTGGATGTTGGTGCTGTTTCCACCTTGGTTATTGTGAGTAGTGCTTCTCTGAACACATGTGTGCAGTGATTGTTTTAGTTTCCAGTTCTTCTGGTATAAACTTGGGGGTGAAATTGCTAGGCCATATGGTAATTCTATGTTTAACTTTTGAGGAACTATGAGGCCATTTTCCACAGAGGCTGAACCATTTTGCTTTGCCACTAGAGTGGGAATTTTAGTCCATTTAAAAGTTATCTTTATGATATTGTGTTGTAAGCATTCTTTATATATCCTAAATACTACATTTGGCTTTGAATTCTGCATTTTTTGATGTTTCTGTCTAGCTCTATATAGGAAAGATAAACTTTTCCTGCACTGATATGGAGGTGAATGGTGAAGCCTGAACCAGGGTGAAGCCAGAGAAAGGTCTCAATAGGGGCCCTCCAGCTTTCTGTCCTTGACTCCTAGTTAACTTTTTATCAATGATTCAAGGCTTATCATTCAGATAATGCCAAGTTTCTGCTTATAGGCTGAGAACATTGATGACTGCCTAGGAAGAAATTTCTAGAACTGGTTTTGTACAAAACATAGCCTTAGTGACTTAAAGCCTTTGCAACCGGGGGCTCTCAAAGGTATACTGCACACAGAGGTGGGAGGTACCCAAGTTCCCCGGGGTGGCATCTCCATTTAGGAAAGGGGACTCACCGTTAGCAGGGAGTTTGTGGAAAGGCAGAAGTGAGGAGGATGGCACACTCCTCTTCAGGAAGCCATGGAGACATTCCATGTAGCATCTAGAAGTCTTCAGCTGTGGACAAGATGCTACACTCTATGGACATTATGATATGCTGGGATCACTTTAATCTCCCTATATTTGTCGTTGTTATTTTCTCTCCATTTCCACTCAGTGATCATTAACAAAACTCTTAAACTCAAAGGAACCATGTTTGTCTTTGGGGGATATCATGAAAAGGGTTAGCTGTTGAGGTCAGACCAAGTGTTTTGTTTTCTTCTTTGTGGGTCCAGAAGATAGAACCTGGGTATAAATTTTAGTGGGAGACATTTTGAACTAAGATGAGATAAACTTGTCTCAGAGTCTGGCTTTCTTTTTTTTGGGTAAGATTTATTTATTTATGTACACAAGAACTGGGGTACAGGCAGGCCAGAGTATGTGTGGGGGTATAAGAGGGTTCACCAGAGACAGAGTGGGGAACAGAATAGATTGAAGTACACCGCTGAGGGGAGCAGCAGGTGAGACAGGAGAGGTCTGCTGTGCCATGTGGGTCAGCTCCCCAGCTGGGGATTGAACTTGTGCTGCAGTGGTTGCAGATAACTTCATACTGTTGTGCTTTCTACAGCAAAAAAGTTAGGCTGAGGATGGAGCCATGCCATTTTCTTGTGAGTATTCAAGAAAACAATGAGAGTTTTGCTTGGAACAATACAGTTCCTGTGTTGGTAGGAGGTCAAGTGAAGTCGCATTGATGACCTTTGCCAATATTAAGACTACTACTTTTAAATGCCTAACTCATTCCATTTGGTTTGTGATCTGGAGATTAGACAAACCTTGCCACATGTGACACGAAGCATGACCAGCATAGCAAGTACATGTCTGCTCATGCGCCTGGGCACTCACCATCCTGCACAGGCAGCAACCACTGCATCTGCTGCAATGCCCTGCTAAGTCCAGGCCCAGGCAAGCCGCAGTGCCCAGGAGTAGTGGCCCTTGTTGATAACAAAAACAAATGGAAGAATTAGTGACCCAGTTTCCTGGAGCCTGGCGCTGGTGCTGGTGCTGGAGGAATGCTCAGACCAGCTACCTCTAAGGGTCACCTGTACAACCCTTTATTTCTGAATCTGCTTCCAGGGGAACCCAGGAATGATCCAACAGAAGGCATAGGGGGAAGCCAACTCTTTTATGATAAAATAGGCTATGTGCTAAGGTTTCCCCTACAGCAAGTACCACTGCTCCCAACACAGAAACTGCCCTCATGGCAGTCCCATCTTCATTCTGGCAATCCTGAAACAGGCCACTGCCTTCCCTCACTGGATGCAAAATGCTGCTTTCAATGCTCCGTTGTGAAAAATCTATCACTGGGAGTCACGCCCTCATTACAGGCATGCCTCGTTTAACAACGGCGGTATCTTTTGAGAAATTCGTCCATAGGTGGTCTTGTCTCTGTGAATATCATTGACAACAGTTACACAAAGTTGCGTGGTGTCGCTTACTGCACACCTAGGCTGTCTATACAGGGCCCACTGTCCTACACGCCATCTGCTGCTGTTGACCAACGTGTTAAATCACACGTGACTGTACTGGCCTCTGTCTGTGCCATGGGGTGGGATTTTTTTTTTT